>NC_045644.1:8510000-8840000 GCF_009829145.1 Chiroxiphia lanceolata
AAGAAGAATAGGTACTTACATAGGATTTCACTGATGTATGAACAGACTAAGGGAAGTCGGAGACTTTTTCAGTTTGAGACCCACTTTCTTCCCAAAAATAGAGGTAGGGCTCAAGCTGGAAAATTAAATATGAATTATTTCTGGGCAGAAAAATGCAAAGAGTCTTGGAGCACATGGAATTAATGTATGTCCTCTTTTGACACACAACTCAACTGCTTTGCCAAAAGTTGTCTCTGTTTCTGTTGTAGCTCTCGAGCAGCTGCTCACAGAGCTTGAAGATTTTCTGAGGATACTGGACAAGGAGAGCTTGAGCAGCACTGCTGTTGTGAAGAAGAGCTTCCTGTCTGACCTTCTGCGAGTCTACACCAAGTCCAGTGGTATGGCGTGGAAAACCACGGATGGGGCAGTGGGCTGTCATGGGAATTGCTGCAGGGTCTTGGAGCAGCATTTTTTTGGAGGCTGGTGGGAAGCAGAGACATGAAAATTAGACAGAGAAAATGAAACTGAGTTTATTTTTGCAATGACCTCTAATTGTTTATGTAAAATTACTATAGTTATGTGTCCAGCTTTACAAGCAAAGGATTCCCAAGATTCCTAATCCTTTCTGTTTTCCATATTAAATCTTAAGTTTATTTAATCCACTTTGTAAGATACACAGGATGTACTGTTTGGCCAAGTTAATGTTTAAGTAGAAATTTTAACTTATGGAATTTCCTGACTATAAAGCACTCTATTTTTTAGCTTTTTATTATTGCTTGGGATTTTTCCTGCACGTTTTCTCAACCAACATTCTCTCCCCACATGTACTCAGCGGAGACACTTTTTACATCTGTCTTTGTGGAAAAACTTAGCACTGTAAAAGCAACATGTGGGTATAGAGTTCACTTTTCCCTTTGGTTGCAGGTGGCGATGAGGAGTATATTTATATGAACAAAGTGACAGTCCATAAACAGCAGGGTGACCAAGACGACCACGACAAAGGTAGGGAGCTAAAAATTAATGGTTGCATCGTGTCTAACAGGGTGATGAAGGCACACACAGTTAGAGCCTTCCTCTGCTGGTGCTCTGGCAGCTCTGAGGGCTGGTGCAGTTGATGGTGTGGAAGGACTGCCATTTTTGTAACATTCCCTTGGAAATAGTGGTCCTTGCCAGCACTGTGAGGTTATTCCTGGAAGTAGCACTTTGGAGGTCTTTATTTTAGGATAAAAATGTTGCCTTCTAAGGCTTGAAGCTCCAGTGGCTGAAATATTTAAAGAAGCCTTCATGCTTTCTTTGGCCACGAAACAAGTCACTTCACCTCTTTGTGACCTCGAAAAGTATATGTCTTCTTTGCTGTGTTGCTCTGCTCTGGCCCAGATGCTCTGTGTCATCACTGAAGCAAGTTCCTGGGCACAGCTTGCACCCTTACCATCTGCACAGGCAGAGTACCTTCATCTCCCAGGGATGCAAGAGTTCTGTGGTGTACAAGCTAAGAAATTAAACCTAGATAAAATATTCATTTCCAATTTAGATTAGCCAGGTTTTGAATTTGTAACGCAGCAAAGAACATAATTGTCTAAAAATGCTCTTCCTCTTTGAAGTTCATCGTGAAAGTTGTTCTTGATAATTGTGTGGAATGCGATTACTAGTGACACACATCTCCTTAGTGCACTCCTAGTTAGAGGCTGGTCCTACCCCAGAGTTTCCAATCGAAAGGGATGAGACAAGGACACCTCAATGCAGCCTGCTGTTGATGTGCTGGTCCTGCAATAGTTGGGATTGCTCCACTTCCGCAGTTGTTTGTTTTGGTTTTGTTGCTTTGTGGTGGGGTTTTTTGTTTGTTTGCTCTGTTTTGTTCTTTAAACTACCTGCAGCTGAATTTGGGTTAAGTTCAAATGCCCCTGAAGACAGGATGTCCTCCCAGATTACGCATGCAGGCCCAGCATGATCTCCAGACAGGGCCCTCTGGGTGATGCTGTAATGCTCTATAACAGGATCACACAGCTTCCCAGTAGCACCCAGCAGTTGAGCAGCAACAGAAATATCTCTTTATGGAAGTTCATTTGGGTGGATAAAGCAAGGCTTGCACTCATCCGCCATGCTGAAACATGGGGCAAATTTCAGAAACTTTATTTTTAGGTTTAGGTTCTTTTATTTCAGACTTCTCCCTATCAAGGCCATGAGCCTGCCCACTCTGTCACTCCCTGTGGGACCTGGCACTTCTCTCTTTCTCTGTTTTCAACAACCTCCCTATTCCAAGTAAAATTTCTGAGTTATTTGGAAATGCTGAAGTCAGTAAGACACATGTGTGGGATCTTAGCCACAGCTGCAGCTGGGTGTACACCCTGATCCTGTCTCTGTAACTGGATGGAAAGGTCTGTGCCTGCAGGTTCAGGTCTAGCAGAAGGAGGGGGCCCTGGTGCCCACTGGTGATAGGGGATGTGATATGGATCTCCCCGTGATTCTGCAGCTCCCTTTACCCTTTTCATCTACTGCCAGTCTGTGCATCAAAGGCCTGTGATGGGATGGGGGGAGAACACTTTTGTGGCTGAGGCCAACAGGACCTCTTGTGCCCTGCAGAGTTTCTTCATCACAGTAGCTGTGCTCAAGTGTGCTCTAGCAGCATAGGGTGAAGTGCTTTCCAAAGTGATAGTACATCAGCTCCAGAAGTCCCACCTCCAAACTTCAAAATATGCTATTTCTGCAAAAACTGTATTTGACTGCTCTCTGTATCTGCTTGCAATTTCATCAATAAGGATTTAAGCTGAACACAACACTGCTTTTGAGGTGCCCTTTTGTGGCACATTAATTGAATTTGCTGCTGTGGGTGATGAAGGCACCATCATTTACTTGATCTCATGTACTAGAGAAATACTGCAAGTCTCTACCCTGTAAGTTCACAGGGCTATTCAGTGAGCCAAATGCCATCTCCTGGAAGTCAGCACTGTGGGGCAGGAGTCTGGGAGGTGGGACTGATGTGGTGGACTCTTAGCCCAAATACCAGGTAACATTCAGTTTTACAAAGAACAGAGAGCACAGATAAGTAACAGTTAGTACAGATGTGAATTTTAGCAGGATTTTGGCTGGGTTTTCTTTTTCCTTCTCTTTTCTAAATTCTTTCCAAACTCCAGGTTTTAGAGAGACATCTTTATCAGAGGACACTTGCAAAGTGTTAGTGCTCATCTAGGGAAAAATACTCCTTCCCTCCCATCCCAGTAAGGAAACAGCCTGTGATTTGTGGTGCTGGCATGTGTAGCCAGAGAAGGAAGGGGTATGTACAGCATTTGCTGTGTAGACTCTCCATACTGAAGGCAGGCATTGGATGCTTGTCCTCATACACTGGGCACAGCAATAGCTGCCCTCTGCCACCACAGAGCAGAAAACCCTGGAACATCTTCCAGGGGTCTTGTCAGGATGAAGGTTAAAGTGGCAGTTCTTCTTTCAGAGAGCCTGAAAATCAAAGCTCCATCTCATCCTGCTCTGCTCCTCAGCTGGAGTACATGGGCATGCGTCCATGGAGGTGGGCAGGTTTCCAGCAGGGTGAGGACTGAAGCTGTGGTCTCCATCCCATGCTCCAAGGTTGGTGGGAGGAGGAGGAGGAACTGCTGGTACAGAAATCAAACAGCATTTTCCTGGCACAGTGAGGCTCAGTGGGATGACTGCTGGGTTTTCTGGAGATTCAAGGACAGATGGACACCACTTGTGAAGGGTTTGATGGTGGTTTTTGCTGCTGCAATGATTTCTCCTCCTTGGAGCTGAGCAGGGGAGGCTCTGCCTGACACAGGTGGATGCGAGTTGACTTGTCTGATTCTCTCTGCTCAGTAGGCCCCTAAAAAGTTCCCTGTGTAGACAACCATGAGTGCTGAGATAATCCCCTTTTGGAGAATAGCCACTGTGGCTTTAGGAAATCTTAACCTTGGTTTTGGTGCTTACAAAAGTAGCAATGGCCTCAAGCAGCTGCTGTTGATGGAAGGTGTCTGCCCTGAGAGTGCCACGTTGTTGCTCCTTTACAGAAAAGGCCAACAACCTGCAACAGCAGCCTGTAGGTGTGACTCTGGCAGTATAATCATGGGGTATTTTGGTAGGTGGATCTCCCCACAATCAGTTGTTGTCATAGGCTCACCTGCTTTACTCTGAACAGTCTCACCTGCTTTAGTGTGAACTTTACAAGGCATCCAGGAGCCCTACTTGTGGGGTGCAAACAGCTGCTTAGAGACGGTGTCTGTTTGTCCGTGGACCTCTGTGTCCTCATGACTTATCAAAGTCAGCTAGTGCTGATGACCAGGAGACCAGCATCAAAGGGAGAAATCTGTCACAAGAGACATGTTTTGGACTTTTGTACCATCAGGCCAGGCACTGCAGGCTGCAGCCTGGCAGGGGAGAGCTGTCATTGTGGCTTCCGAGCCCCATGAACGGAGTAATGTGGTTTCCAGCTTCTATTTTTAAAGCCCAGAAATATGCAGCAAAGTTCTTGCTCATATATTCTGAGCACAGTGCTGACTGTTGCTGGGCTGACTGTGTGATGTCTTGGTGGTTTCTGTGTGTGCCCAAGGAATGTGGCTGGAGCATCAGCAGGTGACTGGGGAGCCACAGCATCAGCTCACTCCAGATTTTGGAGCTAATTCCCTTACTTAATTTACTGGACTTGCAGTATCTGGTTACCTTAGCCTCATTTCTCCAAGGTATTTGACGACAGACGCTGTAAAAGGGAGCTTTCCCTCTGTACAAGATAATGCCTTCAAAGTCTATAAATTTCCAGCCATTTGTGCCTTTCTTCACTTGTTCCCGAGCATTGCAGTATCTCAGAGGTCGTGGGATTTGGGCACTTAAGTTTGAGGCCACCCAAGGATTCTGTGGTGGAGGAAGAGGGGCTGAACACAAGTTTTCTGAGCCTTCAGTGTACTCCTCCAGCTACTGAATCACTGCTTGGAAAATCTGACCCTCCAGAGGCAGACCCGGGTTGCCTGGAGCGGTTGTGCTGCCATATGCCCTTTCACATGTTTGGCCTGGGCTGCTTCAAGAGCAGCTCTTTCTTCAGCAGTGATTACTCTGTGGCTGGCTTTTATAAGCCATTGTGCAGTCAGCTAGACAGCCACCTTTGCAATTTGCCCTGGGAGCTGGGTGGTGTTAGGTCCAGTTTTTGGGAAAGGCAGCAGAGGAGCAGATAGTCACCAACCTGTCTGCTCACAGCAGCAAGGATCAGAGCTAACAAGGACTAAAGTGCCGTGGATTTCCAGATACTGTGTAGTGTCTGCCCATGCTGCTTCTCAAGACCCTTTAAAGTCTCAGCAGTGGGTCTGGCCTTCTCAGAAGGAAAAACATGCCCTAAAACCAGAGATCAGCTCTTTTGCTGGGTGTCCTAGTGTCACATTCCTGGCTATGGCCTGAAATGACATGGTGGCCCTGCAGCCCTGCCTGTAATTGTCACTGTGCTTCCTCCTGAAATAGCACCTCACTGCTCCAGCACAGCCCAGGGTAGCGAGTGTTCTGCTGGGAGGTGCCACATGTCATCAATATAATTGTGATTCTGGCTTGCAGTGCTGGATCAGAGAAACTCCTTGACCAATGGAGACTCAGGACTGCATTTGTCACCTCCTCAGAAGAGCCTGCCAGACCTTCCCCCTCCCAAGGTAAGTTTTGTACATCCTTTGCTTTCCTGGGGATCTGAACCCCTTGATGCTTCACTGTTGTCATGCACTGTGCAGCATGGCTGGATGGAGAGACCTCTGCCCATGGGAGTGAGTGAGGCAAAGAGTCCTGGTGAGCTTTATTTAAAAAATAGTAATAAAATATTGAACTAGGGGTTTCCAGCTGTATGTTCCATCTTTATGTAGACTGCAGGTCAGTGTGTGGCTGGTGCAGGCGCTGCAGCTGGCTGGTGGCCTGGGATGTCTGGGCATCCAGAAACCCCTGTGGTTCTCAAGGCTTGTGCACAGATGGAGCAGGCAGCTGTGGGAACCTTGAGCTTCCCGTGAGTGCAGGAGCACTGGGAAAATTGGAAAATTGGGCTGTGTTCCCCGCTGGGGAGACCCATATCTGTTGCATGGCAATCCAGGCTCAAAGAAGAAGTGAGATTTTCAATGAAACAAAGGTGATGGTGGTTCTTGGCTGTTGCTTTGGAAATCTCCTGAGTGGTAAAGCAGCTGTGCCTGGACTGCTGACACGAACTTGTAAAAGTCACAAATCCTTCAGCTGCAGGGTGCTGGGGTGGTCCCTGGGAAGTACCAGGATCTCCCTTGCTGGCAGAGTCTTCCTCAGTTTGGCCATTACCAGAGGTTTGCTTGCAGTTGCAGCACCTGGTGCTGTCTCTGCATTGGGTGCTGGTGTTATGCTGGTTGCACAGCCCACAGGTCTGCGAGGAGGAGTTTCTGGCACTGTGGATTTTTCCGTAGGGCAGCTATAAATCAGGTAAACACCATCAGGTTTCAGTGAGATGTTGTCTCCGTGCCAGCCAGCCAGCCTGGCTGTCCTAGAGAGGCACAGGTCATCCCTGAGACCCTGGATGATGTTGTTTAGTAGTTGATGCAATGTAGGAATTGCTGTAGCTGGGATTTCAGGATGTGAAAGGAAAGGAGGGCAGAGAGTATGTATGGGGAGGAGGGGGAGGCATGGAGGAGGATGGGATGGTGCATCCATCAACCACAAAGGAGGATCTGCTCCTTTCCCAGGAAGGAGGGCAGGGTGAGGCCCCAGGACTTTTACCCAGAGGGCTATGTCTCAGCTGGAGTTAGCTGGAGAATCTGGGAAAGCAAGGGGGTAAGATGGGATGAGCTGACAAACCCCCAGATGCAGTGTAGTTGCCTGCTGGGAGCTGCTCCAGCCCCTGAGGGCTCTGCCCACACAGCTGCCTGGAAATACAGTACTGGAGCTGGATTTGCCTGGGAGCAGAGGGAGCAGTGACCAGAGCAGGAATCGTTGTTTGGCTTTGGGTTTTGTGGTGGGCAGGAGTATTGCAGAGTGGTGGAAGGAAAGCACAACTGAGGAAGCAGCGCACAAGGCATTTTGCTTGTGCTTGGTGCAACCCAGATTTCTGATTGGGCAATCAGGAAGTTAAATGAGGGAATTAGAAAAACATAGTCTGGATTTTAGCTGAGAAGGGTACCTTAGTTGAGAAGGGTACCTAAGCCATCTGTCTTCTCGCAGACCTGTGCTGGGAATGACCTTCTCCCACCTTCTTACCATTAGAGCTAGCCCTCCTTGCATACAGCAGCCATGTACCTCCTTGCTGTGAGCATCTGAGTGTCAGTGAGCTGTTGGCAGCAGAGGTATCTGAGTGTCCTTCAAGGAGCAGGGCTGGGGAGAGCTTTAATGTGTGCAAATTGCTGTTGCGGGAAAATGGATTTTCCCTATCTGCATTTGTGGCTTCCAGTGTGGACAGGAGCAGAGGTGGAGGAGGGAGTAAACTCCTTACATGGAAACTGGGAGCTTAGGAGAGGCATTCAGATTAGATCTGGTTTAGTTCTGTGGAGTCTTCTGTGGTTTGGTGATGCTAAGGCACCCTGTGGTGTTGCTGTACACCTGTCTTTTAAGACACAGGAGAAATCTGGTGATAAAGCTCTGCGCAGCAGATTGTCCCTGGTGTCCACTGACACCAGCAGACAGTGGCCAACCCAACAGGGGTGGCCCAGCTGGATCCCACTAATTTCTTTGGCTTTGTCCCAAAGCAACCTTAAAACAATGAGTTCTGCAGGCTGTGGCTCAGACACTGGTGACGTCTCTTCTGCTGCAGCTCCTTTGTCCACAGCCATGCACAGAGAAAGTCACGAGGGGTGGATGCAGATGCCCAAGGTGGTTATATTTGCATGCTCGTTGTGCCATAATGCAACAGGCACATGTTCTGCAAGGGCCAGCATGGTTAAATGATACATATATACCCTTTGACTTAAGGTAGAGAGAAAACAACTCCACACTTTTAGAGAAAGAAGAGAAAAAAATAGCTTCTGGGACAGCTAAGGTGCAGTCCCACCTAGTCCCTGTTGGCTTCCGTTGTCTGTAGGAAACAAAACAGAGCAACCCCTTCCCTGACACTTGTGGGATGGTGTCAAATAAACCCACAGCGTTTCTTTGTGTAGGCAATTTGTTTATGGTCATAGCAGAATGTGAGCTGGCTACACGCAAGAGGCCACCACAGATGGCAATTACAGACACATTCCCTGGCCAGGGAAGGGATTAAGTAAAGCTTGGAGTGACTGGGTTTGTTTTTGTTTCTTTAATTTAACGCATTAGGACAAGTTCCTAAACCTTTTAAGTCTTTGGAGGGCAAATGTTTTCCAGCAGATGTTTGCCTCCAGAATGCAAGCTCAGAGTCTGCTCACAGCATCTGGCAGACCCACGTAAGAAGGAGTTTTTGATCCAAAACACTAGAGAAGTTTAGGAGGTTGGCAGAGCCAGGGGCAACTCGCCCATGTGGGAGCAGAGATGCATGACTTTGGTGTGGTCAGGGTTCCTCACTCCCACAGGCTCAGCAGCTTCCCTTCCCAGGCTGCTGCTGACAGAAAACCTTTTCCTTCAAAGCTGCCTTTCTGCTTCTGGGCACCAGCAGCAGGAAGATGTAAATGTCCAGGTGTAAATGTCGAGGGCAGGATGGGCAGCTTTGAACTTGCATTTGATGATACTGGCATGCTGCAAATGGATTGATCTTGCCTTAAACTGCTCTCATGTTAACAGCCATGTGAAATACCTGAAAAGTAGAAAGATTATTTCTTAACTTCACCTTTTTTTTTCTCATGTGTTGGTATTTCTAAAGGATCAAGGCACTGTTTTTCCTGCCAGTCCTTGCTTGTGTTGAGGGAGGGGTTTGGCAGGCACCACAGGGATTTTCCAGAACTTGGACTCTTTTCAAAGGCTTATTTTCCATCAGTGTTGTTTATCCATTTCCTTCATTTTTTGTTCAGAGCACAATTAAAGACTCCTGATATAGTTCCTAAAGGGGAGGTTTTTAGCTGTTGGTTTGCTATCAGTCAGAGACTTGGAGTCATGATCAGTGACTGCTCAGGTTGCATTTTCAGTGTAAAGCCAAGATTGCACCAATTGTTCTCCCTGATAAGATAATCCATAGCACAGGGGATCATCTCCAGTTAGGATGAGCAGCTTAGGGGGGGTCAGTGCAGGAGGCAGAAGCCCCGGTTCATGGTAAGGCCAGTGGGTTGCAATTGCTGCTGTGAGTTGAGCTTTGCAGGGCTTTCAGCAGTATGAAAGAAAGTACCATTTATTACACAATTATACAGTAATTTCAAAGAACTTCTTTATATTTGAGCTAACTGTACCACATCCTGGTGTACACATCTAAAAGATCTCATCCACTGGGATGCACTTGAGTGCTAAAAAACAAAGGACAAAGAGTGCCCCATTGTTTTCCAGGACATGTTTTTACCTTAAATAATTTTTCTCTTCTGTATTTGTTTTGCAGATTCCCGAAACAAAACAACCTCCAGTCCCCAAGATCGAATCCCCAGAGGGATATTATGAAGAGGCTGAGCCATATGACATCTCTGTAAATGGTATATCGTGAACTCTTGGGGGCAGGGGTTCATGTGGGAGATGGAGGACTTGAGGTTTATGAGAATGAGTAAATGAAAGCACAGACATTTCTTACAGCTTATGTGACAAGTTTGTTTTCTGCTGCTCATCACACTTGATATTACAGATCTCATGCTAGTTGGAAAGCAAAGACTACTGAATTACTCAAATCTTAACTTTCCTGTAGAAGTAAGTAGTATGCTTGGGTCAATATAACATCACTGTAAAACCATTGCAGGTTCTCTTTGGATGTTTTTCTGGCAGATAAGCTGTAGTCAAACACAAATTTCTATTCAGGAGTGAGTGGTGAAGCTGTGGTGGCTTGCATTCATGTCCTAGTGCTCTAATTGTCCCCTTGGGGCTCAAAGTCCATGGCTCTGTTGGTCTGTGAGGAGTGATAACTGTTTTTATAATTGGCTATTTATTCAGCTCTATCTCTTGTGGCAGTTTAACCATCTTTACACTGGATTAAAAAGCCACGCTCCGTGTGAGGGGGCAGCATGTGTGTTCCCTCTGCACACACTCTCTGCTTGGGTCAGCACCTCCAGCCATGTCCTCAGCAGTGCCACCCACACCTGTCCCCTGTGGGTTCCCCACCCCTCTGGATGCAGGCTGAGCTCCCAGATTCTCACTTTTTAAGATGTATTCCTGCATCCTTCTTTTGGTGAACACCCTTCATGAGAGATTGCCTTCCTCTGATCTGATAGCGGAGCTGATCATCTCATCGCTTTATAATCCATTTAAGCACAAATGAGACAGATTGTATCGCTCTGCTGCAGAAGCAGATGTCTGCTCCTCAGCCTCATCTGCAGCAGAGTGCATGGCATGGGGCAGAGCTGAGTGGGGAGAGTTGAGGCAAGCAAAGAAGTGAGAGTTAAGGGTAAAAGATTTGGATCTAAACCCTTGGCTGTTGAGTCTGAGCTGCTTGTGAGAGAAGCCGAGTCCTCTCCAGCCCCAGTGTGCACCACTGAGCTTTGAAGCTCCCTGGCAGGGAAGCACCAGCTGTGCCACTGTTTAAAGTGGCCGAGGGTTGATGTATCTGAACAGCACTCACTGCCTGTGAGCACCTTGCACTCCAGGACAGCTCATATCTCAGCATGGGTCACTGTGCTCATGAGGAGTTACAGTGCTAAACAAAACAAGAGAGATGTAAAAAGATCTTTGTTTGACTGAACCATCCCATTTTGTCTGCAACTGCATTACAGCAGTGAACAAGAAGATAGACCCCAGCTCAGGTGAGAAAAGTTATAGGCTCATTATGGCTGGGGTGCAGAGGAGAGGTCCCCCCAGCTCTGCCATGTGTTTTGCTGAAATGCTCTGTGTTGTTTGGCTTGAGGTGAGGGCTGTGATGCACAGGGCACAGGAGGTGAAGCTCTCCTGCAGTTTGGGCAGCACAGGGTGCTGCAGCCTCATCCCCATGGCAGGAGGTCCCAGTTGCCTGCACTGTAAGATAAATGGAGGGTTTTTTTTCCCCTGCTGCACATTGGGGAAGTGGCTAATGTGTTAAGAACCATGGCATAAAAAGACATATGCCAGATTAGCTGGAGTACAGCCATGGATCCATGTGCTGGGATACCCAGCTTATGTTATCCAGGCAGCTCCATAAACTCGCCCTGAGTTCAGAGACTTGGCTGGCAGGAGCGATAAGCACACTCACAGCTTCCACCTCTGCTTTTGCTTGGTAACCTGCTGCTCAGAGATGCAAATACACCCACCATCCACTGAAATCTAGGCCAGTCAGATGCCTAAGGAAATGGGAAATCGGAGCCCTGCAAAAAGAGAGAAAAGCCCATATGATAGGAGCACTCTCAAAATGAGGCAGCTCTGGGTGTCAATGGGTAAGTCTGGGACTGCTGTGAGCTGCTGTTGTACCAGTGGGCTCAGTGTTTTACTGAGCAGTGTCACAGCCCTAAGTGTAGATAGGAGCCTGTGAAGCCAGCAGAGATGGGATGTAGGATGCCAGGCAGTCTCTCACCACTGAGATATGTGGTGCCTTTGCCTCCTGTGACTGCT
The DNA here is from genome assembly GCF_009829145.1 of Chiroxiphia lanceolata. Classification (NCBI taxonomy): domain Eukaryota; kingdom Metazoa; phylum Chordata; class Aves; order Passeriformes; family Pipridae; genus Chiroxiphia; species Chiroxiphia lanceolata. Next base: position 8,521,512 of record NC_045644.1, read on the forward strand.
CAGCCACAGGTCCCCTCTGCAGGCCCCAGCAGGTCCCTCCCACAGAAACCTGCAGGTGTACAACAATGCTGGTGGTTTTTAAGGTGGTTTGTGTGAGAAGGAAGACAGCATTGTATCACTGAGTCTCTGTGCTTTTTGGCAGCTTCATGCTTGAGGTGGTGCCTCGGGCTGAGCCAGAAGGAGCAGGGAAAGATGTGGAGCAGCAGGTGTGTGGCAGGAGGAGGCTGGGGGGCTCGGGAGAAGGTGAAGTGTGCTGTGCTGTGCAGAGGAGAGGCTGTGCAGCGATGCTGGGTGAATGCTGGTGCCCCAGTTTGCCTTGAGATCAGGCTGCAAGTCCCACAGTGCATGGGCAAACCTGCAGGTCCCTGTCCTGCCGTTTGTTTCAATAAGCACAAATTGACTTATCAGATGCTGATAGAACCTTGTAGCTGTCCTACACAGTGATGCTCATTGCTAGAAACTGCCTTGGGACCTTGATGTGATTGCTGTTGCTAAAAGGCAGTCTGAACATGCAGGGGTTTGCCTAGCCAGAGATGCCAAAGCCTGACCCCGGTAACCCCCCAGGCCCTCTGTGCTTACCCCTTTCCCCACAGGCTGGATAGGGAAGGGGCCAGCAGTCCGGGGAGCTGTTGGTGATGTTTCATAGAATGGCCTGAGTTGGAAGGGACCTTAAAAATGATCTAGTTCCAACCCCCCTGCTGTGGAAAAGGACACCTTCCAGATCAGATTGCTCAGAGCCCCATCCAGCCTGGCCTTGAACACTTCCAGAGGTGGGGCATCCACAGCTTCTCTGGGCAACCTGTTCCAGTTCCTTATCACCCTCACAGTAAAAAAATTTTTTCTAGTATCTAATCTAAATCTACTCTCTTTCAATTTGAACCCGTTTCCCATTGTCCTGTCACTACATGATCTTGCAATAAGTCTGTCTCCAATACTGTTTCCGACAGTATTACAGCATGAGCCTTGGAAGACACCCATATGTCCCCAAACAAATGGGCGTAGTGAAATCAAACAAAAATAGGAACACCACTAAAATAAGTGAGGTCACTGCCAAGAAAGGACATCAAAGCAAGCTTCCAGATGGGCTGAGCAGATAGAGGTTTCGTGCAGCATCAGAGGTGGGAGTGCGAGGCACGTTAACAAACTGTGGGTGTATTAATTAGAATGAAGCAGGCAAGCGAGTCCGCTGGGTCTTGCAGTCCCTCTTTCATCAGCAGGATTCCCGCCTCTCCGCTGGGGACGCCTCTGCCTTTCATTTTACAGCTCCAGCAAATGCTGCTGCCTTCCCTCCCCTCCTGGGCTGAAATGTGTTAAACCGTTATCGCCGCCTTTGCATAATTGGAGAGCGCGATAAGAAGCAGAGTGAAAGCGCGAGGGGTGGCTGTGGCTGCCAACTGAGCAATAATTATTCTGGCTGAAAGAGCTCCTCTGCCCTGGCTGGTTTTAATTATGATGACAATGATTCAATTTTAAAGGGAATCGCCTTGTTTGAGAGGATGGGTTGAAAATGTCCCTGTTTGAAGTCTCACCTTGCATATGTTGTGTAGGGATGGGACAGCCTCACTGGCCAAGGGGAGCCCGGGAGCTGAGCTGGATTGACGCCCTTGTTCTATGCATTTGCTTATCTGTGGCTTTTTCTCTTTGTCTCCCTTTCTCTTTCCTTTTGATTGTGCAGGTCTTTTTGGTAGGCTTGCTGCAGCTGGACCCAGGCCAGGGTTGCAGGTTACTGAGGGCGTTATTTATGCCACAATAACAATGGGTATGGCATGCTTTCCAAACCTAAAGTGCCTTTTTTTAACAACAACAACAACAACAAAACAAAACCACCACCAAAAAATCCCCAACAACTCAGTTTTAGCAAAGCTTATCAGGTACCTCCCCCTGGCATTGCCTATTACCTGCATGGAGGGTAGCCACCTGTCCCTTCTCCCTGCCTGTTACATAGACAAGGTGTTATTTTTTGTGGCTTTCCCTGTGCTCACGATGACAATGAAGAGAACTTCCCTAGCTCTTATTCCACTGGTTCTGTCGCTGATGTGGAGCTCATATGTGGTAACACTGGCTGTATTGACGAGTAGCTGTTTGGTGAATGGTTGAAGGTGCTCTGCTGGGGCAGAGGCAGCTTGGGTGTATGAGAGGGTTGGAGCTTCCTGCATCATGGCATTGATTTAGCTCCCTGGGAGGCCATGGGAAGACAAACAGGAAAGGAGAAGTGGATTTAGATAAAGACACCCAAGATCGTGGCTGCACTGATGACTTGGGACTGCATGAGCCTTAGTAGTGACCACAGTGTTGTCTCAAGTCACCCAGGCAAAGTTTGGCCCAGTTTGCCTTGTTACATATCCTGGTAAATGCCTTTCCATCATGAGGCCATAGCAGTGTCACCAGGCCAGCAACAACTGCAGTTCTTCAAGTAGAGAGGAGCTCATCTCTTGAGGAACCGCACTTGTGGTTATGGTTGTTGCACAAAAGAGCAGCCAGGACTCCCACTGAGAGCATGGAAGAAAACTGCCATTTCCCCAGGAGAAAGGTGGCAGCCTGAGACCTTATGCCTCGGTGAGGGACAACAGAGACTCCCAAAAGGGGCCAGAGGGGCAGTTAGCCCCATGTTGATACGGAGGGAGATTTAGAAGATGAGGTTCCCTTAGGCATCGTTGCTGCTGCATAAGGAAAAGTCCCTAGCAGTGCAGAGGTTCAGCTTCTTGGTGTTTGTAGGGTTGAGAAACCTCAACACTTTTACTTCATCTGAATTTCTGCGCAGGGTGCCTGTGGACAAGGTCTGCATAGTGAGAATGCATGGAAGGGGATAAAGGTTTTCCATAAAAGATGGAGAGTTGGAGATGGTGAGCCAGTAGTGTGCTCCATTCAGAGACTTTGAAAGGGAGTATTTGCTTTTTAATAAGTTTATTTGATGCAGCTTTGATCATTTAGGGGATGTTATAGAGTAAGATTTCACTGGGGCTGTAGCTTTGTTACTGCATCTCAGTTCCTTTTATTTTAAGAACAAATAAACCCAACTGAAATGTATTTCACTGGAGCTCCTAATGTGTTTCTTTTTCTTTGTCTCTCTTCTGACTGCTTTTCCTCTTTTTAATTTGCACCAATCTGATAATATTACTTTTATGTAGATATTAAGATATGGTGAGAATCAAAATTAAATTCCAGTGAGAGTAACTTAACAATATTCCTCTGTGCTGTTTGGTAGGGCAAGAATGCAAAACCCTACACAGATGCTGCCCAAATCTTACCATCTTGCTCTGTGAGCTTATCTTGTGAATAAGAGCTGTACTGTAAATGCCAGCAGAGCATTGCAAATCCCCCTGCAGTCAGAGGGAACATTTTTAATGTTTCTGATGAGTCTGGTACCAATGATCAGCTAAAAACTCCAATAACCTACAATACATTAGATCTGGGTATTGAAAATCCGAATTCATCCTAGTAACATAGCAGTCCTTTTAAGAATGGATTGCTGCTGCAACAGTGTATTACTTCAAAGCCTCTTGCTGTCCCTTAGATGCTGAGTAGGGAGAGGGACCTGTTAGCTCAGGAAAGGGGAGTGACATCTCAAATGCAATAGATGTTTGCTTGCTGCATGGCCTTGCAAATACCATTTGTACTTCTGACATTCAGAGGACAAGGGCTGATTGTAGTTTGCTGTTGCCTTAAAAATTGTGTTTGACTTGAAGTGGAAAATGTAAAAAGCATCTTTTCAGAGGGGGGGAAGGAAGCAGCAAACATCAGAAAATGTCTAAGGGAATGTTCTCGAATTTGTGGTCAACTGAAAAGTGTCTTTTGAGCGTTTGCTAATGGAGGCTATTAGGCACAAAATATTGCTATGAAATTCATATTGGGGTAGAAAGAAAAAAGAATCTGAGGGTTACTTTCCTATTTATTATCCTCCTGTAGGAGAGCCTCAAAAGACACATCCCTGCACTGGAAGCTTTTGCATGTGTGAGCATGGCTGAGACAAAGCATTAGGCTCAGAGTTATTCTAAAAATGTATTTAATGATAGAGCTTTGCTTTTGTTATAGAAGATGGTGAAGCCATTAGTAGTTCCTATGAATCTTATGATGAAGAAGAGAGCAGCAAAGGCAAGTCAGCAACCCATCAGTGGCCATCCACAGAGGCCACCATTGAGCTGATGAAGGATGCCCGCATCTGTGCCTTCCTGTGGAGAAAGAAGTGGCTGGGACAGTGGGCAAAACAGCTGTGTGTTATCAAGGAGACCAGGTTGCTGGTGGGTAAATCCTCTATTCTGTGCCTAAAACAATCTGTTTGTGTGAGCTGGGGAGGGAAGTGGCACCTCAGGCCATGTTAACAAGCTGGCAGAAGCAAAGTACTTCTAGAAGCAGTGTTTCAAAAAATGTGTCCCAGAGATCGCGAGATTCCATTCCATTTTCAGAAGGAATGTAGGCATGGGACTGCTGAGGGAGGCACAAAGGTGCATTTGTGGCCAAAATTCCAATTCCCCAAAATGCCTAGGGACGCTTTTGGGGAAACTATTTGAGGTGGTTAAGCAGAAGGGATGCTTATCCCACAGACTGACCACATACTTGACCCTCTAGCGGTGAGAGGTATTTCAGATTATATGTGCATGCACGTAAATATGTGTGTAGTCTCTGTACTTTGTAGGACACAACTTTGTAAAACCTATTAGACCTTTTTGTGTTCAGTGTACTTAATGCATGTAGTTGGCACTGAGTCACTTACGGGGTTGAGTTCACGGGGATGAGTGACAGTGAAGGCTCCTCCTCTGCCTCTCACCCCCTCTCATCTTCCTTCCCCAGTGCTACAAGAGCTCCAAAGACCACAGCCCTCAGCTGGATGTCAATTTGCTGGGCTGCACTGTCATTCACAAGGAAAAGCAAGTGAAGAAGAAAGAGCACAAGCTGAAGATCATTCCCACAAATGCTGATGTCATTGTGCTGGGGCTGCAGAGTAAAGACCAGGCAGAGCAGTGGCTCAGGGTCAGTGACACTTTCAGGACTTACCCTGCTGGTGCTACCATGCTTTGCTGGGAGACCATAGCTTATCTCAGCCCTGTCCTTGTGTGCTCTGGCTCCCTTCCTCGCTGCAAGCCTTTATACAAATATACCACTTCATTTTCATGTCCTGGGATAGCTTCTTCCTGCAGCTCCCTGCTGCCTTTGGCATGCTGGAGTCCATGTAGGGGCCTCCCAGCACAGCTGCTATGACGGGGGAGATGTCTGGCGTGGGTGCCCAGCATAAATTGGCTTAGGACAGGGGTGGCCCTTCCCCTGAGGCAGCAGCAGAAGAAGGAGCCTTCGTGGAGCCCAGGACGGCAGCGAGACGACGGAGCTGCCATTGCTGGCAGCCTCTCCCAGCTGACTTGGATCCAGCAGTTCCTGCCAGCTGCCTGCTGCAACACCAGGACAGACCCCAGGGTCGCAGGGACTGTAAACCATGGGTTTCCCAGGCTGCTGGGTGGGGGAGAAGTAGATCCTGCAGCTCTCTGACAGGCTATGGCTTCCCCTTCTGCACAGGTAATCCAGGAGACCAGTGGTCTGCTGTGCGAAGGAAGCAGTGAAGGCAACCAGTACATCCCAGATTCACAGCGCCTCAGCTACCCAAAGGTACATCTTGTATCTACAGAGAGAACTAGCACTTAGGCTTTTTAACCCTGTTCCTTCAATAAATAACAGTGTAGGTGCCCTAATTTTACCTGATCAAAGACTGATATGAGTGTAACCAGACCCCTGTGCTGCTGAAAAGGAGCATTATTGGAACAATCTTAATTTTCCTTTGCAATCTTAATTTTGTTGCCATATCATTCCCCCCAGATTGACTCAACATGTGGGTCTCCACCATACAGAGCAGCAGCCACTGTCTCATCCAATGGGATGTTTGTGTTCACCAAGAGCTTTGGGAGGGACATAGACTCTTGGACACCAGGGCTTGGGCCATCTCTCGTCCAGGTTTAGGTGACACTACCCTATGAGCAGCTTGTTTTGAAACAGAGGGAGGAGAAAAGAAACTTTTTTAAGTCTCTGGTGCACACCCAAAATGGACCTGTTTGGGCACCTGGCTGGTTCCTGTGCCCATGCCCATTTGACAGTAGGGACTGTCAAATGCCCCTACCAGCCAGGCTGCAGGGTAGGAGGCCAAAGGGTGACATCAGTGGTGCCATCATGTCACCTCAGAGGTGAGCCCAGCTGGGGGTGTGTGTGTGCTGGATCTGCCCATGCTGAGCTCAGGAACAGTGGGAAGGGCACAGTGAGAGGGAGCCAGCAGGGGATGTGTGGGTGTAAGCATCTGCTACAGAGAAGGTGGGACCTTGTAATATAAGAGAGGGGGGAAAAAGGTCCTTGTGGCACATTCTGTCTGGAGGAATGGGTCACGTGCATCTGCTGAGCTTGTGTCTGGTGTTTGTTGACAGGTGGAGGTATCCGAGAGATACTCTGCAGCCTCTGAGAGCGGGAGCAGCACAGATGGCCACCCAGAGACAGCTGAGACAAAAGATGGTAAAAACCTCACCCTGGGAATGACAGAGAGAATGGGCCCTTGACACTGCATGAGGCGAGGGTTTGTGTAGCTTTTTCTGTCACTGCCACCTCAAGTGGGCCTGATGCAGGGTGAAAGCTGTGTGTGCATTCACTGCCTGTGAATTTGATTTCAATTGGATTGTGAGTTTGACTTCATTTTTCATAATGAAGTAACAGGTGGATGTTGAGGTTTCCCAGGATCAGGATAGGGCTTGAGAAGCCTGGATGTGATACCTGGTCTACCAGAGAGTTTCTACATGTCTCTGGGCGAGTCGCTGTCGGACAGTTTGAGATGGCATAACTGCCAACTGAAGTGACTTTCCTCAGAGATGTCTGCAGAGAAACGTCGAGTCCTTTGTGAAATGCTGAGCTGCCCCCAATGGGAGACTTACACCTTCACACTAGGGTGAAGCTCTAGTGTGAAGGTGTAATTTAAGCTGGGGCAGGTAAGTACAATAAAAGAGGAAATGGTCTGTTAGAAAGATGTGGGACCCATCTCTATATCAGAGAGAGATAAATCCATGCTGCGAACCCACTGGAGTCACCCAGCAAATGGACTTCAGCTGCTGAGTCCCTCTATGCTTGGACTTTCGTCATTTTGTTATGATAGTGGGAAGGAAAATCTGGATTAAAAAATCCAAGTCAATTTCTTACCGGGATTCCCTGATGATGACAGAACCTTATGCACACACTGACTGATGTGCTCAGTAGGAAAATGCTGAAGAGTCTCTTTGGACATAAATTTTCCCTCTCCCTACCTTGCATCCCTGTTTTACAGAAGAAAAGACTGAATGCAGTAAATATTTATGGTTAATGGTTTTTAATTCAATTCTTTGTAGTATAAGAAAGTGAAGGGAGATTTGCACAGCAAGACCTGTACAAACAGCCTTCCCACCGCTCCTGCAGCGACTGGCCTTTGGTCAGAGCTAACCCAAGTTTAAAGCAATACAGATGAGAATCTTCAACAAATCACTAACTGAGCTTACTGGTGCCATCTTGCTCGTCGACTCCCTGGGCTTGGGACTATTACAGCCTGTCCCTGAGTCACAGGTTTGCCCTCTGCAAGGGATGTCTGTGCTGTGGGTGCAGGACAGCAGTACAGGCAGCTTTGGGGCAGGACACCCAGCTGGGACAGCAGGCTGTGTGTATGGCTGTGAGCTGGGAAAGCCATGCATGTGTCTTTTTCATTTCCGATAGTTAAGAAGAAGGGCACAACTGGCCTGAAACTGAGCAACCTGATGAACCTCGGGAGGAAGAAGTCCAGCTCCATGGATAGCCCAGAGAGATCCTTGGAGACTTCAAGTAAGTGGCAGCGTGAGCCCCTCTGCAGGGACCTGTCTCAGAGCTGGATCTCAGTGTGCAGGGCAGGATAAGCACCAGGCATCATCCTCCTCAAACATGCCTGTGCCAGACTGTTCTGCTGTTGGCAGCAAAGAGGCCACAGTCTGCTTGGTCCCTGCCAATAAATCCAAGCAGACTGTGGTGCCTCCTGCACATTAAGGTGACTGTTGAGCTTACAAGGGCAGGCAATAGCTCACAGGGTGACCCAAGAGGAAGGGCAGGTAATACCAGACATGCACACAGAGGGCATCTGTGCTGCTCTTCCTTGACACCAGCCCAGGCTGTGGGAGTCTGCAGGGAGAGAGTTGTGTGGCCAGCTGGTATTTGACAATCTAGGACCAACTTTGTCCAACCACTGCAGCCAACTTGCTGCTCCAAACCTAAGCTGAATTTCAAGAGTCTCATTTTGAAAATATTTTTGGTTTTCACACTGTTTTGTATGGATAGGACAGCTTGTCCTTGCGCTTTTGCTCTTTATTTTTGCCTGTGGCTTTGTGTTGTGTAGGGTCTCGTAACTTACCCATTAGGCATCACACAAATGAATTTGGGTTCTCTCAACTGGAGGGATGGAAAATATGTCTAAGTAAGCTCTGTTTGCTTGCAGGTTATCTGAATGTGCTAGTGAACAGCCAGTGGAAGTCACGTTGGTGTCAGATAAAAGATGGTCACCTCCATTTCTACCAGGACAAGAACCGAAGCAAACTGGCTCAGCAGCCCTTAAGTCTGGCAGGTTGTGAAATTGTCCCAGAGCCAAGCCCTGATCATCTCTACTCCTTCCGCATCCTGCAGAACGGGGAAGAACGGGTCATTTTGGAGGTAGGGTGTATATGTGCAAGAAAGCTCTGCTTTAAGTCATCAGCTTGGGTACCTTAGTAGGTCTAAATGCCAGTGAGGTCCTCCAGAGGAGCCCTCAGTCCAGCAAAACAGAACCTGAAGTGTGGGACTTGGGTTCATCTGCCTGTGGTCACCTAGGATGTGTCTCATCTAGCTGGTAATCCAGGCTGTGTCTGATGCTGGTGCCTCCAGAGGACCATTCAGCCTTCATCTTGGGCACTCATCTTAGAATGGGGTTAAGGGTCCTTTGGAGATGCCCATCTTTGAATACTTAAGTTCTGTGGACTGCATTCCAGATGGTTAATGTGATAAGAAAAATGTCACTTTAGGGATTTAAGTCTGTGGTTGGGAGGAACAGAGAACTTTATCTTTTGACAATGCAGTCCCAAAGCCATGGGTCATGCATCCCAAGTAAACTGATCACGGATCTGACCCTGAAAGTGCAAGTGAATTCATCTCCATCTGTTACTTTCCTTTGCCTGCATCCAGGACTGTTTATCTCTAATCTTAGTTCTCTCTGACGACAGCATGATTATAGTAGGAGGTGGACAATGTGAGCAATTTCCTGTATTTTTCCAGTGGGTGGAATATTTATAGCTAAACAGCTGACTTTGAGGGCTTGCCTTGATGTTTTTGTTTAGCTTCTGGTGCAGGGTATGTCTGTATCTAAGAAATTTTGCCCAATTACAGATGTGAAAGTAGAGGTGCTGAGAAAATTTATATTTTGTGAATGGAAGAATCTGTATTTTGTTGGGATGTCAGACTCAATGTCAGACTCAATGTACAGACTGGCTGGCTGGCAGGCTTCCCAGGCACTGAAGTCTCTGCTAAATAAAACAGATTGAAAGCTTAAAATATGCTTTCCAGTTTGGAAAGTATATATATGTATATTCCCTTGCCCTGAATTTTACTTTGTGCTCACTGCTCTGACTCCTTAAATCAAAGCAGAAGGTGTCTGCATCAGCCCACTTCTTGCTTCAGGTAGAATCCCCTGCTACCAGGAGGTGCACATGGCTATTTGCTAGAGCCGACTTGAAGGCACAGTATTTAACTCTTCCTGTTGCAAAATGTCAAACTGCTCACCGCAGCTGGGAATTCGACCACGTTAAAGCAAGGGACTCTCTCCGATGCTTTAAACAATTCACTTCCCCTCTCTCCTTGTGCAAAAAGCCCTGGAAGGGGTTTAGGCTCTGGCATCAGGACCTCACAGGCTCGGGTCTCCTTGCCTGTCTGTTTTGGCAATCCCATTGCTGCACTCTGCTGGCGCAAAATAAAACCCGCACCCAAAATTGTTCCCAGCCAGCATCTCCAGTCCCAGAGACTTCTCTTACTCTTGTAGGCAGCTGAGTTATCACCGGTGAAAGGTAAATGCAAACTGACTAGAAATTTTAGGAAGGAGTTAAGCAAAGAGCTGCACATATGTAGCTGCCAAATTTGTGAATCAGTCCATACACAGAGCAGCCTCGGATATATTATAAATACCCAGCAGTTCATCTTTCCCCTTGGAAGCCCAGAGAACTGCCAGCCTACTTCCCTACCCAAGGCTTAGCCAGCCTTAGCCATGTGAGTGCAGAGAAACTGCTGCTGCAACCTGTCCTGTCTGTCTGATCACTCTATAGGCAAAGTCCTCCGAGGAAATGGGCCACTGGCTGGGCCTTCTCTTGTCGGAATCAGGTTCGAAAACAGACCCAGAGGAATTTACCTACGATTATGTGGATGCTGACAGAGTTTCCTGCATTGTGAGCGCTGCGAAGAATTCCTTCTTGTATGTCAGTGGTAATGGGTTGGGGGCTGCATGGGGCTGGTAGAGGGAAGCAAGCCTGAGCAGGGGTCTGTCCATTTGTGGGAGGCTGGCTGCTGTGGGAACAGGTGGTGAATTCACAGCTACAGCTCAGTCCCTTTCTTTAGAAGCTCAGTGTGTGACAATAAGAACACTTATTGTCCTACTATGGTGCATCTAGACTGAGCTGCAGCTTGGCCAATTGCCCAGGTGGCTCTTGCAAAGGCAGGTTGGTGGAGTGGCTTGGCTGGGGGGTGCAGGGCTCTGGGCATGCAGCCCCCCAGTTCACCATGCCACTGGGGCAGGGTGATTGTGCTGCTGGGGTGCTGTGCCCAAGGGCTGGGTGAGAAAGGAAAGCGTGGAGGGGAAATGCAGCTCCACTCTGGTGGGCACTGCATAACGGGCAACAGGAGCGGTGATCCCACTGCTTGTATGGCTCTGCCTTCTCATCTCCTGCATCTGGTCTGCCTGGCTCTGCCCAGACCTCAGGACTGCTGTGCCAAGATGTCCCAAAATGCAGCACTGCAGAGCCACACAGCAAGTCTGATCCCTCCTGATGGGATGTCCTGCTGCCTGTTCACAGCCTCATGCAGAGGAAGTACTCTGAGCCCAACGCCTACATCGACAACCTGCCCAAGGGCCGGGTGCAGCAGGAGGAACTGTACGATGACGTGGATCTGCCCGACCTGCCTGTGGTAAGATGTCCAGTGCCACAGGCACAGGCCCTGCTGCAGTGAGCTCTGTGGGGACCACAGTAAACATCAGGCCATGGAGAGTTGCCAGCAGTGAAAGGGGAAGTTTTTCCCAACAGTGATGAAGGGGATTCCCAGACCCTGGGGAAATCCTGGTTTTTGCAATGGAGCAGAAGCAAATGCTGGAGAGGAGTTTCTAGGGAATGGGAAAAAGAGGTTTCCAGGAAGGTGCTATAGGAAGCTGAGATAAAATCCCCCAGTTTCCGTCAGCAAACAGCATGGATTATGTCGTAATAGATAGTGGGTTTTTTGTTGCCTGTAAGACCAAGTCCTGTGTGTAAGGGCAAGAACGATGGGTCGTGCTGGAATAGGGACTGTTATCCCAGGAAACGCAGAGAATCTGGCAGGGGTTGCTGGATGTACAATGGTGTGAGGTACTTGCATGGGGCTGCTGCTACTATTAGAGACCTAAAGAAGGAGAGCAGGAGGGGCCTTTCCTTCAGTACACCAAAAAGCCTTGTATGGAATGAATTAGACAATGGGGTTTTAGTTTCTCTAAGGTTTTTGGAAAATACTCCAGATTGTGTGAGATGCCGCTGCTCTGCAGCGAGATGCTTCTTGTACTTCTGATTGCAGCAGATGGTCCCTTTTCTGGGGAACATTCTCCTTTTGCAGGAAGAAGTACCCAAGAATGAGAGCAAATCAGAAGGGGACCAAGACAGAGTGTATCTGGATCTCACCCCAGTGAAGTCCTTCCTCCACTGTGCTGGCAGGATGTCATGCCAGCCTTCACCCCTTAGCTCACCATCTTTGGAAAGGGCTGCCAACAAGGCTGCTACTGAGACCACAGCTGAGACAGCCCTTGTGACTAAGGAAGCCGAGCCCTGTACCAAGGCGATGGAGCCCTTGGAGCAGGTACTGTCCAAACTGTGGTGCAGGGCCAGGCTTAGTCAGTGAGCCAGCTCCCCCCACCACATCACCTCACTTCATCTCCTCTCCCCAGAAACACCCAGAGAACCCAGAGCCTGAGGAGGCAGTGCCACGAGTGCCTGCTGTCAAAATCCAGCCCCAGCAGCAGAGCATCGCCTTCCCCCAGCCGGCCCCTGAGGTGCCAGCGGGCCCAGTGCCAGTGGGCAGCCCCCAGCTGGTGCCTGCACACCGGCCCAAGATGCCACTGCCAGGTGAGTGTGCTGCACAAGTGGCCAGGGAGTGCCTCAGCAGCAGGGGCTTGGAGGGAGTTGGTATCCTGTGTTTGGCTGCTGCTGTAGAGCAGCTTTACAGTGCCCAAGGGGCTGATGAGACTCCTGGTTGCTGACTTTCCAGACCCTCGTGTGTGTTGTTTCCAAGCACCTGAAAAGATTTTCCCTCCTGCTTTTTTCTCCCTGGCTGAGCTTGTTTTGGTGTGCTGTGTTTCTAGCAGCAGCAGTGGAAACCAAGCTGGGCAAGAACAGGACAGAGGCAGAGGTGAAGCGGTTCACAGAGGAGAAGGAACGACTGGAGAAGGAGAAGGATGAAATCCGGGCTCAGCTCACCCAGCTACGCAAGGAGAGACGGGAGCTGAAGGAAATGCTCGGGAGCAGCACAGGTAGAGCAGGGCAAGGTGTGATGTGTGGAAATGGGCCAAGGGACCACAGGGAAAGAGGGTAGCAATGAACCTGGGACCAGAAGGGTGAGGGAGAACTTGGTGCTTTGAGTCAAACCATGTAGCCTAGGTTGCACTAGAGCCAGAACTTGCTCTGCCACAGTCCCTCTTAGGGAAAAACATAAGGAAAATGTACAAGACATGCCCTGGTCCCTCCTCCCCTCATGAGCTCCCCAAGTTCCCAGCAGGCACCACGATACTCCTCCTTTCACAGACAAGAGCCTGGAGCAGAGGCTGAAGGAGATAGATGAAGAATGCAAAAGGAAAGAGAGCCAGAGGGTGGACCTGGAGCTGAGCCTGGTGGAGGTGAAGGAGAACCTGAAGAAGGCAGAGTCTGGCCCAGTAACGCTGGGCACCGCAGTGGACACTACACACCTGGAGAATGCAGCCCCACGGGTATGTGGGGGGCACCCCTGGGATGCACAGCAGCTCTCTGGCAGCTAGACAGTCACACTGTCTGAGCCTGCTTAATAATAATTAATAATACATCACTATTATAATATGTAACCTTGTATAAAGTTATAGCATATATGTATTATCTAAGTATTATGTTATATATAACAGACATAATGTAATAATCATCTAATGAGGTAACAGCAGTGTTGGAGTCATGAAAGGTGGTTGGGGCTCAGGAAAGTGGCTTAATTTTGTTGGCCTTGAGCAACACCCTCCAGGACTGTGCAGGTCTGGACGCAGCTCCTTCTGCACTCAGCTGAGCCAAGGGGTGATTTTTGCAGGAGGAGCTACAGGCATTTAAATTCCTTCTTGGGAACCTGGTTCCCATGAAATTGAGATGCTCACCACCTGAACCTTGCTCTGGACCTCTGCCTGAGTCCTCAGCACCCAAACACACCACACACACACATCCTGGTGGTGTTTTGAAATTGGCATGTCACTGAAACAATGTGCCTCAGTACATAGATTAGACTGTAACTAGGAAATGGTGGGAGAAGTGGGAAAAGGCAGCAATCTTTCTCAGTAGTTTGTAGTCATCATTATCTCTCTGATTTTTATTGTACATTCAGGTAAAAAGTGCCAGCCCAGCAAACAGCGCAGAGAACTCACCTGTCAACTCAGCAACGGCTTTAAAAAACCGGCCTTTATCTGTCATGGTCACGGGGAAGGGAACAGTCCTACAGAAAGCTAAGGTAACACATCAGTTGTACAGGAGAAAAATCCATCTGGGACAGCCACTGCTTTTCCCTCCTTGCAGTGGAGCAGATGGGCTGTGATGGGAGGGGGTTGTGGGAGGTCTCATATCTTGGGAAGCACCCCTGACCAAGCACCATTCAGAGCACATCAGCCTGGTTTTCCTCCAGTCTTTTCACCTGGGTTTGCTTTGCCTGCAATTTAAATGAATAAATATGTGTATTGCTTATAATGAAGAGATATCCTGCAGCCAAAACCACTGAGGCACCAGACGATCACATTGATCCTGTGCGCATTATGGCTATTGTGGCTTGCCAGATTTGCATTTTGACTAATTTGCCTTTATTCCTTGGCAGGAATGGGAGAAAAAGGGAGCTAGTTAGAAGCATGTTTTTCAGAGATGGACTAAAGACTCGAATTGCCCATGCATGGCCCAGAGGATTCAACCATCTGTAGGTGGAGGTTGGGTGTGCAACACAACTGCACACCAGGCACCTCCTCCACGTCGTGCCAACTCCTCAGACGCAGCAATGGACTCAACAGCTGCCAAAATGAGTTATCCCAAATGATCTTGCTCTTTTCCAGACAAATCCCAATCACGTAGCTAAAACAATAACAACCAGTGGCAATCCTTCCATCAAAGTCCTAACCCAGCTGATGTAAACGAGAATGTTACTGTACATAGGGGTGTTTTGTGTATTTCTACTCTGAAGGTTTATCAATGAGTTATTAAGGTTTCTATATTAGTGACTGTAGTGGGTTCAGAAGGGGCCTCTGCTATTCTTTATACCCTGGTGGGTTTCAACCTATCCCGGTAAATTGCAGTCAACTAAAGTCTCACCTGCCTTGCTGCCAGTCATCATTCAGCTGCACTTCATCCAGCCTTCAGTCAAGGATGATTCCCACACCTGAGCAATGCTTGAAACATGAATGAGAAGCACACAGAAGCCTGTCCAGGGCCTTTTAATCAGTGTCCTGGTGCATTCCAGCATTTGCTTACTCCTACCAGCTGCAGATTTGACAGAGTATTGAGCTGGTCACCTTCTCATGTTGTAAGTTGTGCTACAGACTGGCAGCACCAAGAGCTCTGGGCAAAGAAGGTCTGCAAAGCAGATTTGGTTAATTTTCTTGAAGATCTTGGTCTCCATCACCTGAGGAGTTTGGTCTGGGGGGAAAAAAAAAAAAAAAGATAAATCATATTTGAAGGCCTGCTCAGCTCTTTTCTTGGAAAGGTGGATCTCAGTGTATCCTTCAGGGCTTGCCCTTTCCCAGGAGAGGGGAGGTAAAGCTGTCCCCATGCTCCTGTCCCTGCTGTAGTGGTCTCTGATCCTCACAGAGCTGCAGCTGTACAATCTGCTGAAGACATCCCTGTGCAGAAGGGGCCCCTCCACACAGGCAGGGCTGAGCAGCCTGCCCTGCAGTGAGGCTGCACTGCCACATCTCTGGTGAGCTGCTGGCCATCTTGGTGCTATCACCCTTATTTCCAAATTATTAAACACTGGGCCCTGGCAGTGTGGCCCACAAAGCCCACACCTCTCTGCCCTAGCCACGCTTTCTAATGAAAATGTTGGATATTTGGAACTGCTAAACTTAGAGACATTGAAATTTGAAGGGGGGCGGGTTGGCACAAATCTATGCACACTCTCCTCCCTGTAGCCTGCTGTCATCTCTGATGGCCTGGGGACACCTCTGCCCGTCTCCTCTGATGATCCTTCAGCCCTGGAGCCCAGGCTCAGTAACTGGGTTGGCTGTACAGGGCTGGAAGTGTTTTCCAACCCTACAAAGTTAAAGCAGCACCAGTTCCCTGACTGGGTTCTTCCTGGAGTCCTGTAGCTACACCAGTGAGCAGCACCCAGAGTCAGGGTAAAGGCAGACAGGAAAAATGTTTTACCTTCCTGACCCTTGAAAATCTTTGACAGGCTTGAGATGACCTCTAAAGGGATGTTCCTTCTCCGCACAAAGGCCAAACAGCCAGGGGGGTTGCACAGAGCTGTGACATCTAGAGCTGGTGGTGGCACTGGGGTGAGAATGTGCCCAGAAGGGGTTCTGGACTTGCTGGCCATGGCCATAGAGCGAGGGTGCAACAAAGCACTTGGTCAGGGTTCCTGGAAGCAAAAAAGGAGAACTTGGTCACATTTTTTTTTTTTTTTTACTTTATAAGTGTCCACTGTGGTGCAGATGGAGAAATTGCTAATTCCAGACCTCAGGAGTAGTTTTATCAGCCCTAGCTGTCAGGTTGTCCCTGTGAAAGGACTTGCACGTAAGAAAAATTCATACAAATAAACCACTGAATCTTCTAGTTCAGGACCCTGGGGATTTCCCTCTCCACAGCACAGGAAGGCCACAGACACATGAAGCCTTTGTTTTGACCCATGATGAACTGGCAAGAGACCCTCTCTACACACTAAATATACATGTAGTACTATGCCCTCACCATACACCCGCTGTCATCCTCCAGAAGTTGTCCAGACATTTCACAGTGGTACTGAGACAGCAATGGAGGAGAACAGCTTCGCTTTCCCCTCCACAGCCCAGTCAGCTTCAGTGATCCTGCTGGGATGTCTCCATCAGGGGATGGTAAACATAGGCAAGGCCTGAACAACACACTTCCCCAAAACAAGAAACGTTAAACAATGTCTCTGCCTCCCCATTGTTTTCCTAACTCAAGGCATTTCCTTTGTTGTAACTGTGACCTATCAAGTGGCGCTTTAGAGGGTTTTATAATAAAATGTTGAGTATATTATGTTACCAGTGTTTTTCTTTGTAATGTGGCTTGTCCCTGCTCTACTTTTCAGCAGATTTCAAGTATATCAAACCCCAACACTATTAGTTCCTATGAAGTTCCTTAGCTATGCATTCTACAACTGCAACGGACTATAGCTTAAATAATTTATTCCTCTGTGATTGCAACATGAAGCAAAACAATTTTCAAAGATCTAACACAATGAAAAATAGCAGTTACCTCAACAATTTGTATGAATATATGTAATGGATTCCTGCCTGTACCGTAGACAGCCGTCTTGCACAGAACCAGCCGTGAAAAATGCTTCCACTACCTTCCTCTGGCCACTAGATAGCAACTGTGTGCAGGCTTAGCGCCTGCTGCAGTCACTGAGAACCAGGATGAGCTTTAGCTGGAAACGAAGGAAAAAAGTCAGTAGAGAAGGTGGTTGAGGCCAGTCTTTGGACACCAGACACCTCTGTGAAATACCTTTTGGTGGCTGTACGACCACTAGTTCCACTCCTGCAGAAAGTCTGGGAAGGAACTGTAGCTATGGCACAAAATCCTGGGGAAGGTCTCCCCTAGCCCGCCCATTGACACAAACCTGCCAACGAGGCTGTTAATGTCCTGCCAGCCTCTGAGCCCAGGAATCCCCAAAGCCCAACTCCATTTAGGGTGGCTGGTTTCGTGCCACCCAATGGGCAGCAGCAGCAGTTGTGTTCCTCCCTCCCCAGCAGCCCTGCCCATCACCTATGGCTGATTCAGAACACCTGGGTATGAGCTCCAGCTGATAAAGTCACTGCTTTGTTAGTCACTCCCAGTGTAATTCTCACCTGTGCACAATGCAGCCAGGCCACTTGGGGCCTGCAGTGTCTCTCATGCAGAAGCCCATATTCTTCTGGAGGGAGAACTGCTGCTACAAACCATTTTTCTTAGTGAGTTTCTTGCTTAAGTACCTCCACAGTTTTTGCTGTGGATACATGGAGCAACCGTATAAGAGCTCCTGGGGGTTCCTGATTAGCACAGCAAGATTGCCAGTGGGCACACTGATTTTCAACTAAGAAGTGCCAGTTTTTAAAGGAAGAAAAAAAAAAATCTCATTGGTGGAAAAGTTGGCCTGAACATTTATGTAAGTTGTCCTGGGTATGAATCAAATTAATTTATTTCTATTGAAGAGAGTAAGACTGCAGGGGTTTTCCAAGCTGAAGAAGCCAATTAACTTAAAGGGGAACATCAGCAGACCTCTTGCAGGATGACCTGGGTTTTCAGTACCCAGTGAGGGTGGCACAGTGGGATCCAAATCCCAGGTTCCCTGCTGCAGCCATTACAGTACATGTGCCGTACACATTTACTTACCACCAAACTGGCATGATTTTGCTTGCTAAAGGAAGGTGGGACTAAAGGGGGTGACATCCATGAAACTTACTTAAATCCCAGTTTTTTAAAGGAGAAACAGTCTCCCTCCTGGAGCCAGCACATGACTCGTGATCAGCCAAGGCTCACCCAGCAGTCCTACAGAGTGAGAGTAATTCATGGCTCTGTTAGTCACAGCAGCCCAGACATCTAATGATGACCTGGCACAGACAGCATCCTCTGCACTGCCCTGATGCCAGACAGGATTTGTGCTGGCTTTGCAGGAACCCCACCTCCTCAGTGCCCTTGCCAGCAAACATTGACCCAGCCTTAAGGGAATGAGCTCCCATCAGGTGAAGTCTCATTAAATATTTCTGACTGAATCAAAGCTAGTCTGAGAGAATGAATTTAATAAGGAATCATGTCAGAGATCCAAGCCACTTACCTACTTACTCTTAATTGAAATTTGCAAGAGAAAGGGCCTAGAAATTAGCCAAGATCTTCAACTCAAATTTTTAAAAAGAAAATAAAAATAGCACCAACAACAGCTCAGTGGTGTCCTGTTTGCCTGTGGGATCAGCAGGTCTCTCAAAGACCATCCCATATATCAGCCTCTGTTATCAGCCTGGCTTTTTCGATCTCCTCCAAAGCTCCACCGCCTTCTTACCTTGCAAAGTGCTTTGTCCCATACAAAGAGGAGAGCTGGTGGGCGCTGCCACTGCCAGATCATCTATCTGAGGATCCATCCAAGGCTTCAGTGATCAGTCACATTCAGGAGAAAAGTCACAGCACCTGACAGATGGGGATCCCTGGGGCACTCTGGGTACTGAGACCTCAGCCAGATGTTCCCAGAGCCCAAGGGCTGGGTTTAGAAACCAGCTTTCCTGAGCTGCTCCATGAGTTTCCAATTTTTCATATCATTTCTGCTTGAGAAACTGATGCACATGGCTAGATGTATCTCATCTAGCATTAAAATGTTGTCTCCAGCATGAGATTTTGCAGTCCGTGATTGCTGAATCCTACAGAGGTGTTTGTATATCTGTGCTTAAAACAGCAGGATGGTAAAAACACAGGGTTTCCCCAGCTCAGGACCCTGGCGAGCATACTTTGTCCCAAGGAAAGCCCCCACACACCAAAAACATACTTACTATTTGTGCATTCAAATAAAGAACTCACAAACTAAGATTACATCACAACACATTTGCCACAAGGCAAAGTTCTCAGCAGCACTGTACAACTATCCTGCAGGAAATGGCTTTAGGCACTTGTACGAGGGCAGGTAAGCACATCCCAGCTCCAGAGCTGTGTGCTGGACAAGGTAAATGTGCTGCTGTTTGAGAGGGCAGACTGATCCCATAGAGGACAAATGCCTGTGAGGAGAGAATGAACGATGCTGTTAGACAAACAATGGCAGAGAAACCCCCAGGGAGCTGCAAACCCCCCAGGACAGCGGGGGTCCCTCGTACCCTCCACACAACACAGGACGTGCAGGGAGGCTGGGGAGACTTTTCAGAGCAGCCTGAATAGCCAGCTCCACAGACCCCTCTGTGCCATAAAACACGAACCACATCTTTAGTGTCAGCTGAGGGTCTGATCTAGCCCATTCTCCCCATGAGAAGAGAAGACTGAGAGTTTAACAACAGAGGCAGTGCTGAGCTACAGCCATGCCTACGTAACATTAATAGATTAGATTCTCTTTGTATCCCAAATGTCAGTCCTTCAACTAAGCCTTTATTCTGCTGTGCCTTAGGACACAGACAACCTACTAAAGTGATAGTGAAAAGAAATTCTCCTTTCTCCTAGCCTGGTTTCTCCCACAAGGCATGACAGTGCTGCTCCTGTCTCAGTGCCAGCTTTTATCCCTGAGAGTGCTTTCAGACCATTCATCTTTTGACAACAAACCTGCAGAGCAATTTGTGTCTCTCTTTGTCCATCTAATGTTACTATTCAAACATGGGGCCAGGACATCTGGGTGAGGGGATTTTTCTTCTGTGAACAACAGACGGTATTCTCATGAGCACTGGCAGCCACAGTTTTTACCTCTGCCTCAATCTCCTCCAGACCTGCTCCCGCTCTCTTGATGTGACAGACACCATGGGAAAGGCAGCGGGAACACAACACTGGGAACTGTGGGCTCTGGGGGAGCAGTTATGTAGATTTTACAGTTTCATGGGCAAATTGATCTCGAGGTACAGTGAGGCTGATGCTCCAAAGGATGCAGGCCTGTGGCCAAACTGTCTCTGGAGACATGTGAACCGTCACAGCCCACCAGAGGCAACTGCTGTGCTAGGAACAAGATCAGCTTAAAACAATGAGGGAAGGCAGGAATGCAATTCAGCTCATCTGTCCAGGTTCAGGCCAGGACAAGCAGACTTTTCCTCAGCCAGCTCCAAAATGAGATCAAAGCGATGTGGCAAAGCTCTAAGCCATGGAAACAGAACCAAAAAGAAGAGGTGAGACTTGACCTGGGATAGGCAAAAGGAAGAAATAAGAGAAAGTATGCACCAGCAAAGGAGAGAGCAAAGAGATGGCCAGAAGGAGAAGGAAGGAAAGGGTGAATGAGATCTTGGGGGAGAGGTCCAGGCCCCTTCCTCCTCTGGCCTACTCCCAGCATGCTGCTAAGGCACTCAAGAGGCTGCCCTGGTCTGGTCCCTCTAGGTCAGCCTGTGGCTGTCAGATACAAGTGCTGCTGGAAGGGGAGGAGTGGAGTTAAACCTCACAGCAGAC
Organism: Chiroxiphia lanceolata; assembly: GCF_009829145.1. Classification (NCBI taxonomy): domain Eukaryota; kingdom Metazoa; phylum Chordata; class Aves; order Passeriformes; family Pipridae; genus Chiroxiphia; species Chiroxiphia lanceolata. The sequence goes on from NC_045644.1 coordinate 8,542,256, forward strand.
AGACCAAGATCCAAGACCAAAAGGATGGTACAAATCATGGCTCCATCCAGAGCCTAAACAGACCAGACCTTTGTTGCAAATGGTTGGGCAATTGCCCTTACTTGGTGTGTTTGCAGCGCAGGTAACCAGATTTGACCTGGGTCAAATCTAAAAGAAAAGCAGTCAACACACCTACTAAAAACCCAGCAACACACACTGAGTGCCAAAGCTCTGCTTTAGAGTTGCATCAATCATTAAACACTCTTTTAAAACCTCTTCTTATCAAAAATATGCAGCTACAAAATGCCCATGAAGATAAACCATATTCAATCCCTCCAAATAAATTCAGAGAAGAAAACAGCATGGAGAACTTCTGAAACAGAACAGAGGTTTGTAATCAGTTCTCCTTCCTCTTCTTTGTCTTCCTGCATATAACAAGCCATTCACTCCAGCACGTGGCTGCAAGTGTGTAATCTGTTATAGCCCCTCAGCAGGAGCTCCAGAATTGCTCAAACTTCTACATATTTTGAAACTAGCACAAAGATATCTCAAAATCTGTTTAAAAAACCAATCCCATGGCCCTAGGACCTGGATGAGAAAATGTAAAATTCCAGAAATAAATACTTAAACACAAATATTTACTTCAATTATAAAAGAAAGAGAGAACTGGAAAGCCCAGTTTGTGCAATGCAGGAAACTGGGAATGGCCTCAGCACAGTCTCACTGCTACAGCAGCTCCATCACTGCCAAGGACAGTGGCGGCTTGCTGGATTGTGCCTGTGAGTGGCAGTAAGTGTTCCTGGAGGGAGAACTGGAGCACTTGGCACATCTGTGTCAGTGTCTCTGATCCAGGTGCCTTTTGGTGTGCCAGAAGGCTCTGGAGAAGTGCTGCAAACCCCTTGGACTCCACTGCACATGGGAATGCGGAGGAAGAACTGGAGATCTTGGAGAATCACCCCGGACAACTCCTGTTGCAGAAGAGAAGCACACATGTGGGATAAGGGCTTTAGAACCAAGGGATAGGGTCACACTTAGTCCATGACAACCAAATAAGCATTCTCTTGGCCTTAGCTGACAGGTGTTGGAGGTCACAGGCTGGAATTCAGAACTGCTGGGCTCAGCTATAAAGCAAAATATTGGAGAAGGGGGAAACCCACTTTAATTGAGAACTTCTCTCTATGGGCACAGGGCCCCCTCTAGGGAGCCAGTGACTCCCAACCTCCTGGCCATTGCTCCACTGCTGAAGAGGAGGAAGGCAATGTGGAGGCTTTTGCACCATGGAAAGGAGTGAAAGCAATAGGGAGGGGGCCATGCTCCAAAAGAAATAGCTCCCTCCCATTAAAAGAGAGCCAGATCTTTCTACCTGGGTAGTTTAGGATAGTTTCTTCTAGCAGGGCAGAGGGAAAAGAGGAACAGAACAGAGCAGAAGATTACCAAAATTTTTAGACCTTTTCAGGGTCCCCTCATAGCCAACTCAGTGAATGTATAAAACAGGACACAGCTTCGGGAAAGAAGCCCTTGTTCCCCTCACTAGCCCTAACCTCTCTTCTTTCTGTTTGATGGAGACCACATCAGCATCAAACAGCTCAAGGGAGAGGTGGCGGTGTGGGATCTGTTTGGAGGGACTGGGCAGAAGGGATGACATGTGCTGTGGTTGCTGTCTGCTGATCCTTACTGCTCTCACAGTGGGGTCCTTCCCAGCCATGGCACTCGCAGCGGTAGCTCCCAGGCCCCAGGATGCACACGCCCTGGTTCATGCAGGGGTTGGGTTTGCACAGGTTCACAGGGCTTTTTGCTTCTGCAACAAACACAAGGAGAAGAGCAGGCTCAGGCACATCTAGAGTATTAATAGCTAGGACCCACATCCATCAGGAGTGCTGATAAGTAACTATATATCCCGGGCATCAAAAAATGCCATCTAGGGCTAATGGGACTGGAAAAACACATTAATGTGGCAGAGGGTGCAAATTCACAACCCTGTCTTGATACAGAGGACCGTGTGTCAAGTGTCAAACTCCTCTGTGTTTAACTTTCAGAACAGAAAAGCTTTCCTAGATATCGTAATCTGGAAGAGAATATTCCTAATAAAGCTTAACAGAGTGACATCATGTTAGGCTGCATATCCCAGAAAAGCAAAATGGAGCGTCTTCAGAGCTGTGCACTGAACACATGAGCACTTCCAAGCTCCCCACATCCAGACACTGACAATGTAGAGCAAGACACATGCCCTGCTCCAAGAAGTTTACAATCCCAGATGCCACTGGAGTTCAAACCCCACCTTGCCACAGAGAGGACATAAGTTTCTACCAGAGAAGAACAAGGACAAGAAGTCAGCTGGGAAGCAAGGCTGGCATGAATGGAAAACAACACAGGAAAAATTTCTGGGCTTCTTTTCTAGGAGGTTTGAGAGAAGCCTGCAACCATAGCTCAAGTTATTAGCCCTGTTGTTATGAAGTATGTGACAGCTTTCCCAACCCTCTTAACACAACAGAGCCCAGCTGTCAGCAGGGCTGGCAGTGTTTCATGCTGCCTTGCTGCCAATACATTAGATTAAGTAGCAGCATCCCAGAGGGATTTGCTTCCAGTCTGCTGGCAATACCACCACCGTGTTGGTAGCGGTGTGAAATTCCTCTGCTGAACAACTGTGTGGTGTAGAGCTGCTAGCTTTACCCTTTGCTCCATAGTAGGAAGAGCACAGAGGGAATAGAAAATGGGGAAGAAGGAAAGAATACAGCTATTATCCCCCATCTGTCAGGGGGCTTTCTACAGCTTAACACACGTGGTGCTTGTTCTCCCTGTACAGACAATGATGATACATGCACATCAAGCCTCAACCCACACTTAAAACTGCCAAAATTGTAATTGAAATTCATTTTTTTTTTTGTACAGTCCTGAGACATCTCAATCTTTAGGTCTGGTTTATTTTATGTGGAGCCAAGCTGGGTTCAAAAACATTTTTGTCACCATGGAACATCTCAGATTGGGTCCTTCCCGACAGTGTAGGACACTTCCATTGGGTGGGTAGAGCCACTGGCAATGAAAGCTAGGTCTCTTGGACACCCTACTTATATTCCAGGTGCTGCTGTTCCCCAGAGAACTTTTCCATGCTCCTTGCTCTACATGTCATGTGTCCACCACATCCCTCCATGGCTGCTCCACAGCATAACCTCACAGCCCTTATCTGGGGGAATAATGCTATTCCATCAGGACACCTTTTCTCTGAACTCAAGCCTGCTGTTAACATAGTATTTGAGAAAATAAGCTTCTTGCACTTCAAGGATTATACCCTTTGATGATCCCAAGAACTTTTATTTCCATTAATCAGGTTTGTATACATTTAATGCTCAGGATCTTTTCTCTTAGACCCTGGGTCCTTTTTTCTGGACACTTCTCAGCTGAGCCTCAGAATAAATACCATATTCCAGGTATCCAGAGGCAGGGTCTGTTTCTCAAATACTTTTATCATGAGTCATAAATTTTTTTAAGTCCTTTCACAGACCATGGTTCTGTTATTGAGTCTTGGACTTGGGAGTAGGAGAATGAATGAAGGGCTTATCTAGTACAAACAGTGATTACCTGCACATAAAATGAAAGCAGTAATTCAGTCTGAGGAAATGATAAGTTCTTACCCTGACTCATTGAACCTTGCTGTCTCTTCCCCTTCATCTGCGGTGTTTCAGTTAATTTCATGGTATAGCACACTGTTTTTATAATAACATAGCTGAAAGTACCACTGCAACAGAAACCCTTTGAAAAGCTCCAGGTAGAAACCATCTGCAGAGCCTGCCAGGAGATCGGCTTTTCACCCCAAAGAGAGGATGCTGTATTTCTTTCTAAGCCTGAAGGAGACACAGGTATTCCCAGAGATGAAAAGGACCTTTGGTTGTGCTGAAGCTCAAAACATGCTTCTTTTTCGTTAGGTCTTATGAATGTGTTAAAACATAACAAAAGCAAATAACCAGATGTTAAACTCAGGCTATTTTGAATGAGAAACAAAGCATGGCATTTTAACTAGAAACACCTTCACCACCATTAACATGTGAAAATGAAGGTCGCTGTCCTTTCTGAAAAGCTCATTTTCATCAAACACAGGCACTCACACTCAGCATGCAAGTGTTTTAGTCTTAGTATTAGAGCCTCTTCTTTTTCCCCAGCTGGGGGCTGGCACTCAGGACTCAAAGTTTTGAAGAAAGCACACCTTTTTCTTTTTTCTTTCCCCCACAAACATGAGTTTTTACATGAATATTTGAAAATTCTTCCCTCACACTTTGAAGATAAGGATTTGGTCCTGCAAACAAAATTAATCACAAGCCGTCTGAAGGCCTAGTTTAGCAGTCCACAGGCTTCAAAATGGGCAGATCCCGATTTTAAGATTAAATCCTGTGCAACACATATAAACTCTTGAAAGCCTACACCATAACTTCAGTAGTGAGACACTAAGGAGTAAAGGTGTAATGAGGATGCAGACTCACCACTTTGAAAACATCTGGTCACAAACCTGTTGAGCAAGACACTCAGGGACCAGCACAGAAACATGTGCCATTAAGCCCCCCCAGCAACACTGCAGGTAGTACAGTAACTCACAGAAAATTCTACAGATTTAAAACAACATCAGAAAAAGAACAAACTTTTTTTTTCTTTCAGGGAAAGCAGAATAGCAGGGTTAGAAAGAGCCAGTCATACTATGCCCAGTCTACCCACTGGACTGAATCTTAGTTGCTTACCATTCCTATAGGACTGCTTTGGACAGTCACCAGATCTCTATGTCGTAGTTTCCCCACCAACAAAATGCAAAAGATCGTATCGAGCTTACTCGGTAAAGAATCAGAAAACCTACAATAACAGCAGCTGGTGGTACCAACATAGAGAGTAAGGATTGGATGTCCTCTTACCTTCACAGATTCTTTCAATGATAAAGCCTTGGTAATACTGCAGGTCTTCATAGGAGGAGATGTGGACCAGGTAGCTGGGAGACCCAGCAACTCTCAGTAGCATGTCCCTCTGTGCGTCCCCAATGACAACCACAAACACCAAGATGCCGTTGTGCCTCAGCTGCTGAGCTGGGGCAGCTGCATCCTCCAGTCCACCCCCATTTGTGAGCAGCACCACCACCTTGTTGACACCAGGTCTTGCTCCCTTCTGCACGGTCATCACGTCACCATAAATATGCAGCAAGGCATTGCCAGCAGAGGCTGGGTCCCCAAGGAAAGGCACCTGGTCGATGGCTTGCAGGACAGCAGAATTGCTTGCATGGGTGGCCAAAGCAAACGCAGTGTGAGCTTTGCTGCCATAGATCACAAGGGCAATTTGGGTGAGATCCTGGTTGATGGTGAAGTGGAAACAGCTGCTCCTGACAAAGTGCCTCAGACGCAGAAAGTTCTCCTGGCCAACTCCAGATGAGGCATCCACAGCAAATGTCAAATCAAGAGACTGTGCCTGGCAACCTGGGTAAAAGAGCGCAAACACGGTATCTTTCAGAATATACATGTACTTCTTTCTGACCAAAAAAAAGCAGTGGGAGGAAATTGTGGGCAAAACTCAACACTGCATTGTGAAGTATGATCTATGTCTCTCTCACACCAGTAGGTAGAGATCCCTCACAAAAAATCACTCATGGAAAGTTAGTCCCTGGATCTATGACTGACACAAACCAAACAAGGATAATTATCATTCTGTCCTTCCCTCTTCCCCACTGGAGTTCAGAACACCTCTTCATGGCTCAGCAAACTCATCTCACAATGCCCATACCATAGCCTTACCTTCAGCATTGTCCACACTGCAGATTCTTCTCTGCAGCTCTGGGATCCTGTTGAATAGGTCCTGGGGATCAGAGTAGACAATTGTCTGCTGTGGATTGCCAGTCACCTTGGTCAGCTCTGCTCTCATGAAGCTGCTGCCTACACTAATCAAGAAGAGATTTCGGTCCTTCACGTACTGAGGGGCTTCTGCCACTGAATCCTGGGACTTCGAGTCAGTGAGAAGGACAACCACACGTGGGAGATCATCCTGCACATCTGCAAAGACCGGGGTGCTGCTAAAACCGTGCTCTGCAATGTACTGCAGGGCTCTGCCTGTCAGGGTTCTTCCTCCACTGAAATCCAAAGCATCAACGCTCTTCATGAGACTGAGTGTATCCTTGTGTTGGCCCAATTCAATGGGTATCCTGACATCATCATCATACTGGGCCACCCCCACGTTCATTGGCGAGTCCTGGCCCATCACTGCCTGAAGGAACCTCTTGAGGAAAGCCTTGTAGCGCAGGAACCCTTCCAGTGTGACCCCCGCTGAGCTGTCCAGCAGGAAAAGGAGATCCACATCGCACTCCAGGCTCAGCTTTGCTGCTGGAAAGGGAGACAGCAATCAGTCATTTACAGGGCAAGAAGACAAGCATGCCAGGCACCTCAGCTGGGGCCTGCTGGGAGCCCTGTGGTGTGGAGAAGGGACATTGTATCCAGTAACCCAAACCCAGTCATGTCGTGAGCTGCAGGACAAATGTGCCAAGAGTGAGCTTTATTTTGGTTGGATGCCACATAAGCCTTTAGAGACAGGAAATACCTATAGGGGTCTGGGGGAATTCACAAACTTTTGGATGGCAAACTTCAAATCAGAAATGACAACTTCACTCTCTTAGTCCAGCGGGCAAAACACTCTGAGTGTACACAATCACACACTGAAGAAAGGAGAGAGTCCAAGCACCAAACTCTCACCTATAACACCCTGAGACACTTTCAAGAAGGAGTCTTGGTTCCGGGGAAAGTAAGTACAAGGCATTTTCTAATGAACAGGACCTTCTTGGCTTCCTTATACTGAACTCCCCAAACCAGGAATTCCTCCTGGGCTCGTGTGTGCAGGGAGGGGACCAACAGACACATCCATGTGTCTCTCCCAGTTTCTCTGTTATCCTGATCACATGGCACCTCCATTTAAACCCAAAGGCAGCCACACCAGGGTGAGACTGTCAGTATTGATGCTCTCCATATCCACGTGATATCTGAACAGCAGGACTCAGTCACTGGGCCTGACACAGTCGTAATCAGTATGGGAATAAACTTAGCCAGTCTTCTGGAAAAAAGCCCAAAGACTGCAGCCCAATCCCAGTCATCCCCATGGCAGTGCAAAGGGCACCGCAAAGGCCCACCACAGCTGAGAAGGAAGGAGGCAGAGCACAAGTTCACACCTACCACAGTGGAAGTCTCCTCCGTATCCCACCAGGCAGAGGCAGTGGTATCTGTCCAGTCCCTCTGGGACACATGTGCCACCATTCTGGCATGGCTGGGAGTCACAAGGGTCTAAACAGGACCAGAGGAGAGAAAGACAAGGACTCAATAGGGAGCCTGCCCCTTCCCATCCTCTGCCAATGTGAGCATCGCCATTAATGGAAAAGGGATCACAGCTCTGCCCCTCTTGCTGTAGAGTTTGAACTAACACAGGGACATGTGTACCCTCACCTCAATGGCAATTTCATTTTGGGATGGCTCTCCAGCAGGCAAGGACAAGAAAGCAAACCAGACTGACCTCACTTTGTTTGCTTTGGAACAACACCATCGAAGCTTCATACATATAAATACAGAATTACTAAAGGTCCTGCTGCTCTGCCAGATTTACAGCAGCAGTGAATGAGTCAGTCTGGTCTGCTGCTTGAACAGTGTTGTATTGACAAAGAAAATAAAGCTGCTGTCACCTGAATTTGCAAATAGAACTGAAGGACCACAGCTATTTCAACAGCCACAACAAACAAGGCTGGCAATCAGCATGGCTCAGGTTCCCCGCTAAACTGATGCTGTTCACGGTAGCAGGTCGATGGCTGGAGGCATCACTGCATACTCCCTTAGCTGGAGAGCAGTGGCACCCTGCAAGCACAAACCTCTTCCATAGGCACCTGAGTAGATGAGGATTCACAGGCTTCTCAAGTAGAAGAAGAAATGACGAGAAGACATTTTAATCCAGAAGAGCTCTGGTCATAGATATTCATGAGACAAAAAAACGGGATGAACTATCAACTGCTTGCTAAGGATCACAATCTCTCACTCAGAACAAAATTTTTAGAATTGAAAGCAAAGCCCTGTCTTTTTATTCTTTCCTGCTTCGTAAATAAAAATTTTAGAAAAGCAAAGTCTCACCTGGACATACAGTCCGGAAGCATCTGGATGGGTATTTTACCAAGACTCTCTTCCATCTGAAACAGGAAGAATAAGACCCATCAAGAATTGAAAGATTACCAAGGTGTCTTCAAGGTTGACCTTACTGTGTTTTTAATGGAACAAATTTTCCTTTGAAAACACAATTTTTCAAAACAACTATTTCAAAAGAAAACATCCATTCTCAGTAGTGTTCTCTGACAGTGACTGGAATTTCCCCATAGGAAAGTCCTTCCTAAGCTCCTCCAGGGCAGTCAAGCAAAGAAAAACCGTCTTCTATGAAAAGAAGAAAGCATGAGTGGACGAAAACAGAACCAGCACCAGCACAGGGAACTGGACCTAGAAACCCTCTGCAGCACAGTCTACAGAGATGTAAACACAAATTTACAGAGATGTAAACTTCAAAAGATTTTGGTTCAACAGGTCAGAAACTAATCCAAATTCCATTTATAATATATATGGTGATCTTGGGCTAATTATCTTCTGCTTGTCTCGGTTCCTCCTCTTACCCTTTGCTTCTCAGATCAGCCAATGGTCAGAGCAGAGCCTATTCCTACAACTAGAGACCATGTTTGCATCAGTCTTCATCCCAGTATAGAGTTAAGGTCAGACAAAAACCTCATTACTGTATCTCTCATGTTCTCTCAGCCCCACTCACTTGTAGAGGTGTGAGTGTCCAGCTCACCTGATGAAGGGGCACAGTGAAGCCTGCACTGCATTGGGCTGCTTTGAGCCTTTCCAACACAAATAGTTCCCAGCCAGCTCTTTCACAGTCTCCAGGGTCCTCAGTTCACAAGGGTGGGATTCAACTTTACAGCCTGTGGCAAAGAAAAATGCAAACTAGCATCAATTGCCTGAAAAGAGAACTATTTTCAACTACTTGCCAACAGCAGACCAAGCAGTGCTTCCAAGAGCCTCCATGAGACCCCAGAAGGGAAATTTTCTGTCGACAAGCTCACCAACCTACTCCACTTTCTGGGGAGCTCACGATTCAGCCTCCTTTGCTTTGCTATAAACCTTACACTGCTGAGTTCAGGATTCAATTACAGCTTTTCAACCCCCTTGCTGCCTTTATCATTCATGTACTTGATTTTCTTCTATCTCTGGACCACTTTAGTTTTATCTTTTTACTATCTCCAGCACGCCCCTGGTGCTTCCCCTTAACACACAGCCAAGTCCATCAGAAAATGTCACACAACTGTATTTATCCCTCTATCCTCCATGACATACACAAGGACTGATATACTCATTTTCAAAGGTGAGCTGAGAGACAGAAAGATTTAAGGTCCTGCAGCTTAGAAGCATTTGAAGAGGTAGCTGGCAAGCACATCATCCAGTTTGGGCACCAGAAGCAGGTTACCTTGAAGTGCAACACCTGCTAATTCCCCTGTACTCTTCCTGATCCCCCCTCATCTTCCTCACTCAGTGACATGGTCCAAGCTTAAAGCCTGGGCACGAAGGTAGAGCCAGGAGAGGGGTTACCTGGAGCAGTGGTACTGCAGACAGAGCCAGTCAGGGCACTGTACAGGCCATTGGCAGCATCATCAGCATCTCCAGCAAAGAGCAGGTGCTGCTCGGGGGGCTCGCTGGCCAGCACGTGCAGCTCCTCCCACCTGCCAGGCAAGGGAGGGTTCAACTGCTTAGTCTCCCCCCAAAGAATTGTGTATCAAAGGCCAACCCTTGTGCAACAAATAGAGAGCTGACACAAAACCATGATACTCATCAAATAGTTTTCCAGGTCCTCCTCTGTTTAGTCGTAGGCAGTAGCATAGCTCTCCTGAGTGGAAAAGCTTCCCTCACTAACTCTGGTCCTCCTTGTACATCAGCCACTAAAGCAGTGTTTCCTCCATGCCTGTGTTAATCTGCAAATTCCCCTTTTCTTTTCCCAAAACTCATATCTAGCCCAAGACCACCCCTCACTCACTAGGACCTGCTGTGCCTTCATTTCCCACTCTGGAAAGTTCCCTACCTTGGAAACTTGATTCCCACTGCAAAAACTGTGATGTGTCTCTCCTTCACCTGCATTGCAGGCATCGCAGTGCTGCCCTGGGACTTTCCATCTGAAATGACGATCAGGACTTCAGGGACACTTGAGTTTCTGCCACCAGGAAATCCCTTGCGGAGAATGTACTTCAGAGCCCGACCTGTCTCTGTGCTCCCACCTCTACAAAGCAAGGAGATAAAAATCAGAAAAGCAGAAATCAAAGCTCTTCTGCTACTGAGTTTATGATTTGGTTTTCAAATTTCCCCCCCTCTGGTAACGGGAAATGTAGCATATTTCTGCTTGTTGCCACACAACACATCCACAGAGATGGAGGGGCATTCAAGCTGACCTCTGAAGGGAAGAAAACTAAATGTCATCTTGGACCAAAGACAACAGAGGCAGATTTGAGCACTGATCCCAGGTTCTTCTCCACAAAACCATCTAATCCCTCTTGCCTGGCCCCACAAAAGCTGTTTCTGGTGGTGCAAGGAACCATGTACCTTCCTATTTTGGCATATTTTAGCAATTTCCATATTCCCTGGAGAAGGGAATGTTCCTGAGGTATAAGCTGATTAGTTCAATACTCAGCAATCCTCTCAGTAGCAAAGTATTAAATCCACAGTAGGACTCCGGTGCCAAAGGGGACACATTCCAGCAGTGACATAAATCAGCATGTAAAATGGGCTGCTGCTAAGCACTAGGAAAGGGCAGACATCAAGCCTTGCAGCTGTGCAATAACTCCCAAGGAAAAGCAATCTTGAATGCAGTATAAGTAGAAAATAAGCTACAGCTTGCCAGAGGACAGCTTCATTCAAAGATGCTTTAGAAATACTGACACTCATTTCTTCTGATTTTATTAAAAAATAAGATTTGCTGACTCCTGGATGCCTCCTTAACCTGAGAGTCTGATTGCCCTGCTGAGCCTGTAGATACTGCAGCTGTCTGTCTGGGAGGCAGTGCTGCACTTCAGTACAAGGCCTGGAGAGGTCCCTCTGGCAGCAGAGTGCACCCAAGAGAAGGGATGCTGACTGCAGGCAGGCAGGACTGTGGCCAGTGTCTGCATACCAAGATGCATGGTGACAGCATACTAGATGTGAACTGAGAAGGAGTTCCTCATTGCAGAGGGTGCTAAAAATAAAGGAGAAGGGAATAAAAAAGGGGAGTGCTATACATACACAGAGATCTAGGAGGGGAAGGACAGGGTATGGTTATTTTCATGGGCTGAACATTTACTCTAGTTGTTAATTCTTATTAGTGAGCTCCATGGGCAGGGACTATCCTCCTCTGCTTTTAGGATTTAACATTAAATGACTGTTAGAGATGCCTAGTCAAGACTGGACTCCATGTTCTATGTCCCATGAAATGTCATCAGAATTCTATATAAAACTATGGTCTCTGTCAGGTTGAGGCAGGAATGATTACATTTTGAGCCACACACTGAAGTTTTATTTAAGTAAAAGCCATGAGTAACATGATAGAGACCTTGGAGAGGAGGTAGAAGATGGTCTCGCCTCTGTCTCGCAGGGTGAGGTTTGGTGGGCCATGCAGGTGGATCCCAAGGTGACTGGGTGAAATCATTCCCAGATGCCCCAACTCCCTCCCTACCTCCCCCACTAAGAGCCTCAGACTGCCCAGGCATCTCAGGCCCTGCTGTGGCCACCTGACACAACCAACTCAAGCCTCACATCAACCACCTTTGTTCCCCACCCAGCCAACACCAAAGGCCTTGCTACAACACAACATGCTGGGTAAAGGCTTTTCATCCCCTGGAAAAACTGAGGGCAACCTCTACTGCAAGTTCTTCAGCTCCTGTGGCCAGCTTCAATCCCTGCCTACAAGGCATCATCTTTTTGTTGTTGGAGGGCTAAATTTTTGCTTATCTCAAAGGGTTAAGTCCTGCATGGACATGAGTCTCCCTCTTCCTTTCTTGCTAGTTCTCCATCTGTATAACGCAAGCAGTCTGTAATGTGCAATCCTCAACTGGATATTTGATTCCAGCTCACTGGGAATATGGCACAGATCTGGTGATAATACAGCCACTAGATCAAAAAAGAGACATTTCCAGCTGCCCTCTAATTCTGTCCAAGGAGCTGTGCTATAAATCACTTTCTGTGATTACCCTTTAGGGCTGCTTTTACTGCCATCCAGAGAGAGCCACAGAAACCAAACCAGAAGTGTCACTCCTTCCTTGGAGGATTCATGTTCTCCTACATCGGCGTTGACACAAACACACCTTCATTTGCTTTCTGAACATCCATCCTTTGCTTCAGCATCTGATTCCTGATTTGCTTGTTCTACAAAAGCATTTCATCATGCCCAAGTTCATTATTTTTCCATCTATTCTCTGATTTTCATAGAAACCTTTTTCATTCAGTATCTGCCAGGCCTTTTTGCTTTGAGCTTCTTCCTTTAGGTACTTCCTCCTCTGCACTCCATCATGTCAAAGCATACTCGGTGGCCATGTGTTCATAGCATGTTCAAATCTGCCTTTTTCTGACCAGATATCTCTATCTGTCAGACATTTCAGTGAGAAGTGATATGCATGAGGGAAGACACATTGTGTGTAGTCAGTGTGATGACTAAATCTTGATGAACTCAGTACACTGTGCCCATATGAGCCCTGAGGATTAGAAAAAGTCAATAAAGAGTCTCTGCACCAAAACACATTAAATTCAATTTCTTATCAATTTGCATTTGGAGGTATGCTGGGTTTTCACACAGTGGAAGTGCACTTGAGGCTTTAGTCCAATAAGGATTTTCTGAATCCAAAAGAGGTCCAGACTTTTCCTGCTGCTTTTCTTTAGGAACAGCACTAAGAAGGTTTCTCTCCTGTAACAAGCTGCTGACTTATATGAAAGAAATTCATATAAAATTTAGCTTCTGAGATTACCACTGAATATGGCTGAAACTGGCCAATGAATTCCAAAGCTCTTTGGACAGCATTCACAGAGAGAGACCAACAGTCTCTGAATAAATCACAAAAGCTTCACTTCAGTCCAGCGCTGGCTCCTTCCAAGTGCTGTCAGCGTTGTGCCTGGAGCACAGGGTTGAAGTCAGGAAATGCCTCACTGGCCAAAAGGCTCATCAGAAGCACATCAAGGAGCCTCTCAACCAAGATGACAAACACTCTTTTTTTTTTTTTCAGAAGCCAATTGGAATCCATCCATAACTATTTTATCTACTTCAAAATGTCAGCTTTTCATTTAAACTGGATGAAACAGCCAAGCACAAGGTCATTATTTCTGTTTGATCTGTCAGCATCCATCTGTTGTCGTGAAGGAATTTCAGTGCCAGACACCAAACACTGCTTCACTTTCTCTGCTCTCACAGACTTTCAAGCAACAGCCAGAGAGGAGGATGTATCTTGTTTTCTGGAAAGTTTTTCCTGTAACAGTACACGAGAGGTTTTCTTGATTGGCTAAACTTATCAAAAGAAATACAGCAAAACCAGCCAATTGATCTTGCTTGAAAAATGCAAAAGTGATCACATTCACTCGCAATATGTACGTCATTCTGAGAGCAGAAGACATCCATGAGGAATGCTGATATAATCTTTAATCCTAAAGCAGATCAGCTAAAAGAATAGACACCCACAGGCCATAACCAGTACCTCATCTATCACCGAAACAAGTTTTATTTTGCAGTGATTGTCAGATCCTTTGTAAATCCAAATGTATTTCTCTGAGATTAAAAGTTTGGATTTTAAGAGGCTCTAAGGACAGTGCTTCTTTGAACTTCTGGCTCCATTTCCTGAGGTCATGGGAAGACATCCAAGTCTTAACATTCAGAAAGAAAAAAGGTTTCCATCTGAAAACCTGATCCTCTTGAATTCAGCAAGCACTCATGCACAGATATCTACAAACCAGCAATTTGTCACTACCTCTCAGGACACAGGAAATTGTAACCACCAAAAAATGAAGCAGCACATTGTCCTGCCTTTGCTTGGCCATGAGGGAACACCATGCCTGTTTTTCCATGGAGGGTGTAACCCACTGCCTGGCACAAATGGCCAGAAAAATCTGGAATTTACCATGTTATAGTAGGACTCTGAAAACTTTCTCCCCTATCAACTTTCCCTGCCAAAGACAGACCAGGTTGCATGTTTTTAGCAGGCTGTGGATTATGGACCACAGTGTTCATTCACCTCCCTCCCAGGGGGCACCACATTGTGTTTGGACAGGAAAACAGATGTCTGAATCTCACAAAACTCTCAATCCAGAAATTATTCATAGCCCAGAAAAAAGAGAAGAACTGTAAAATAAGCTGACCTGAACAGAGTCCTCTTGATTCTCTCTTTCACTTCTTGTTTGGTTAGGTAAGAATCCAGTGGGAATTCAAGGTGGGGAGTTGAGCTAAACTGTATCATTCCCACATGGACCTAAAAGAAAAGGTTAAATATTATGAAAGGTGTCTGTGCAAGTTTACTCTTTCGATCAATTTACAAATTTGGGAAGACTAAATTGTTAGAGGCAAACTCTGCTTTCCCTGTTGAACCACTGGCACTCTAAATGAACTTAAAATAGAGCAGAAACCCCAGTATTATCTATACAGACTATAAACAAGGCAAGTTCATCTACAGGCAACAGGAGCCTTTGCTGCAGTTAGGATTTATATATAGGCAGCTTAGGATTTATATTTAGATCCTAGTAGCCTCAGGGACAGTAAGTTTATAAATAACACCTTCTATACCAACCCATTTAGACACTGTGCAGGAAATCTTTCCATTACTAGGAGCAGCTCCCTCTGGCACTGAGCACAGTAGGCAACACAAACCAATAACTTTTCTACTACTTCCTCTAAAACCATTTTCTATAGTTGAAAATGCAAATGGACTAAATTGTCTGTATTGGACAGTAGATCCAGAATATTTCACTGAAGTCTGAAAAGAAGTTTTATGGAATGTGACAACTTTGAAGTCAAAAAGGCTACTGATTTTCAGCCCAGTCTGTGTGACGATTAAGTGAAAGACTAGGGGAAGGATGGTATTTAAAAACCAAGACAAAACACAACACTAAATCTTCAAACAGTAAATGTTTACATTCTTTTGACTAAGCCTACATCGCAACTGGTCCCTAGATGCAACTCTTTTAGTCAATTTAGTGTGTGCCACAAGAAGTAAATGTCCCTTTCAACCTGAGCCCCCCCAGCATCTCTCAAAGCCTCACACATGCACTGTGGTTCCTTTCCATCACTGTTCAGGCTGCAGAAAGCTTCCTGTGCTGTGTGGCTATAAGCTGAGACGTGAAGGGTGAAAGATTTTTTAGGTGAAAAAATTATGGAAGGGAATGGTGACTTCAGCCTCCAAAGCTGAAAGCCCCTCTGCAACAGGGGCAGAGCAGCAGCTTTCGATCTTAGGACCTGGAACAGCAGTGCTATCTGATTTGGAGGAGGTTTTCTGGGTACAAGTCTAAGCATCCCAGCTGTGGGAACCAGGAGCAAACACAAAACCTGCCTCTGTTGCCTTGCTCCCAGATCTCTCTGGAGAATCAGACATGGATCAGGAGTCCTCAAAGCCACAGGCTGTCCAGCATCAGGTTCTTCTTCCGGCTACACAGAGACCTTGTGTCTCCGACACAACCTTCTCAAAGACCTGACATTTATTTGGAAAGGTACTGGCAGGGAATCAAGTACAACCACCATCCCAGCCCAACCCAAGGCCCTCAACCAGGGTAGTGTTGTGGGACTGATGCACACCAGGAACCGCAGCCTGTCTGGCTTTTGGATAAATACTCTGACCTCATGGCAGCTGGTAGGTTGGATTTTGCAATTTCACTCAGCACGTTACCACTGGCCTTTCCACACATTGCCCACCTGCTTGAAACTTAGACAAGACATTCCTGACACTCACTCTGTCTGGATGGATGTCCAAGGCATCACAGAGCTTGCCTGCAAAGTGCTTGGACCTTTCAAAGCTTCCTTTGCCAATGCTGTAGGAGCCATCCAAGAGGAAAAGGACATCTAACGAAGCAGAGCACTGCATCACTGGGAAAAAAAAATATATACACTGTGAAACTGCACTTTGTTAGTCCCACTCTTTGAAAGTAGACAGCCAAGAGGTGAAAATCCAGACAGAGAAATGGACTTGCAGACAGGGGGCAGCCCAGTGCTGATGTCCCATCGCCCACAGGCACTCATGCTCTGGCCTGCAGCAGCTCTAGCTCAGCTCTCACAGTCTGCCAGGCTTTCACCTTAGAGTCCAGGTCCCCAGCCTGGTTTCCCAGCTCAGTGAAAGCAGGGGAGCAGCATCACCAACTGCAGGGAGAGCTGCTCTCGCTGTGAGGACTTGCAAGAGTGAGCAGCAGGGAGAGGCAGCTGTGCCGGTGGGACCTGCAGACTCTCCCAGCCCAGGGCACAGATAGGAACACAGAAGGCATTTGCAAAGTGCACAGAGTTCCTCAGAGACCAAAGTGTTTCATCTGCAGCACGTCTTTCAAAACACGCTCTTATTTTTCTAAACATGAACTCTCTGAACAGCTCCCAGACACTGACAGAAACACTTTTCACAAAAACCTGCCTTTTATCTTGTCTTCAGAGATGTGTCCTTGTATCACCCCTGCCTGCATGAACACAACTGCTCCCAAGTACAAGTTTCTGAGGTGCTTATGCTTTTGATAATTTCACTGACATAAATAAATAAATGGCAGTCTGCAGACACTGAAGAGTCATTTTCAAAGCATTTAAATGGAAATTTTAAAGTTGACTCTGCAGCATTTACCAGAACTATCTTCAAGGGAAATTGAATCCAGAAGCTCAATACAGAGAGCAAGCACATCAAACCTTTGAACCATTTTGGCCAGTGACATTACTCTATCCCCATTATTATAATCTCTTTTATTATCACCACTTTTTCCAAATCATTTCTGCTAGCCAAAACCCGAATTTATAATTATGGTTTTCTCATACCAGATTATAGGGATTGAAAGTTGTAAAGCATTCCCTTCCGGGTCACTGGTTCTTCTAAGAGGGCACCCAGCCTTGCCCTGGAGCACAGTGTTGAGGACAAGCTGGAGCGCAGCCCCCCTCCCAGCGCCGTCCTGGCCTGTCAGCCTTGTCCTCCAAGCCGGGCTGAACGTGGAGATGCAAGAACCCAGTTTGTTGTCCCTGCCCCCAGCTGCCTGCCTAAGCATGCACAGAGAAATCTGCTGTGCCCCCAGCCCAGACTGGACTCAGCATGGAGAAATGCTCCTCAGGTTGCTCTGGAGTCGAGCAGTACGAGGAGGGAGCTCCAGCTGCAGCCATGCAGTTTTCTTCCTGGGACTTGTAAGTAGGATGTCTGCAGCCCACCCAAGGACTTGTGGTGATGTGCAGCAGCGAGGAACACCCAAACACAGCACCTCAAGATGGTATATATGAGCTGAACACATGGTGCTGTAGGATGGGGCTGGAGGGCAGTCCCAGCATAGGAAAAAATGTAATTTATCACTTGACAGCTAACAGAAAATAATGGTTAGCAGGAGAACACACAATACAGTTTATCAGTGATTGCAAGTACATCTGGGGAGCTGCAGGTGAACATGGTTTGCCAGCCAGCCAGAGCTCTGTCACCCCTACTCACAGCATCATGACTGCTGTTGGCTTTACAGCCTGAAAAAACTACCCACGTGGGATGTCTGATCAAGTCTGTAATTAAACACAGCTCTCTAAATCAGGATTGCTTGAAGTCAGCTCTGAAGGAACTGACAGAAACACCAGCCAGCTGGCAAATAGCCAATTTGGGAAAAACGGAAGAGCCAACACCAATGAGGAAGAAAGCCATGCTAGGGCAGAAGCAGCCACTGTGCTGTGCTTGCCAGATCATTGCTGGGGACTGAATGGGTGCAATAAATGGAAAAAAACAAAAACAAAACAAAACAAACAAACAAAAAAACCCCAAACCAACAACAAAGGAAGGAGAAAAACAGAAATAGAAAGGACTTGCTTTCTAAAGCAAACTTACACTTGACAGCAGCTGAGATCTTGCTGACCATCTCCTGGTCAACACGGATTTCTAGTACACCCAACACCAGCAAAACTGTGGGATTAAACAAATAATCACCCATGAACGCTACAAACTGCCTTACAAATAAAAAAACAAACCCAAAAAAACCCACACCTGCTTTAATCTATAATAGCAAAAATTCTGGTTTGCTGTATACATTTCACATTTGCAAAAAAATAATTTGGTGACACAGCAGCTTACCTATGACAGGAAATTCCTTCTAGCAGGGACAGAGAAAGGATGAAAAATGCCAAGGACATGACTCCAGCACACAGGACAGTCCCTATGCTCACTGCGTGTGGGGACAGTGGAAGAATGAGAGCTAGACCAAGCTTAGGCTTCTGAGATTTCAGTCATAAGCACTGGAGAAATTTATGCACTTTTGCTATGATAACAACTTCAGCTTTTCCCATATCAATTAGACCCTACATATCAGTCACATATGTTTGAATTCTCAGAAAAGTTGTTTCTCCAGGTATATTATTTTCTCTCCTTCTGTGTGAAACTATGTTTCAGAAGTTTATTCCTAAACCTCCGGTAGGGGCACTGACTTGGTTCTCATTCCTCGGAATGAAGAACTCCGGCCAGAGGTGGGGAAGCACCTGAGACAAAAAGCACTAATATAAAATGATGAATTTAAACCTACCTCGGGAAAGCAGGAAAATACAGATGGATGGAAGTGACAAGAGGCTCATGGTGACAAATCTGGGAGGGGGAAAAAAAAAAAGAGAGCAATAAGAATCCAGTTCCTAAAGCCAGTTTCTTTACCTGCAGCTGACCATCTCCTTGCTGGGCATCTCAGGTGATGGGCTCAGAAACATTTTGTCTGAGGGGCAAAAATAACTCCTGCCCTGGAGAGAAGGGTGGGAAACAAAAGGACAAAACATGAAAATGAGGGAAGGATAGAAAAGAAAATCTCCCTAGTCATCTCCTTTCCTATCACAAGCAGGGAGAGCAGGCTTTGCAGGGGAGGGAGGGAGGGACTGCCTAGCCTAGCCTGCCCTCCTCTCCTTACTCCACGTCCCTCCTCTTCATTGCACCTTCCTCTCGAAGTTGAATCCCACCAGGGCCTCTGTGTCCCTCAGGAAGCCAGTGGAGAGCTGAACACATCCACTCTGGGGGCTTACTGAGCACAGGGCAGAGCCGTGTCCCCCGACACCGCGGGAACCCATCCTGTGGATTCTGCCTCAGCCAGCACTGCTGCAGGTCCTCATCATGGGTCTTCAACAACATTTAACCATAGGCTCTTTCATGCCTTACCATTTTCCAAAGGCTGGTTTTCTGGGGAGATGCTTTTATGTATAACTGTCCAGGTAAGTAAATTTTCTGCTCATTTTTCCTTTGAAATCAGCAAGGCTGCCATCACATCATTGGAGGACTTCAGTGACACTTTCAAGCATGCTCAGATTTAGACCAAGTGTGTCTGGCTTTCTGTTTCAAACACATACATTCATTTTTTTGTACAGACTAAAAGCACTCACTAGAACACCCTTGACCAGATTCCCAATGAGTCTCTGCCTCTGTCATTGCAAAAGAAGATTTTCTTTGTGTAGTTAAAGACAAATAAGAGCGTATTTTATTACTAGCTCTATTAACCAATTGTTTTTCCAAGAAAACAGAGAGGGATTTTTCTCAGGAAAGACTTGTCTGCAGCAAATTATATATTTAATAAGCAGATGGGAAAAACTGAGGCATGTTGGGGAAATCACCAAAATAGGTCCATTCCCATCACTCCAGGTGCCAATTCTTTGGAAGTGTAATCCGGCAAACCTTATGAGTCAGGGCAGTGGGGGTCAACAAATAGTCTCTGGGGTGTCCCATGGGGTCTCCACACTGCCTGTCCCAGTCCAACCCTCCACCACCGCCCTCGAACACATCTGCCTATATTAGCTTGCACAGAAAGGAACATATGCAGTCAGAGGAAGGAGCTGAGCGATAGATCCTTGTTCTGTCTTGCTGTTTTACCTTGGATTTAATGTTCCTCAGTTTCCCCAATTTTTGAGATTGGATGCCAGCACCTGTGTTTCTATAGATGGGAAGACCTTATCAAGAGACAGGCGTACTCCCATGGATACGTAAAACTTTAAAGCCCAGGACACAAGCTGAGCTTTAAGCATCAGAAACTTCTAGGCCAGCTCCTTGGGAGAGTGGGAGAGACACTTGAAGTGATGGGCTTGTCTTATAGTCGAGCATCAGTCTCTGATCCTTCCCTCTGCCCAGGGAATCTGTAGCACCCATCCCAGACACACCTCTCAGAGCAAAGGCTCATTAAGCCTATGCAGCTGCTTGCACCTCACACCCCTCTCATCAGACAAGGCAAGATATCTGCAGCAGGCCGTGATCAGTTACCTGCCCAGGTCCACAATGAAGAGGGGATTAAGTGTCACCAAGGATTATTAACAGAGTAACACTTTGAGTCTTGCAGTACCAGGTGCTTTACAAGCATCACCCTTCATCACATCCTCTCACACCCCCACCTGACTTCATCAAACTAACCCAAGCTGGGTTAAGTAAAGGGAGGTCAACACAAAACATGAGTTCACCAAGGGAGCCCTTGTGTCCCTCAGAAGCTCCAAGCCCTGGCACATGCCACAGAGGGAAGGTCATTCTTTTGCCATGCCCCAAGGACATTCTTTCTAGGAGCTATTTCCAGAGCTCACATCACCCAACGGAGGACAAGCCTCTGCTTGCAACCAGATGTGACAGGTGTGTGTGAGGGGGGGGATTTCAGATTCTTTTCATACAAAACACTGACAGATCAAGATGTTTCTACAACTTGGTCTTATCTTGGATTTAAATCAACTAATCTGCACGATGAATTCTTTGCTTTCAGTCCAGGTAGACTCTCAGCAGCAGGAATTGAAAGAAAGCTTCATCATCACCTGCTGCACATCAGCATTAGCCCAGGATTAGCAGCAGCAACTTTAGACAGCAGCTTTGCTGGGGGATGGGGTGGTGAGTGAAGGTCCTTTTCAGTTTATCTTAGTGGCCATTAAGGAAGGGAATCTCAAAAATGTTTACCTCACTAGAGAGTCAAAAATAATTTTATTTTTTTTTCCAAACCACAGCCAGTCAGTCAAAACTCCTACTTTTGTACCCAGATTCTTACTCGGGCCATTTAAATATGATGACAACTTACGCGAAGCAAAGTAAGAGTATAACCACATGTACCTTATTTGGAGGAGTGAAACGAGAGGGGAGAGAGAGGTAGAGGGGAGAAGAGATCTTCTTGGCAAGTACCTTCCCAACATGTCTTTCAGCATCTGCCAAATATCTGGGCTTGCTTATTCTTACTGATGAGACAAAAATCAAACTGTGGTCTGAAGACACAGTGAACCCAGTACCATGGGCTACTATGGTCACCTGTGCTACCTGCAGGTGCACAACTGCACCTACAATGAGCCAAGCACCTGCCTGAGAAGGGACTGGTGTCTCTGTAAGAAAGGGGGAAAAAAAGGGTTGCAACTGGTCTCATGTACCTTGCTAAACTTGCCTGACATGAAACACCACCACGAGCAGCTATCCTGTGTGTATCTATATGAAAGTACCCCATTTCTACAGGCCCTTACCAGAATGGTTAATGTCACAAACACCACTTTGGGGCAAATGTTACTCTTTTACCGGGACAAGTAGGAGACACTTGAAGCTACCAGTCAGATGCTTTAATTAATTACCACCTCTTCTCAGAGACCCGGCTTGCAACAAAAGGTGTCTCCAGCTCATTTTTCAAACTGTCCTCCTTCAATAGCAGAGGAAGCAGGAACGATTACACTGCATATTCATTAGGACATATTCTTAACAAGCCAAGTGACCTCCTGTCACTGCCATTACAACCCTGTGGTGTTACACCTTTCAGCACTCCACTGGGGAGGACCAGCCTGGCTCACAGAGGGGAACCTCCTGCTATGGGCTCATCTGATGTTCAGGCCAATCTTGCTGCCCTCTGTTTTAGTCTCTTTCAGCTTGTTTTCCATATGTAAATTGTACTTTATTCTTTTGGCTGAGGTTTGGAGGCAGGGGGCCATGTCTCTTAGGAGCTCCAGGCACTCCCTCTGCCCAGCCACAGGCATAGCCTGAGGACTGGGGGCAGCTAACAGTGGGAGCTGAAACTGAAGGGGGGAAGACAAGAGGGAAATGTTTAACTTCTCCTTAAAACAACATCACAAATTGCAGTCTAAAAGTTTTGACAATGTTTTTCTCCAAGCTATAAACATGATTAAATTTCCATAAGATGCTCTGCAAAACCAGCTTATTTATTCTTCTCCCCCTGTTCTACAGCAAGTGAGATTTGACAGGCTGTTTTTGTCTGTGCAAAAAGGGCTCCTGTACATAAAAAAGACCTTGATCTTGCAGCACTGCTCACAGGGGCTACTGTCAAAATCAACATATTGCAGATCAGGTCCTGTGTGACCCACAAGTTACAGAATAAAAGACACTTTTCTGACCCAAGAGCTTGAGCCAAACTTACCATGTAGTTTGTTCTGACAGAAAAACTCATGCTACTGACTTTGCCTGTGGCTAGAGCAGCAGGAGTGTCTCCATGAATGCCTCGCCTTTTTTATCTTTTGCTAGATGCCACATGCAAGACCACCCAAAGGAGGCAGAGCTGCCTCAGCACTGCAAGCACTCTGCACTTGCTTGCAGCAGCAGGCATCCAGTGTGGGTACTGGGAAGAAATGTTTTATGGAGTGGCTGAGAAAAGTGGAATGGGGATCTGGGGAAACTTAGTGTCTTAGGACAAACCAAAGGCAGCATAAGAAAACAAACAACCAAACAATTTAATTTATAGCGAGGTTATAAGAGCATACAGACAACCTACTGAGAACTAATTCAAGGCTATGGGTTCCAGTGCAATTACTGTAATGGTTTTTGTCACCCCCTGCCCAGAGCTGTGCAAATCTGGAAAGGGAATCTGTAGCTGGGTGTCTGGCCTGACCTGCACTGCCTTCCATCAGTCAAAAACTTTCACACCTGAGGTGGATCAACTACTGATTTACCTATGCCACAAGCAGGTGTGAACGGTTCCCAAAGAATGAAGAGGGAGAGGATCACACTCCCTGTGCTCTTGCAGCAGGCAGCTGTCTTGTGCATATCAGCAAAACAACATATCTCTCCTTTATTCCTTAAATGTACCACCACACCACACAGATGCCTTTGTCCACGAGCTTCCCAGAGGGACAAGAAGACCTTAGGTTTGTCACCTCATCTTACAAGACATAAGACCTCTATTATTATTTCACTTGTCAGTATTGCTGTCCCAAGAGTCTCCCCTGCCAGTGTTCCCAGCAGTGCTGAAGGGGGTTTGCTGTCTGCAGCAGAATCAAACTACTGGCTAAAGAGCATCAAGTCGGTAGATGAAGAAGTCAAGCCTCGAACCGCAGGCACCAGCTTGGAAGGACAAACCTTGTAATAACCCCAAGTAGGAGTAAGGACTTGGAGATTGCTGTGATGAGTCTCCCTCTTGAGGAAAAAGAATTCCGGTCTGCCCTTCCCAAGACACTTGATATGACAAAAATGAGGAACTGCACTCTTTCCAAGCCTGTCAGCTGCAGTGATTACCTAAAGCAGAGGCTGAAGGGAGAGAGGAAACATCCTTTTTGAACATCTCTGGTATTCAATTCAACTCTCAGAATATGAGACATGCTGAGATTATCTCACCTGGCCCCTTTTACAGAATTAACCCTGATGCACACCTTATCTTCCTGCTGCATCTCTGTGAGCCCCAAAGACAAACCACAAACCCGGGAATTATCTCCATGGTGTCACTCCCACAAACATGTACAAGCTGATACCTGCATGCATTTTCAGAACAGCAGCCTGTGGGCTCCTCCTAAAGGCCCTACTCTAGAAAGTAGGAATCTTCCACATGGTTTTTTGTTTGTTTCCAAAACTGCAGTAGGGTCAAAAAAGACCTACTTTTTAAGTCATTCCATCTACTTATTCCTTTTAGAGTCTTCCCGGAAGACCCAGATATCTTTAGGAACACACACGGGAGATGATGTGGTCAACAGCCCAGCACACAGAAGATGAAGAATGGCTCAGCACACACACTGCCTGTACAGCACAGCCCTCTCCGAATGAAGTGGGAAAATGTGGTTGTATGTGGGACTTGTCTCACAGTAATGCCTCATCTTTACTATGCAAAATTAACAAACAAAGTGAAGTCAACTTAGCACAAGTCCCCATGAAATAATTTTCACAATTACTAGGTCACATTTTAATATCTGTTCACATTTTCCCAGATAACTCGGAAGCAGGGTCCAGCCATCTCCATTTTCTTTCCAGTTCAGGCCACTGGGGAAGGCATCTTCATCCGTCTTTAACATACACAGAAACTAAGGTAAGAAGAGACAAAGTGACTTGCTGGCAGGTGCATGAATTTGTATCACAATTAGGAACCAGCCTGAGTCCTCCTCTACCCATTGCACCATAGCAGGAAAAGCTGCTGTTGCTGTATTCAAAGACAACAGCCGTTCTCGTTTCTTTATGAAGTACAAACATCCAAACATATTACCTGTATCATTCCAGGTCCTTTAGTCCTTCCTTGGTCATCAAGATTTAATCGAGTTGGTTTTGCATCTTCTGCAGAAAGATTTTTATTACGGACATGGGACACAACCTGTTGGAAAGCCTGCCCTGGCAGGTTCAGCACTTTCCCCTGGCCGCACCCTAGAAGAGCTAGAAGCAAATCCATTCAAGCACTAGAGCATGGGCTGGGTCTGGTTTTCTGGGGGATGAGGGGTTTTGTTATTTTAATAAGGTAGCACGGCTCTATTCATTCCTTACAGAGAGCAGATTCACCACGTGCTGCAGTGGAGCCTGCCTAAATCCCCGCGACTGAGCGCAGGGGCAGAGCTGTGCCCTGGGCGGGACCACAGGCACACACCCGCCGAGGCTCACTGGTGGCCAGGCTCTTCCCGACCCAGAGGAGGACCTCAGCTGTGCAACCAGCTCCTTTGGGTGCTCCTGCCACCTCCCTAACCTCGGCTGGCTCAGGGGCTCCGACCCGCCGGCCGCATCCCGCTGCCCGCGCACCCCTCCGAGGGGCCCGAGAGGTTTCATTGTTGGCACCGGCCCGGCCCGCTGGGGACCAGCCCAAGCCCTCCTCGGGAAGGCTCACCGTGGCTCCATCACCTCCTGATCCAGTTCGGCTCCGCTCCCCGCCGGGGCGGCCAGAGGGGCCGGGCTGGGGCTGCCCCTCGCCCCCCGCCCCGGCGCGAACTGCAGCCCACCCGGCCCCGCTGGGCGAGCGAACTCCCAGCACCTCTGCCTCCCCACGCGGGCTCTACCCTCCAAGGTAAGGTTTAAGATGTTATCAAATAAAAAAGGAAAATAATAATGTATATATGCGTATAAGGAAAAAAAGCCTGTCCGAGGTGCACTTTACCTTTTTTCTGCAGACTCTGCGCAGCTCTCGTGCACCTACGGAATTCACAAACAGCCTCCTCCCCTCTTGAATTTATACCATGCTCAGCTGTGACAGCCTCTCCTCCCCATCCATCACATCCTGCCACTTGCAACCTCGAATTGGGGCGGGGGAAGCAGCACCAGGAACACCCACATTGCCGTAGGTTAGATTTAAGAGCAACACTGGTGTATCCGCTCATTTACACGGACTTCGCACAGCTGAAAATGTCAGCGCTCCTGGAGCACAGCCAGCAGGGCTGGCAGCAGCACAGAGCACAAGTACAGCCAGAGGCTCCGGGTTACTCTGCCTCCTAACAGCTCTAAAGTAGCTTCACGTAGGATTCAACTTTTTTTTTTTTTTTTTTGAGACTGTTTTTCCTAATGCTTGTTTGTCCACAGAAAACACTCTACTGGTGAGTAAAAGTGCCATGTTCGCACATACTACACCTAGAGGAAGTATGTAGGGGGTCTGTTTCAAAAATGTTTTGTTGCTTGGAGTTGTTTTTGTTTTGTTTGGTTGGCTCTTTGGTGGGTTTGTTTGTTTGGGGTCATTTGTTTAATTGGGGGGATGTTTTGTTCTGTAACTGAAGATGTGCAACTGCAGGAGCAGAAAAAAACTCTCTGCAAGTCAGTATTTTTTGAAAAGTGTTAACTTCATATACTTTGGAGTTATAAATAGCTACATTTTTTAGGAATAAAGTGGAATTCACATAATAAGATTATTTCACTAACAGAAGCTATACTGAAGTAGGATCCCATTCCTAGATCAGCTTTCCTTATCCTGCTTTTCACTTCTGTTCTCTGTCAGGACACGTGGTGCCACTCACACATGCTGTAACGAGTCCCTACCCCTGAAAGCTGAGCAATGCAAGAATTCCCCAGCAAGAAAAGGACACAAGACGAGCTGTGTGTACAGTACCCAGGCCCTGCCCAGCTGTTCTCTGTTCTGCACAGGTCTGATTCGGAGTTAAAGGATACAGAACTGGGGCAGATCGCACCTGCCACCAAAAAGCAGCTCCCACAATAAAAGCCAAGGAAGAAAGCATTACCCAAGCAATTAATTTAAAATACAGGATGGTCCAGCTTTGGACAAAACACTTCTGCCTTACATGACAGGGTCAAAGGACACTTGACACAACTACAATTTTGGTTCAGAACCAGGGGCACAAACAGAACTCTAGAAACCCAAGTGCAAGCATTCATCTAATTATTAGTTACTGCAAGAATATGATGCAACAAAAACTAAGAGGCAGGGAAAAAAATCTGAGGCAATTTAAGGGTAATAAAACATGAACTCAGACAAAAATATTTCACTTGCACAACAAGCTTTATCTCAAGATTCGTCCAATTTGCACAAAGCCCAAGCTTAAAATATATAGTTCAAGTGGACAAAAAAGGCTGACTGCAGTTTCATGAACAAATGTTTATTATGTTCCACAAACAGTAATGTGACATTCCTAGATTAGTCAGAAAGGACAACTAGGTACTCAACTACAGAAATACTGAACATCTGTTAATAATCTGACTCAGTATTTTTGTCATAACCCAGAATGGGTCTTTTCTGTTATGATGTGAAAACTTGATAGGGTAGAAATCTTGATGATGTAGCTACACACAAAACAGCTCTAATACAATTCACTTCAAAACAATATTCACAGATGCATAATATATAGCATAGGTGTAAATAAAGAACAGTGCACATTAAAGTGTTTACTGATTTTAGAGAGAACTACCTGTATGCAGTCCAAGACAACATTCAACCTTTAATGACACTGAAACCAAGTTCATAAGGAACAATTCTCTGTCTAACTTGAGACCAGAAATTAAGCTGAAAGAGTAATCAAGGTTAGATAGAGTTTTTCAAGTAACATTAATGGTACCAAAATTAAGTAAGCTTTATGATTACAATAATTTCCAATGCAAGTTTACAAAACAGACTTACAATGTAGTGGCCATTTCATAAACTTCTGTACATTCAACAGGAAAATAAAAGCAAGAAGTTTAGCAGGACATGGTGGAATAAAACAAAAACAGAATAGAATTTTTAGCTTGCCACTTTGCAATTCTTCAAGTTACATACTTATGTCACAAGAACAACCCAAGCATACAGATAAATATAGGTACTTAAACAGCAGAATCTCTACAAAGTGACTCTCATTTTTTAAGCTGGTGGATGCTCTTCCTCTTCCAAAAAAAGGAACTGGTTACACACAAATGAATTGGTGCCTGTCAGAGACTTAAGGCTGCAACAGATTTTTCATTTCAGTGAATCCATCTGTATTCCCATACTTGTTCAAAAGGAAGAGCAGAACCTGTTCATGCTTTTTAAGCTGTGGAATAAGCAAAAAGAATTAGAGATGCACAATTCTGGTGTTTTTTTAATTGCTGATTTCAGATCAGGGTAGATCCTGACACTACTAACTCAGCAAAAAACCATATTGGTTCCTTTCTGTTGTAAAAGTCTTCTGGAGGGGGGAAAATCCAGCAGAATTTTAGCTGACTTTCCCTGTCTATGTGAATGTGTCCCTTTCCCCACTTTTTTTTTTTTGCTGAAGCAGCTTCCTCAAACCTAATTGATTAAATACTCAAATCAGGACTGACATCACAATCTTAAATTTGGTTATTCATAAATGTCTATTTTCTTATGTTTTCAGTTATATTATAATCATCTGTCTTCTCTTCATCTCTCATGAGACTTTGAGCAAAATCAGTACGGAAGTGTAACAGAAGATGATCAAACTGAAGTCAGAAAACATATTAGCTAGATCAAACTGGAAGATCAAAGAGACACAGAGGGGGAATGGAAAAGGGGGCTCAACAGCCTACACTGGGACAGAGAAACCAGCTACACCGAGGAACATTACTGCCTTTCTGCCAGTGAACTCCCAGTAACGACGCTAACTCTGAAGCAGTGAGACTTTGAACAGAAGTGTTCTTTTTCTACCTCTAAAATACCATTTTTGCTTTTCACCTTGCTGCCTGTGGTTGGGGGAAGACAGGAAAGTTTGAAACACCCTTGAAAGGGGTTTCTGTCTTTAAAATTACATTTGCTTATTCCTCTGACAAAGAACATCACTTTGACAAAGGCTGATGCATCTTTTCTGGTGTACTTTTTTTACACTTTATCTAAAGTTCTAAACTTTTAATAAATAGCCTAAATTAAAATAGCAAAGGAGAAAGCTTAAAACCAGAAAGCTTTCAAAAATGATATGAATATGCTATATCTGTAAGACATTTCAATTTTTTCTAAAAGGAAAAAAATAATCTTGCAACTGGCAAACCCTGTTACATATTCCAGTCTTCTACTGCACTCAGATTCTCAGCCTAGCTCCATGACTGAAACTGTGGCACATATTAATATTAATCTATCTGAAATACACATGGTAAGAATTTTCTTACATATGCAACTGCCTGCTAAGTTGTGTACACAGCAAAACACAGCCATATTACTGAAAAAAATCCAGCTGCCCTTTGTCCAAATGACACAGGTGATGCAAAACACCAGAACTACCTTTAGACAACAAAGTAACACTCCTGAGACTTCACACTCTAGAAAAATAAAGTAAGAGCCACATGTGGGGCAAAGTACAGACTAATGAAGTCTGTGTGATCTATACACTATCCTCTCTCAGTCCCAGGGAGCTTTAATTATTAGCACCTATAGAAAACTGAGAAAAAGTGTTAGGATACACTTTTCATATCTTCCAGTTAGCTACTGTCTCCCTACTCCCATTTGCTTCCCCACATATGGTTTCTTTTAAACTCTAGAAACATAAGGAAGTATTGCTTGGATTGGATCTTACTTGCTCTTTTAATTCCGTGCAGCAGCATTTGGTCTCACCTCCATTACCTACAAAAACCCAAGCAAAGTGAATGAGTAAAATTCACATGGGCACTGCTTCCCAAATTCAAGATTTTTAGAAGGAAGTTACTTAGACACCCCATGTGTTTACAAGTTCTTCAAAATAAGTAAACTGCAGTAATTAAGCGAGAGTACGTACCTTGACATTCACTATGTGAGTTTTCAGCACTGCAGGATTTGACCAAACCTTGCTCTACAAGTTTGTCAGCTACGTTCAGACCACCATTTTCACAGTGTTTCTCTACTGTTACTAACTTAACATCTCCGTTAAACCCTTTCACTGTAATTGCGACGTACTGCTTCAATACCATTTCTTTCAACTTGTTAAGCACTAGTGGAGACCACTCAACTTTCTCTATTCCTGCAAAAAAAAAAAAAAGACAATCCAGTTCGTCATCTAAATAATTCCTTTATGATATGACTTGAATCTTACGTGCATGTTTTTGAAAATATGATGCTAAATTTTCCAAGTATAAATAGCTTAAATGCTACAGATAATGAACTAAAAACATGCTTTCTAAAACAGCTTTTGCAGTGTTAACCAGTGTACTATTTCAGTGGGATCATCATGTTGTTTACCAGTATTAAGGAATGAAGTTTATCACCAGAACAGGTACAGATTTCTAACGTTCAAGAAAACAAGTCAGGGTTTTTGGGATGTTTTTTGTTTTGCTTATTTTTGGGACCTTTTTTACCTGCAAGTGAACATGTAATTGTCTGAAAAGGCAGCTTTAAAAAGGAATCAGTGATTGGCAGCACCTTTGAAACTGGTAAAGTTTCTGTATTCCCATAGTCTGCATACAGTACTTTCACTGCAGACTGGGAAGCTTCTAAAACAAGAGCTCTGTACCACCGGCCATTACCTGAAAAGATTGGAACAAGAATAGTCACATGTGAAGTATCATCTTAAAAACACAGTTTATTCCAAGAACAAGAATCTATAGAGTAATAAAGGAATTTTTAAACCCTCTGGCATATATATGACCACTTGACAAGGGAATAGTTTCTGACTGCTGTATTCATAAAGATACAAGTTTTGCTTTGAGAATATTGCTTCAACTTGTACAGGTAAGATTTTTACTACAAGACTGTTTTAAGGATGTCTGCACACTCTGTTTCTAGTTCCTTACCTTTGTTTTTCAACACATACTCCCTCTCAAAACATAACTAAAATAAAAAACTTTAAAAAATCTCATTTCCTCAATTATCCTGAAGAGCAACAAGCAGTAACAACAACTCATCATCAGAAGTTAAAGACAACTGTCAAACACTTAGATGAATTTTAAAAAATGCAAGAATACGAGTACAGAGTATACCTATCTTGTTTTCCATGAACTGTTACCTGATCTAGCACCCAAGTTAATTTTCAGCACTTGCCAGGTTGCTTGTAACAAGCCACATGCAGTCAACATTTATTCAAATCAACACTTTTTTTTTTTTTAAATAGTGAGCTAGGTACTAGGAGAGTATCCCCTCTTCTGAAAGACTAAAATAATAAATCAAAATTCCCCTCACTGTTAAGAACATTTCTGACTTGAATTAAGAGGTCACTAAGCCTGGACAACTTGTTAGGCTAACAAGGCTGATCATAACCAGTGTCACTGCCCCATGCTCACACAAAGCAACAGTGAAAAACTACTCAGGCACCCCCAATCCAGAAGTGAGTCTGCACTGCTCAGCCATGACTTTCATGGCAATCTAAATAGTAATTAGTTTTCTTCCCACTTAAAGCTCCATACATTTTGCTGGGCACAACCTATTCCTTATTTTCTCTCCCTGACTGTCAGGCAGTTTCTTTGCCCTAAAGATGCAGCCAGAGTATCCTTTGTAACAGCATTAAGAGATCTGTAAGCACTTTCAAGTTGGTGTTTTTCCTTTTTCTAAAGCAAAAATGAAAGCTCTGTTTTACCCTGGTCAAGGAAATACAAGAACAAACAATTGTCTCACCTGAAAACTGGGCACAACAAGCTTCACCCAGTTTTGGTTGGAAGGGCTCTTTCTTACAAGATTTGCAATAGCTTCCTAGTGCAGCCAGCTCCCTATACTCGTTCCTTTGAACTACAGAAAAAAAACACTTGGTAGTTAAACACATTTGGGTATAATGAAGAGCATACTTCAGTTTTATGCTCCCCTGATCCCACCTTTGGCATATTTTATATTTTCCTATTCTCTGAGGTACATTTCCACATGGTCCAGTTCACTATAGGCATTCATTTTATTAACTAGGTTGCAACAGTGTCTTCTTATTGGTATTAGGAACAGTGAACGCTTTTTCTTACCTTCATTTAGAACTGGTACAGCGTAGAACAAGTCTGGGCTTACAATTTCTGTTACAAAGACCCTTATGGTTTCACCTACAGCCAATTTAAATGACTTCCAGTGCCCAAGTGAGGTTACTAATAGAAATTGTAAGAAAATGAAGTGTTACCACTATCCTCCATGCATATACATATTATAAGTAACTGTTACTTTATTTGATATTTATAATATCTTTTTGAATTTCAAAGACAACTATATGTCTTTCCTTCAGGAAGACAAATCTAAACCAAGATAACTGATGCTTAATTTGCTGTTCACAAACTATTGGCATATAAAAGTAGCTAAAGTTGAAAAAACACCTCAGAAAAAATAAGATATTGGAAAATAAACATGAGAAAAGTTTCAGTCATAAAAAATTTCTAATTCTCTAACTCTCAAAGAGTCAAACAGCATTCATTTAAGACAGACACAAATTTTTATCTTTCTCTTTTTGTCTGTAATGCCACCTGCAGGGCAGCTTGTGTTCAGCTGTAAAAACTGACAACATAACGAAAACTATACATGTTTGTTATTGACATCAAACTACAGTGAAACAACAAGATCACAGTCAAAAGCTTGAATACTGAAAATCTAAAAGTTAACATTCCTTTAATTACCTTTTTGGTCAACAGACTTGTTTGGAAAGTTATTTTTATCTTGTGGAACTTCCTTTACAGCCAAATTTTCAGAAGTTAGTATGTCATTGATCACTTTTGGACAAACTGTGGAATTGTCCGTAAGCACCACACCTGCCCCATCTTTGGACAGGGAGGTTACGGTGGCTTGAAGCTCTAACCCTGAAGTGCACATATGAAATCTTATTGCAGCTTCTTTATTCCATTTGTTATTACGAGGCTTTATACCTAGGAAGTAAAATAACTGTTAAAATATCTCCATTCAGTAATGCTGACTTTCTTCAACATTATAATTTCCTTTAGAAAAACCTTTTTTTTTTTTTTTTTTTTTTTTTTTTTAAAGCATAACTTGAACTATCAAGGCTATTTTACTACCTTAGGGAAACACATTGCCCTTCATCCTCTTAAGTGGTCTCCCTGTTCCTCCTTTCTTTGAAATGAACACATTTCCTCAGGACTCCAAGTTTTGTTTTCTATATTTTGTGACTCTATTAAGCGTGCCTTTGCACAGAAAACACAACTAAGACTGTTTATGCATTAGTATAATATGGTCTTTTTATCAGAAGAGCAGAAACCCCCCAAAGTATTTTAAGGGCGGGGGGGACACCAGCAAAAGACACTTCAATGAAATGTGAGTTTGAGCTTTTTCCTGTTTCCACATTTTTCAATTTTAAACCAAGTAGACCACATTAGAAAGAAATTATAACTGTGCAGAATTCTGAGTGATTTGCTGTAAAAAGGGAATTTTTATAAGATTGAGAAACAGAAGTATGGTGCCAAACTCTACAGGAATCAAATGAAACATCTAATTTCAGAGAACTGAAAGGCCAACTTGCTTCATTAAAACAGATTGGCTCCTTTGCCTGCAAAAATTTTGAGAAATAAAGTTGCACAAAAGTACATTTACTTGTATTGCAGGGCAACAACCAAAAGCCAGTAAGCACTACACAGAACTAAACAAGTTCCCTTTGACCAGTAAATCAGTAAATGAAGTCCACGCAGATCACTCCACAGCACTGGGAGGAGCTCAGGGAAGACAAAAGAAACCCCAAAAGAACAAAATTCTGTATAGTATTTGCTTTCATCACCTCCTTCCCCCACAGCAGCAAGTCTCTAAATGCAATAGCTCTCCTAAGAGAAAGAACCCATAAGACACACCTGAGAGCCAGCATTTAATTGCTTGAAATGGAAGTTTTAGGAATGACGGTGAGATCTTCCGTATTTTATCCAATGGTACTTCCTCAAAATTTCCATAGTCCACAAAGCTCACTTGAACAGTTCCACCTGAAGTGATGTTTTGCACCACAGCACGGTACCAGTTACCATCTTCTAATTTTAAAAAAGTTTTTTAAAAAATAAATTAATAATTACTTCACACATTTGGTAAGTCTGCCAGCTTTCATTTTTCAGTAAATAAATCCAATTCTTTTCTATCCTCTGTACAGTGCAAACTATCAGCTAATTTTTTTTTTCTTTATGTTCACCCTGTAAAAACAAAAATATTTCAGGCTGTTACTTGCCAGAGAAAAAAGCACAGCAAGGTTCTCCATTCTCAGGCTTGAAAATATCTGGTGGAGTTTTCTGACAGTATTCAGACATGGATTTGTTAAGTGAGTTTAGAGCAAGCAATTCTGAAAATTAGAAAGAAAAAAAATATGAGATCAATTAAATAAGCTGACTTGAACTTTATCAATACTGTCCACTGTATAGCTTATTTCTAAAACATTTCACAAGAGATTTCTGTGAATTTTAGAATTTCATAAAAAGTGAGGACACTGTTGACTCTGAATTAACTATTTAACTCACTACACAGGCTTATTAGCAGGAAACGATGAGACAGCTGGTATTTCCTGACACATTAGTTCAGTATGATAACAAAATGACCAGTAATTCTTCCTGCTAAGCAAAAAAACCCTACACTTTCTTGTAAAATCTAAAGTATATTTTACTTTATAACACCATGGAAACTACCTAGTTCAGCCAGTGCATATGACAAGTTATGGGATGTTACCCTACTCGTTTATTTTTTATACTGAGACCTTCAGCCTGCTCTATACACATCACTTTTAGGGAGGATTTTGGTCATTTGAAGTCTATAAACCATGAGGAATTTACACTATCTCTAGATAAGTCAAAGAATAAACATCTGTCACTTTTTAAGATCTGCCCCGTATTTTCTGTTTGAATGCCTTTAGCTTCCACTTCAGCACTGACTTTTGTCATGTTCTTTTTCTAGCAGGTTAAAAAGCCTTTATAGAGACTTCTGATAGAGAACCGAGACTTTTTTTTTTTTAGCTTATCCAAGAGGAATTCAAGTCTCAAAAGCTGCATGTACTCATTTTCATGTTACAATTATCATCTCTTTGTAAGTTTTTATAGATCAGAAGAGAGTACTAGGGGATAGCTCTGGTAAATATTGTTTGGGCACAGGGAACATGTCTCTTATTTACAGAATCATCAGGGCTGGAAGACAGCTTCAAGATTATCTGAGTCCGACTGTCAACACAGCAACTGCCATAATCACACCTAAACCACATCCCCAAGCGCCACATTCAGACGTCTCTTCAACATTTCCAGAGACAATGACTCCACCACCTCCCTGGGCAACTTATTCCAATGCCTGACCACTCTTTCTGTGAAAAAAAACTTTAGATGTCCTTTGGCTAATTATGGTACTTCTTTTCACTTTCCTCTACATTCTTGGATTTTTTATTCAACTGCTTACCTTCAACATTTTCAGATTTCAAACTGGAGTCTCTACATAACATGATCCAACTTCTTTGTCACTCCACTTGTATTCTTAGATAAAAAACTCAGAGGTAAGCCTTTGTGCTATAACCTCCCTTCAAACAGTAATTCATTAGAACTACAAAAAATGACAAATCAGGAAGCAAAGAAACTAGAAGAAAAAAGCAGAATAAACTTACCATGGGTATTCAAAATCTGACAATAAAATTCTCCAGGACTATATACTGTACACACTGTGACACTGACTGTTTGCTTAAGAGTTAATTTAACCCACTTGCATGTTCTTTTGTTTATCGTGTCCTCTAGAGAAGACAGAGAAAAGGAGAGAATGAAAAGACGTTTTTACAGGAAAAAAATTATACATCTTGAATGTTCATTCGTATCCTTGAAATTCTTGTTATAAATAGCCTGACAGACTATTTATAGTGAGAGCCTTTTTTGCAGAGTAAAATCAAGTAAGAGGAACATGCCAATTGCTTAATGTATTTCTTCACTACCAAAAGGAGCGAGCCACAGATGAACAGGGAAGAGTAATCACACGACGAGGTACAGACTATGTGGCAACAGCCTAGGCAAGAGGGACACTGGGGAACCTTGGTCCCTGGGGAACTTGAGCTTCAAGAATGGCCATGCTGAGATGGTGTTTCATCTGCCCAATGTCATGTCTGACATGAAGGCAACATATCAAAATGTGTTTGGATGCAGCCACAGGAGTTACTGTTCATTTGAATTTCATGTAACATTCCTTACCCTTCTGAACAAAGCCTTCTGAACAACAATTGTGTCCTGGCCACAAAGTGTCTAGCAGGGAAGATCAAAATTAAGGGATTTGAACACAGAGTTGACAAAAAGACTTCCCCCCAGTTTTCAGGACCAGTGGATCAGGACAGAACATATACATTTACCAGACACAGGATGGAAAAGAAGGCTTTAACATGCTTCATAGGAGAGAAGCTAGGAATCTTCCCCCAGATTTCAAAGAAATCCAATATAACTTTTGCAAATGTCTCAGATAGAAGCTTCGGTCACTACATGCAAAAAAGGCAATTTAGGCATAGCCTGGACGCTCTATAGGCTACTGTCAAATTTTCAAGGAGTGAGTTAGGTGGGTTTATGTGTAAAATATAGGACAATGAAGATGAAAATAGAGAAAATACTATTTGCACTAATGGACAAGGGCATAAGAAGCAGGTACTAGCTAGTCATATCCTAGTTCAACTAAGACTTCTAACCAGAGTCAGTACCAACTTCCAAAAGTAGGCAATTCAAACTTTGTTATGTACGCACAGATACATACAGACACACCATTTCTTCATGGCAAAGTTGCCATGGCTAAACCTTGGAGCTGTGAAGCCTACACTTCGTGAGCCAGACTGGAAAGCTCTGACCAGCAAAGAGCTTGCATTCTCTGTACCCACTCCAGTGGGAGATTACATAATGCCAGCTCAGCAGGACATGCTCATACTCACCATTTTCTTGCTTAACATCACTCATTGTGACTGCTGGTAAGGCCACCCTTGACTCCTCAGCTGCACAGCCTTCCTCTATGAGAAGGCTCGATATATTTATCGCCGAAGTAACTGATGCGTCCACAAGCTCCACCACAGATGTAGAACCTTCTTTATCCACTACTTTTACTGTGAACACTTTGTCTTTCACCAGATTTTTCATAAAAGAAGTACCTTCTGAGGTCCAAGTTCCCAGTGGTGGCTTCACACCTAAAAAGTGGCACGGTATGGAAAGGTTCTGAGGTCAGTCCAAATCTCACCAATGTGTGGAAAGGCACAACAAGGCTATGTAAAGCAACAGATAAAGCAGCAGATACACCAGGTAACTCACCCTTACTCCTCATGCCCATAACAAGATTTCAAAACCAGTTATTTGGATTCTGAACTTTTTAATTAGTTTAATGAAAATCTAACGAAGATCATGTACAACTAGCCAATTACACAAAGACAAGCATAAATTCAGATTGATCCTGGACTGAGACAGAAAGGTGAACTAGGAACTGTCAATGCCCTTTCCAACTTCACAGATTTCACAAGCCTATGGTGAGGAATCAATCAGTACTTTCACTAGATTTGCCATAGGGGAGTGGGACCAATACAGCTCTGAATTTTGAGATACAAAATGAAATGTACCAATCTACCTTCCCCTGCCGTATTAGAACCACAACAGATTTAAGCATTCCACAAATCCAGTAAATTACTGATTGTGCTTAGAACAAAAGCATATGCAAAATCTAATGGTCATGTTCATATAACAGTTTTTCAGACACCAGGTACATTATGAAAGATTTGTCACATTTTGTAGATATGCCACCACAGTTAAGAATTCCGGAAATAATGCCGACCAAAACCTGCATCCATCCCCATATTTCCATGTAAGACACTACAGGTGTGATGGCTATGTAATCCCACTTATTTTGCCTCTATGTAGCTTGAAACACCTTATAATTTATTTCCTACCTGCCAAGGAACACCTTATGGCTTGAGCTGGCAAGTCCATTAACGCTGGAATCAAAGGACGAAGTTTCGTCAGCGGAACAGAGTCAGAATTACCATAATCCACATAGTCCACCAAAACAGTATCTTCAGAAGCGTATGCTGTGACAGCAGCACGATACCAAAGATTGTCTTCTAGAAAGGAAGATACAGATGTTCATTGTATTTACTTGTAAATTCTGAGAACAGAATGATTTTTTTTGACATAAAAAAAATACGTCTGTCTCAATACAATTTGGGACTGCCAGGTCTTGGCTAAATAACATTTTGAGAAGCAGCCTATCGGAGCAGCATCATTACATATAATCCCATTTCTTCTGTCCCTTTTGTGGGATCTGAAATTTCAAGTATATATTTATTTCCAGCCATGGGGAGATAATACTTAGCAATGTACAAACCCCCAAATTCCTTCATGACCTCATAAGAAGTTATTCTAAATAATCTAAATCCAGTGTTAAGTTTGCTCAATGAAGGGACATTCTTAAATAAGTATTTTATAGATATAATTTCTTCAATCATTACCAAGCATTATCCACAGCTAAAAAACAGACAGAAATAAAATAAACTCTATGTGAAACGTTTTTAAACATAATTATAGAATGTAATTTTAAAGTAATGTGAATTAGTATTTTCATTCTGGTTTTACCTGTGAACTGGGCACAGCACACACTTCCAACAGCAGGATGGAAAGACGGACTACTGGGAAATCTGCCACAATATTCATTAAGAGACACTTCAAGCTCAGCAAGTTGACCTAATGTTAAAATATATAAGTTTTGGAACACAGCCTGTCTTGCAATTATTACAAAAGTACACAAATATTAAACCTCAAAGCCTGGAAGAACATCTTGTAGTCTAATGGAGATTATTTAAAGAGTTTAACATAATAGCAAAATAGCGATGAGACTAGAACTCTTCAATCAGTAAGACTGAAGAGGGTCCTCATGCAAGTGTGAGGAATCAGCAGTAAAGAGAAGGAATATAGAAAACCAGTGATGGACTTTTTGAACAGAGGAACAAAACTGAAGCCAGTGGAAATTGAAAGCAAGCTAGTGGAGGTGTGCCAGAAAGAAACAAGGAAGACAGCTCTTTAAACAACAGGCGGATGATGAGGGAGGTCACTTCTTGCCGAAGGACTACCCAGAATTAAAAGGCTGCAGATGTACACAAAAGAAAAATCCACTGCAGGAGATACACCAGACCACATCCAGCTGCCAAAGCCATTTTAGCTGAAAAAAGCCCACTGGCTCAGTCAGCACTGGGAGAGGGACACATCTCACCAACTTATTCTGCTTTTCATTCTCCCCCAGCCATCTGCTTATGGGCATTGTGGAAGATGCACCTGAAGGCCCTGCAGCCTCACACTCTGGCCTCTACAGTGTCACTTACAGTCTTAAGTTTTACTCTGTCAGGAAGCACCAAAGCACTATTACCTGGCCTCCTCATACTCAGATTATTTACTCAGATATCATACTCAGATATTCTCCTCATACTACATAACAAAGACATTCAGTCCACACACCTAGTTCTTAAGGAAACACTTCCCTCCACTGTTAAAGGGAATAACAAGGTATTATAGGAGTAAAAAAAGTAATTACAAACTCAAAACCCATTTCTAGAACACCTGAGTGAACACATTTAACACTAAATATTTGTGATACAAACTGACTTCAGATTGCTAAAATCCAAGCCATATCACCTTTGTACTTTGCACTACTCAGACTGCCCACAAATTAACACAAGAGCAGTTCACAAGTGATATTAACAGCTAATACTCCCAAAAACTATCCTCTACAATACTGTGGCTCTTAACTGACTGAAGCATGGCCTTAAGCTACAGGGAATCACTATTTCAGGTCAAACTACAAGACCAGCAACACCTCCCTCCAGCCACTCTCTAATAAAGAGAAAAATGCCATATTAGGCATCATACATTCTGTTCCCAACACGTCACTTACAGGCATTGTCCATCTGCTGACAGAAGAAGGTGTCTGGATTTTGAATGTGGGAAACCACACCAGAAAATTTGTCTCCGATGCTTAAAGAGACACACTTTGCAACTGAATTAGCACAGTGAAGAGAGTCTTCATCTTCAGGTATTTTCTTTTCACTTCCCTTTGAATGGTTTTCTGACACTGTACACAAAAAAGAAAAAAAGGTTGCTGATCAAATGCTAGATGACTTTGAAAATATAAACATACTGAAACAGTTTATTCTTTTTGTTGATGCTTTAGACTATGAAGGCTCCCGTCACCTAATCCACAAAACTGATGCTCACATAATAATCACTAAACAAATATTTTATACTATTAAGAAGTGTATGAGCTACTGTCACTAGTGACCTGAAGGAAGTTTCACTAGCATATATTTTTAAGTATGAGGGGATGCTGCTGAACAGCTTGAATATCATGCAATATGGGAGGACCTAAAATTCCCCAAGTTTAGTTTGATTTGCTTGCTTACCTCTTGGAGAATCTTCTCCATTGGCATCACTTTCTGGAATTAAGTGAGACTTCATTTCCAAGGGAACCTTATTTAGGCAGTTGCCTAAAATACAGACGTAAGAAAGTGATTTACCACGTAAGATAGCCATCAGTTAGTTTCATTTCATAACTCTGCTCTGAGCCTGACCTGTATCCCTTATATCCTTATCACAAGATGAGCATGTTTATTTGCTCAGCACTTAATACGTTTAAAATGCAAAATAAAAGTAATTTCAGAGTAGCTCAACTACTTGAGTTTTCTGAACACATTCACAGCTCCAAGACTGTTTGACAAAATAAAATGAGCAAAGCAGTAACAATCAACATTTGCTTACACTCACTACTGTTAACTGAAAAACTGGTTAGAGCTTTTCAGACACAAAGATTCATAACTTGCCTCAGTATTTAAGACACTGATTATATAATGAGTTACTAAGAATTATATAGAAATCTTGAGTTACCTTAGCTATTATA
Source organism: Chiroxiphia lanceolata (assembly GCF_009829145.1). NCBI lineage: Eukaryota > Metazoa > Chordata > Aves > Passeriformes > Pipridae > Chiroxiphia > Chiroxiphia lanceolata. The sequence continues at coordinate 8,582,746 of NC_045644.1, forward strand.
TATTCTTTTTCTGATGCATGAGAACAGTATTCCAAGCTTTCAATATCATTATTTTCAAATGAAAACCTTAATACGGATGTTTAAGTTGCTTGTGAAGTCATGGGATAAATGCATTGAACATTTCAAGAATGCAGTGATATTTATGTGATGTTCCCTCCAAAAGGTTGGCAAGTTATATATTGCTTTGCCATTAGTGTGGTGTAAAGCAACCAAATGGGAAATATGCCCAGCACAATCCTGAATCAGTTGAATATACATGGGACTAAGCAGAGCCATCCTTTTAGAGACTGCAGAGAGTATGACATGGAGAATAAGCTTCCTGCATATGAGGAATTTTAGCAAGCTAAAAGGATCAACCATCACTCCTTCAAAGTTTCTGTGGGCTGCAGATCAATGAAATGAATGTGCTCTCAGCACTATATTGTTCTTGCTCTGCAGGCAGAAGAAAACCTAAACAATACAGCCCTCCAAATATGACAAAAGGTACACCTTGTGTGTATTGATCTTGTTTGACAATCAAAGCCACCCAGCTCAACTGAAGATCTGAATTCTGACTCCTCAAAGGTCTGTGCTTGGCTTGTTTCTATCCACTGAGGCTTGCAAAGTCAGAAATACAAACATTCTAACAGAGTTCTCCAACTACATACAGCAACATCCAGTGATTGCACTTTCTTTGGGATACTTTAGTGAGCATGTATGAAATATAAAAAAGCTGGTAAAATCCTAGGTGGAACTAGAAAATGATACTTTAATTTTTAAAGAGTTAAAAAAGGGTGAGATACAGAAACAAAACAGTACCAAATTTTCATGCATCTATTAAAATGAAGAAAAAAAATAAACAAGTTAGTCTAGAACACACTGAATTTATTGCTATTCTACTGGAAAAGTAACCTTACCAAAATTTAAGGTTATTAAGCCTAACAAGGTATTTTGAGCACTGACATTTTAAGAATACCTCTATATGGAAAGGTAAAACAAAACAAGTTGGAACAGTGACAAAAGGAGAACAAAAGAAAACACTCATCTTTTAAGGGTGTTGGGGAGGGGCGTGAACATAAAAGCCTGAGTTGCATTGGGTTTTTTCCCCACACTCAACTAAGTACTTACCAGACTCTGGAAGAACAACATCTAGAGCAAAACTCAACATCACTTCCTCCTGTAATATATCAACAGCAGTTACTGAACAGTGGCCTGGAAAGAATTACAACTAGAACAAGAGGGGTAGAGGACTGTTTGCCCCCTATCTAAGCAACTAAATAATTGAGGCCTTCAGAAATATCACCTTGCCTATAAAAGGTAAAGCTGCTGTTGGGATTTGAAGTGCTATCAATTCAACTAACTTCTTAACTCTCTTCTAAAGAATTAGGCAATTAAGTAAAAAGAGAATCCACAGAAGCTGAATTACTCTACTTAAAACAGGTACAAGTTGTGTTTAAACTGCAGTTGTTCAGCTGTAGCTTCAAACAGTACATGACAAAGGAGTTCTCTGTACAGTGCAAACATGAGGCTAGTTGGAGGCATGCACGTTTATTCCCTTGCACAAATACAATCCCAAGAAACAACGAAGACAAAAAAATCAACTCCTGCAGAAGAGTTCATAGGAAGACTGCAGGCTCAAAGTAAGATCAAGAGAGGCTTCAAAATATTACAAAGGAGAACTGTGTCATCTTTAAATCCTGGTACAGCAAAGAAACAACAGCTTATCTGCAGCTGTTGCTGTTCAATATTACATGAAATTTACTTCTCTAATAAACTGCCAAGGCTTCGAGCATCACCTCATGATCTATACAGAAAAGAAAGCACCAGAAGTTTTCTTAACTGGACACACTACATCTATTTCCTTTCTATAATTCCTCCAGCAACATAATGCATGTCTTGATTTTTAACTTTTTCACATATGTTTTTTCAAACAATACCAGAGTTATCTCTGACAGTGCCTCTAAGGGCTCTAGCTGTAACTATTTCTGAATGCTTCCCCCAGTAACTTTTCATTTGAAGCACTGATCTTTCTAAAAGGAGAAACTTGTTCCTTTCCTGTACAGGTTAAGTCTCGCTTACAGCAGATCCATTCAAGATATAGTCATAATTGTATTCCATACCTTAAGACAAACTCCCTCCTTGGTTTTGTTCTTACTTGCACTGTAATCAAAGAAAAAATGTTAATTCTGAAGAACCAAAGACTGACAAGTAGCATTAATAATACAGTCTACTTGCAAATAAAAATAAAAGGCTGTGTTCATAATATGTGTTTTTTGTCAACCCTTATTCCTCATCCAAGAAAATGAACTGTATGTTAGTTCCCTATTAAGCAACACCTGGTGTGTTTTCCCTGACAAACTGATTTTAATTAAAATTGATAAATCTGACACTGTTGTGGCGTTCTGCTAACACCTTAATCCCAAGCCAACCTCAAGAACTATAAAATTGAAAAAAAAAATTGCTATTTCAGTAGAATATAAAAGTAATATTCAGGTAACATACATGCCAGACTGTCCCCATGTTCCCCTCCACATTCATCACTGCAGCAAAACTTGTCCAAAAAAACAAACAATCTCCTTTGTGTACACCTGGCTGCAGATTCACTGAACTGCAGTCATCACTCCTTGCTAAAGACTGTCAGTTAAAATGCTCAAATCACCCCCTAAGCTGTTCCAAAGCCAGCCAGTCAGTCTGTACTGTGTCAAACTAATGGTGCTTACTTTAATTGAAACAGATTAGTGAGTGATCTATTGAGCATCCAAACCAGCACGGTAAAAAACAATGAGCACCAGAGAATGGTCTGGCTCAAACAACTACTTCTAATTGCAACTGTGCTCATCAAAGATAAATATTCACCAATTTCACTGACACTACAGCCAGATTCAAAGGGTGCTCCTCAGAACCTGCAATCCCTTAACCATGACACTGCTGAGAGCAGAGTCTTGTTTCTCCTTTCCCTATGTTAAGGACAGCAATAACAAAGTCATGAGACAAACTGGTATCGTTACTGCATCCTCACCTGCTAAAATTAATGCTTTTGTTTTAAATCACACTACAATATGCCTTAAGAACTCCAAAAATATCTTTCAAGTGACCCTTCTGAAGCAGCAGAGCTGAGTTTTCTGTCAGGTATAAGATAATGCAGTACTAGCCTAAGAACAAGCAACATATTTTACTGTAACAGTGCCTTCCAATGGTCATTTCTGTTGTTTTGGGAGGGATATTGTCTTTCTGTGCAGATTATATGGCAGAACTTTTAACAAACTTACTTCTGTTTAATGGGATCACATACAACTCTATGTGTTGGCCAATCTTTTTTCTGACAATCTGCAGAGCAATAGTATGTTTGCATACATTGTGAACATCTGAGAGTTCCTAAAGAAAAAAGACAGAAAAGAGGACTTCTTCCATATATTGGAATGGACAAGAGTTGTTAAGATAATTGCTTTACAAAACAGCTCCACTACTATTCTAAGCACCTACAAAGAGGTATTTGTATTCACACACAGCTGTCAGACATTACTGCCAAAATGTCCCAAATTACTTCCACATTTAAGAAGGTAAAAACCCCATCACTTTTGATAAGGAGATGCTATCTCCTGTTTATCAGTTCTACTACTCCAACTACGTTCTGAATAGTCTATACTTGCGTCTCAGAGTCAAAAATATACATTCATTTTAAGAAACTTCTGAACAAGCCTGATCCGCTTTCACTGACAAATATACTGTGTGTCATAGACTACAGGACAACAGGCACTTACCATACAGACCACAATGATGGCAAGTCCCGCCTTTAGGGGGTGGTACTAACAAACTCAAGAGACTCTCATCACAGCAAACAGAAAAAGCATTCTTAGAGAAACATTGCAATTTCTTTGGCTTCCCATTAATTGAGTTAGAATGTGAGTCCTGTGGAAGAAAAACCTGAAGTTATTCTTACCAGAAAAACATATTCTGATTTACAAAAACACGACAACAAAAAGAGCCCAAACTTCAGAGTTGTACAATGAGCCACATATGCTGATCATTTCTGCTATCCAGAAATGCTCGGAATACTTGGAGCACGAAATAACTCACAGTATTTTCTTCATCAGCTGCAGCTGTCAAGTTTCCTCTACAAGTTTTGTCTTCCATGGAACCTCCTAGAAGCAGAAGTTTTTGCAAAGGGATCTGATTAACAACACTAACACACATCTATGTTATGGAGTATTTGCAGGAAGAAACAAGGATCTTGGCTATTCCAGCACATTTGAGCACATGGGGATGCTAGGAACATGACACACTCTGGAAGTCACTTCTTGTTTTCACTCTGATACTACCTTTATTCAATAATACAATCAGTGGTATTATTAAAGCAACAGTTTTAACTGTTCTGTGCTTACCACTCAATATAATGCCCACAATGTCCTCCACCCATGAATTTGCTTCAATTAAAGTTGTTTAGCAGGAAGAAAAAAAAATTACATAATTTGTGATAGTCAGAACAGGCAATTTTACAGTAGCTGAAACAGTACAAGTTTCCTCATTACTGTTGAAAATGTGGCCTATGTTATGTTTATACCTCTGCATAGTTTTGTCACATCAGTAAGTATTCAGAAACAAACAAGAGATTCTGACTTTCTAGTGAGTGCCTTATAAACCTCGTAGCCTTTCCTGGGAGTTTTTTGTCTATCAAACAACTCTTACAAGACATTCAGCTAAGCCTGCATACCAACACACTAGGAACTCTGTTTTTATAAGTGTGCAACTCATTCACCCCCAAAGAATTTGTTTCAGTTGTGGGCTACACATGCCATTTGGAGCGTGTCACAGTCTGGCAGGACTATTAACCCGAGGTCTCCACTGAGCCATCATAAAGCTTATGTGGCCTTTTTATCCCCACCTGTAAGCAAGTTAATCTTGTAAACTTTGCCTGAACTCTGGCCTAACATGAAATCAAATTTCATGAACTCCCCAGACCCAAGATGGTTGTATACCAAGCCTTTCCCACTCCTCAGCTTGGAGTAAGAGAACACGGATCAGACAGTACCTCTGATGAGGCAAGAAACATTGCTGAAGGAACTCCAACTCCCACTGTGCATATCTGTCCCAAATTCCCTAGTACTCCAATTATCCTGGGTTTTTTCCAATTATCTAAGGCATTTCAGCCTGCACAGGTTTGGATAATTAGGAGCTAGTTGTATTTATAAGCCATACTCGTACTGATGATGTTCATCAATAATCAAGCGTATACACAATAATGGAATAACAAAGTCAAGATACCTGTGTTAAGCTTCAGACAAAGTCTCTCTTATTGCACTTGTGCTGCAGTTAAAACTTTCTACTGTACTGTTTCTACACTTGTAAAAAATATTGCGCATTGTTTGCTTACAAAATACTGATTTTGGTTAGATAATGAAAAACTCAGACTCAAAACTGGAAGTTTTTTAACAGGAAGTTGGCACCTGTGACTCTGATGCTTAAATCTGCACCTGCAACTTCACTACGCTGGAGATAAGGTGTTCCACCATCATGTAAAGGTTCACATCAGAGTATGACCAAAGATGGCAGTGGGACAGGTAACTGCAAAAGCATGGATTTAAAGATTAATTCAGGCAGGCTCACGAATTCAAGTATTTTTGGGTCATGTTCTGAAGCCATATTTCAGCATCCATTTTGGAAGGCTCATTCTCTATTGTTTGTTTCTTTAGTCTGCACGACAAAAAGCTTTCTAAGTTAGACCTTGACAATAAACAAACACTGCAGATTAAACAATGAAAATTCCTTCAGGAGAAGAACACACTACAAGCAGGAGTGGCCATCACCACCTGTGAAGCTCGCTGGATCCACAAGAGATGTGTCTCTCTGGAGGAGACCTCACTGTAGTTTGGGTAAAAAAAAATTGTAGTAATAAAAAGCAAGGCTGCACTCGTGGGTTCCTCATGACTGGGAGCTCTGGGACAAACACGGGCTGCCTGAGAGGAACCATGGACCGGGCTCTGCTGAGATGAACTTCTGGCACCTGCTTTCCAAACGTTAACACTCAATGTAATTATTTTAAATGTAAAAGTCTTGCTATACTATATAGGTGAAATCAAATTAAAACGAACTTGAAGATAAAGCAGAGCGGCTTTTGAAGCGACACTGCAACCCACTCAACCAGAAATGCACTGCCGCACCTGAACAGTAGTGTTAGGTGCTATTTTAATTAAGCTAATTCAACTAACTCAGAATAAAATTAGACACCCCCGCCCCACGGCCTCCAGCCCAGCTCGCAGCCCGCTGCGTGCCTTTCCCCCCTTGACGGCCCCGGCCCCTCTCCCCACTCAGGGCAGCACTAACCAACCCCACGGGCCGCTCCCTGCCCTCTTCTCCCCATCGAGGCGGCGCTCATCCTCGGCTGCCTCCGACCCCTTTGCCCCCCTCAGGGCAGGACTCACCCCCGACCGCCTCCGGTGCGGTTTCTTCCCCAGGGCAGCGCACACCTCGGGCCGCCTCCCCGCCGCCCGAGCTGCCCCACGTGGGCGGACGGCGCGGTGGCTCACTCGAGGACTGACGGCGGCCGGAGAAGGAGCCCCAGCCCCCGGATCGCTGGGACGGTCCCCGGCGCTCCCGTCCCAGGCCGTGCGGTCCCCGTCCCGCCGCCCCGCCCGGCCGGGCCCGCGCTCTCTCGGGGCGGGGCGCAGCACGTGCCGCGCGCGCGACGGGAGCCGGCGGTGGCGCCATCTCAGCCCGGGAGGAGCGGGCGGAGCAGCCCCGGGCACCGCGGGCCTATAGCGGCACATGCGGAGCCGCCCACGAGGCACAGCCGGCCTGTGTCAGGAATTGTGTGGACGGGAGGACCAGGGGAGTGATTCGTCCCCTGTTCTCGGCGCTGGTGAGGCCGCACCTGGAGTGCTGTGTCCAGTTCTGGGCCCCTCAGTTCAGGAAGGATATTGAGGTGCTGGAGCAGGTCCAGAGAAGAGCAACGAGGGCGGTGAAGGGACTGGAGCACAAGTCCTATGAGGAGCAGCTGGGGGAGCTGGGGTTGTTTTGCCTGGAGAAGAGGAGGCTCAGGGGAGACCTCATTCTCTACAACTCCCTGACAAGAGGCTGTAGCCAGGTGGGGTCGGTCTCCCAGGCAACCAGCAGTAGGACGAGAGGGCACAGTCTTAAGCTGCACCAGGGGAGGTTTAGGTTAGACATTAGGAAAAAGTTCTTCACAGAGAGAATGATTGGGCATTGGAATGGGCTGCCCAGGGAGGTGGTGGAGTCAGCGCCCTGGAGGTGTTTAAGAAGAGACTGGACGTGGTACTTGGTGCCGTGGTTTAGTAGACAGGGTGGTGTTGGGTCATGGGCTCGATAATCTCAGAGGTCTTTCCCAACCTAGTTGATTCTGTGATTCTGAGGTTACTGCTGCAGCAGAGTGCTGGGTCAGACCCCTCAGCTGGCCACCACAACTGGTGACTCCTTGTCAGTGTCCCCTGTCCCAGGACCTGGTAGCTGTGGCTGCGTGGTTTTCACATGGACTGTGGTGTGGTTGTCAGAACCATGGTCAAAAATACATTAGTCATAAATTGTATTACACCCAGTGTGTGGCAAGCGACGGGTTTGATTTTATTACTCAAAAGCTCCAATGATTTTCTCACTCTGTCTTCAACAAAATTTGCTGAGGGACAGTGAAGTATTACAGTATGATAAAATGATTTGGGTTGGAAAGGACCTTAAAAATCATCTAGTTCCAAATCCCCTAGAATGGGCAGGGACAGCTTCCACTAGACCAGGTTTCTCAGAGCCCCATCCAGCCTGGCCTTGAACACCCTTAGGGATGGTGTTGCAAATTACAAGGAGGTGGCAGTTAATGAAATGTCATGAAGAGTGAGAGCTCGGTAACAAGTCAAGTCAGCCCAATCCAGTTAAGGGACTCTGTGGCCTCCTAAAATAACAAATTGTTCAGAAACCTGTACTCTGATGAATATGTATATCCCTGGCTAATAAATATGTACCATCTTGAGCCAGGTGTGCACTTTAGGCTGAGTTATCCCCTGTACATCTGTGCTGTAATAGACTAATGCCTGCTTCTTAATACTGCATTGGTGTTAAGGAGTTTTTTTCTCCAATTTCAGTGACAATGGGCCATCCACAACTTCTCTGGGCAACCTGGGCCAGTGCCTCATCACACTTACAGGAAACGATTTCTTACTAATATCTAATATAAATCTGCCCTCTGTCAGTTTGAAGCCATTCCCCCTTGTCCTATCACTACATGCCCTTGTAAAAAGTCCCTCTCCAGCTCTCTTGTACTGTTAGGTACCTTTAGGTAAAGGTCTTCCCAGAGCCTTCTCTTCTCCAAGGTGAACACTGATTCTCTCAGCCTGTCTTCATAGCAGAAGTGCTCCAGCTCTGTGAGCATCTTCATGGCCATCATTACCCACGGTTGTCCCAGTAATCCCATGCATTCCTTGGTGATCCCTGTAGTGTGCTGCTCTTACTGATGCAAAAAGATGAAAGAATAATTAAGAGTTACAAAATACTAGCTACAGGGAGCTACAGCACTTTCCTTAGCTGTTAGTTTCAGAAAAACCTTCATGTTATACTCACAATTCTGTGCCTGAGCAGCCTTGGTCTTCTCCTGACTTGGCCTCTCAGTGCTTCCCAGCAGCAGGCACACCCACGTCTTGGGCCAGGTGTCCATAGCCCCAGCAGCAAACAATGTGTACAGCTGCTTGTGTATTTTCTCTGATAAAATGAAAATTCTCTCATGACATCAGTTAGGCAGCCTTATTTCATACAAATTCAGAAATGTGTGAGATCTATGCAAAAGGATGAAATTTGATACATAAAATGGATGCATTTGTATTTTAAAATATTTGCATTGTGCCTTGCAGCCTAGAAAATACATTACTTCATCTCCTTTTTCCAACCTTGCTTTCATTTGTCCTTTCTCCTCTTTCTTTCCTACACAAGGTGTTTTCCCCTTTTCTTCTTTTGTTTCCCACTCTCATGTTTCTGTCTACACAGGAAAACATACTTCATCCTCAAGACTGCTGCAGTTATGCTACTACTCAGATATGATCTCAGGTGTTCCCAGTGCTGTGCAATTAAACTTTCAACAAAAATAAATTACTCTGGTCTATTTTAGTGCCTACATTGTTGTACTTATTATTAAAGTGTATAAAATCAGTGATGGATTTTATTCTTACATGTTCTGTACAGCAGGGAATAATTATCTCTGTTCACAGAGAAGTAACTGAGGCACAGCTATTCTGCCTTAAAGACATTTAGAGTCTGGCTATGACAGCATTTCAGTCTAAATCTTCTGTGTTTAAGTCTAGGATCCTGTCTGCCAAACTACTGTTCTAAGCATTCTCAAAGTGCAGAACACATCTAAGGGCTGCTAAGTTTTCTCTAGGTGGTTTAGATACCACCTACCAAAGCTAGAGGAGAGACTTTTCTGGGCTCCAATGAACCACCAGCCCTCAGCTGCAACCTGAGCAGAAGCTGACTGTATCAGAGCTGCTCTGAAAGCAAGAGGTGAAATTAGGTGGGATTATGTGGGATTTCAGGAAATCCGTCTGCCAAATTGCCCAGCATTGCATATCAGAGTAGGCACAGTTGTACATTGGGAGGTTGCTGGGAAACAGGGTAATCATGATCATACAGCCTTCATTGCCTCCCTGCACCTTGTTCCTCTGTCCCTAAGGTCAGCTCAACAGTCCTCATGCCTAAGAAGAACTCTGTCATTCAGACCTCTCTCTCTCTCTCTCTCTCTCTCTCTCTCTCTCTCTCTCTCTCTCTCTCTCTCTCTTTCTCCCCTTCTCTTTCTCTCAAAAAAAGAAGAAGAAGAAGAAGACTTTGTGGCTTAAAACATCCATGTTTCTAGTACATTTAGCTGGCTGGTCATTTCAATCCCCAGTGCCTGCTGAATCAAACAGTGCTGCCAGTCACAACAGTCTTTTGAAATTACAGTAATTAACACTATAAACTGTTCTGGAAGTATATTGACAGATTAAGATGAAAAGGCAAGTCAAGAATCCCACTGGAGACAGAACTTTATCAGCATGTGAATAAGCACAAAGTTTTCTTGCAGTTAAGGCAAATGTTTTGTTTTTGTTTTTCAAGTGTCAGTCATTTGGAACTTTCCATGCCTCAGGATAGTGCAACAAGAAAGGGCAGGAAATGACAGCAGTAAAATTCGTTCTTAAAAGAAAAAATAACAGCTCTGGCTGCAGCAATGGAAAAAAATAATAGAACTGTAGAATCCCAGGTCAGGTATACTATGAATACCAGAATACAAGGATCATCTGGTCATCTAGTGGCAAAAGCACACACTAGACAAGATGGCCTGTCCAGGTGAATCTTAAAATTGTCCAGTGTTGGGGAATCTACCACTTGCCTGGGGAGATTATTCCAATGGCTGATTATTCTTATTGTGAAATATTTTACTCTTGTATCTAATTGGAATCTCCTCATAAGTAGCTTGTATCCATTACCCTTTGTCTTTTCCATGGGACTCCTTGAGTCTCCATCTTCTTTGTAGCCACCCTTTAAATACTGGAACATGGATAAGGTCTCCCCTGAGCCTTCTTTTCTGATGGCAGAAGAAACCACTTCTCTCAGCTATAGCAAGCTTCTCAGACCTTCGATCATCTTTGTGGCCTTTCTCTTTCCCCTCTCCAGCCTGTCCACCTCTCTTTTGTACAGCAGGGACCACAACTGAACACAGTATTCCATGTGTAGCCTGGCAAACACTGAGTGGGACAAATACTTCTCTATCTGTGCTGGTGATGTCCTTGTTCATGTAGCCCAGCATCCTGTTGGCTTTCTTTGCCACAGCAGCATCCTGGTTTATGTTGTCCCAGGTGCAAGACCTTACACTTGACCTTGTTGAATTTCATAAGGTTCTTGTTAGCCCATTCCTCCAGCCTATCCATGTCTTCCTGCAGGGTAGCTCTCCCTTCCAAAGTGAAATATAAATGAGTGTCAGAGGTAACTGAGCACAGTACTGTTAGCATGAAGCCTGATCAGGAGCGACATCAGAGGAGCTGCAGGATGTTGATGTAGCTTGCCTGCAATTGTTAGCAAGAGCTTTGGGCTATCCTACACGTAGGTTCTGTAATAACTGTGCCAGTGTGTCATTAGCTGTAGGATCTAAGTGCCTAGGAATTAGCTGGGACACCACTGGGCTACATGCTGAACAAAGGACAGCCCACGCAACATATAATGAAAATAGTTTTTTCCAGTGATAACTTAGAGCACTTGAGTGATCACAGTCACGCTTAAGATTTACCATGCATAGATCAGACACAACAGTGGTGGCAAGCAGCTTCAGCAGAGGTGCTGTCCTTACCTGACACAGAGAGGGAAGATGGGGTTCCTGGGGCTTTGTGGATGGGGCTCCCTGACAACCCCTGGCAAACTGTGCTTGCTCAGAATAAAATGGTTAGACAATGAAAGCCCTTCCTAATGAAGATAACTCTTCATGTAATCTTGACATGATGTGAAATGTAGGAATCGAGTCAGCCATCAGTAATTACAGTACAACAGACCAGTGTTCTGACAAATATAGAAGATGGGAGTTGGACAAGCTGGACTGTGCTCCCAACTCCTCCTTGGCAGTGCCAGATATGGCTCTTCATCTGCTGTTTCAGCCACCTCATTGTTTTCCCTTAAAGTGGAGTTGCAAACACCTTTTTAGCTGAAGAAGACAACATGTTTGTAAGCACTTTCAGCAGGCAAAGCTATCAAAATGCTCTGTATAATTGACAAACATCAACTGGACATTGAGCAATTACATGAACACTTACTTTTCTTTTTCTTACATAACAAAGCATGAGCCAAAAGTTAGAACTACAACCTTTTGAATATGTGGGCCAAATTCAGCTTCTGCCTCTGCAATGCAGAGCTTGTCTGCAGCAGAAGAGAAGTCTTTGTGTAGGACTGTCTGTCTTTCAGATGGTTAGTTCTCTCACTCAGGAATTGTTTTCCTCAGCATTTGTACATGCCAAATGACAGCTATGACTGGCTAATTAAGAGGTACAGTAATTCATTCTTATTTAATATGAATGCAAGCAGTTTGGGGAAGGGCTCTCACTGTGACATGTCATTATCATTTCCTAAGTATCTGTGGCTGCCTCTGGGGGATAAGATACTCTTTAGATGAAAATGTGGCCTAAGCACAGGTATTACAGGAGTCAGAACTGTCAACATCAGTTCTGGTACTAGAGCTATGAGGAGTCTAGCTGAGTACAAAAAAACCCCTTTTCTCCTGCCTTTAAAGAAGAACTCCACTAACCAGGCTCTATTTTCTTAACCTGATTTCAATCCTGCTGAAAAAAAAAAAAATGTCCAGAACAAAAGGTAAAAATCATCTGAAATTCTGCCAGGTCTGGTGGAACACACTAAACCACACACAATTAGCATCAGTGAGACTACAGACAAAGTGTTCAGCAAGGCAGAAGCGCAGATCTTAGAAGGACGGGGGCCAGAGTACATTGATGTCTCTGAAGTTGCCTTTAAATAACTAGAAGACGAAATAAGAAGCATTTGGGGACTGAAATGACTGTGTTACAGAGCAGCAGAGCTGTGTGAACTTTGTGGCTCAGCTGCAGAACAGGAGCAGGAGAGGCAAAGAAGCCTTTCTGAAAGCTAAGCTTAGATTTGGACTGTATGGCAATTAGCAAGTGAGTTTTGCATGGCACTGCTTTCTGAAAAGGTAGAATTTTTACTTATCCCTATTCCACACCTGATCTTTTTTGTATTTTTTAATGAGATGGAATACACAGCATATTATGAGCAAAGCAAGGGATAGACATTTGCCTTTAAAATGGTATTTGGAGGTTAAAGCTGAGGGCATGAGTTCTCTCTGCAACCTACTTTCATTTATGATCTAAACTTAATAATGCTCTTAAAGACATAAGCCTGCATTAAGTGACTCCTTCACGGGGCTAGAAGTGATGGCTAGGACTTTGTTTAGTTACCTGAAGGAGTATTATCTTTCCCAAAATAAAAATTACAGTTATGATAGCACCAAACAGTTTGCAGATTGATTTCCTCTAAAATCCCACTGTTCTTTTTAAGGATCTGTAAAAAGGTTTTGGCTGGGATAGAGTTAATTTTCTTCCCAGTAGCTGGTACAGAGCTGTGTTTTGGATTTCCAACGAAAATAATGTTGATAACAAACTAACGTTTTTAGTTGTTTCTAAGTAGTGTTTACACTGTGTCAAGGACTTTTCAAATTCTCTTGCCCTGCGAGCAAGAAGGCTGGAGGGAACAAGAAGCTGGGAGGGAGACGGCTTGGACAGCTGACCCCAGCTGGCCAAAGGGATATTCCACACCAAATGGTGTCATCCTCAGTACATAAACAGAGGGAAAAGCTGACCAGGGTCTGCTATTTGGGAACTCTCTGGGCATTGATCAGCGAGTGGTAAGCAAGTGCATTGTGCATCACTGGTTTTGTACATTCTAATTCTTTTATCATTATTATTATTAATATAATTATTATTTTCTTTTCTGTCACATTAAACTGTCTTTATCTCAACCCACGAGTTTGAGTCTTCCAGTTCTCTCCCCCATCCTGCTGGGGAGGGACACGAGCCAGCAGCTGTGTGGGGCTTAGTTGCTGGCTGGCGTTAAATGACAGGTTTCAAGGGAGCATTTTCTAGGACTCTAAAATTTGCATTTGCAGCTCTGAAATTCAAAATATCTAGAAAGAATATGGAGAAAAATAACTTGCTCTAAAATAAGTCTCCTAATTAATGTTTGCAAGTAAAGTTATGCAGCACATTCTGTTTTCAAGGTCATCCACAGTAGGAACTGAAAAAATCATTACTGTTGTGTGATGATTTCATATATGCAGGTATGTGCATGGTTTTTTATGTATATAAAAATAAATTAGCCAAAATAAAGGAACAGTCTGATCTAACATCAAAGTTAGGCTTGCTATGAGTAGGAGATTGTACTAGATAAGTTTCTGAGGTCCTTTCCAACCTGAATTATTCAATGATTTTAACTTGCTTTTCTATTGTTATGATTAAGAACTTACTGCAGGAGAGATGCCAGTGCTTATTTTAACTGAGCTGCTATAGTAAATACAACTGCTTTCAATTAACAGCTTGTCTGCTAAGGTATTTTTTTCAATTTATTTTGTATTAAATAGAATGGCATTTATGCCTTGCTCTAGGTTCCAAAAAGCTTTGTGTGCCACTGAAAAATTGCTGCTCCCATCTCTGAAATGCAGTTTTTGATGCCTAACAAATTTTTCACTTTTTTTTTTTTTTTTTAAATCCAGTCAGAATAAGGAACGAAGTCCCAGCAGGTGTTAAGTGAAGCTGGGCTCCGTTTATTAACATCACTGGACTGACTCTTAGTGGCACGTAGATGCAGAGGGTTTTGATGTCATGTGTAGGGGTTGGTTCTGGAGAATGAGGTGCTGTTTACTTAAGGATGAAGAGATTCTATTAGTCCTTACTTGTGCACTGATCTTGGAAAAAGGAGAGGTGTCTTTGTGACCATCTCTCTGAAAACTCTTGAGGTGAAGAGTCCCTCCTGTACGGCAGGAGGGCTCCTCAGGGCTCTGGATCTTGGGTACTGCCATGGAATGCCTGACACGAGATCCCTTGCCCAGAAAGGTGCATGTTTAAATAAGAAGAGGGGGAAAAAAGAACTACAGATTGAAATAATTTTCAGTCACATGCTCTAAATTCTCCACTGTGTGAAATCCCATATTCTGTTGGAAAAGACCTCTGAGATCATCGAGTCCAACCTGTGACCGAACACCACCACGTCAACCAGACCATGGCACCAAGTGCCACGTCCAGTCTTTCCTTGAACACCTCCAGAGAAAGTGACTCCACTGCCTCCCTGAGCATTCCATTCCAATGTCTAATCCCCCTTTCTGTGTGGAAATTCTTCCTGATGTCCAACCTGAACCTCCCCTGGCGCAGCTTAAGACCATCTCCTATATCCCGTAGGACCAGCCGCTTGGAGCTGTTAGCACCGTCAGCGAACGTGTCGTTTCCTGCCCCTGGATCACAGCGGATCACAGCCTTTCGGGGCGCCGCTGACCCCGGACCCCCCGGGGCCGCCCGGCCGGGGCCGCCCGGCCAGTCCCGCCCCGGGGCCCCGCCGATTCCCCCCGGTCCCGCCCCCGCTGCCGGGCCGGGCCCCGCCCGCTGCCGCCGCCATCTTTGTTGATGTGTCAGCGCGCCGGGCCGGGGCGGCCGGCGGGGAACGGCAGTGGAGTGCTGTGCGCCGCCATGGCGGGGCTGTTGTTCACCTTGCCGGCCGCGTAGCGAGCGGGTGAGGGGCTGCACCGGGGGAAAGGCGGGCGGGGGTGTGTATGTGTATGTGTGTGTACGTATGTGTGTGTGTGGGTGCTCGGCGGCAGCGACCCCCAGCTCCGCGGGCGCTGCCGGGCTCCCCGAGGGAGCGGCGCGGGGCACCCCCGGCCGAGGGCGCCGGGGCTCGGGGGACGGGACGGGACGGCGCTGCCCGGCGGGGTCGGGGAGGGGGCGGCGCGGCAGTGATCCGCTTCGCTGTCGGCGGACGATAAACCCGGGGGGGACGTGGCCGCGGGGGCGGGGGGAGGAGAGAGGGAGGCAGACAGACAGACTTCCCTCGGGTGGCCGCGGCGGGGCATCTCCCCGTGCGGGTGGGGGCACTGGGCTGGCCACAGGTCCGTGGGTGAGGCACAGGGAGGTGGGAGCACAGTGACACGGTGGCCGGGGGGTGCAGTCCTGCCTTGACAGCCCCTTCTCAGCCAGGACCTCCGGGCGGGCAGCGCTGGCTCTGGTGCTGGCTCGCAATCTCTTTGTTTCTTGACAGCTTTCTCCTCCACGGTGTTAATTAGGTTGTCCTGTTTCGTTTGGCTGCGTCTTGATTTCTCTGTATGGTTAAATAATTAGGTAACAAACCCCAGTAACTGTTAAGCCAGTATGAAGGTTATTTTTTAGACTCGGCTGTGGTGCTGCGGTACAATGTATGTCCTGGCTTTTGCGGATGGTATTTGCAAAAGCTGCTTGCCCTTCTGGGTTTGAAAGAAGGACTTCAGCGAGGTGATTATGATGTAGGCTTGCGGATTTTGGCTCTTATCCTGGAAAATAGTCTGCACAGGTGAGTCTGATATGTGTATACTGCCTGCGAGACTCTGTGCAGACCAGCAGAGGATTTCTTGTGAATTTGAAACCTGGGTGTAAGATTAGAAGTATGGCATTCCAGCTTTAGTGTTGGTTTGCTTTACCTTCTTGTAAAACTGCTTTTCAGAAGTCAAAATGTTGCAAGCAGAATACGGTAAAACCTCACATGTGGCCAGTGTCTCAGAATGTTTTGTTGTATAGGGAAATTGTTGTAACAGCATGAGCCACAGCTGCTTTTCTCTATCTGCAAGGAAATGTAATCACTAGTGGCTATGAATGCTTGTGTTGCCATTGACTTTACGGAGGAGATGGTTAAGCTCTAGAAATATGGAAACTGAAAGTGAAGATGTTTCAAGAGGCCATAAGATGACATTTGAAATGACATTTTATGAAAAAAAACCCCAAACCTAGTTCTGTATTGCCTTTGAGTCCTCCTTTTTCTGAAAATCTTCCGTCATCTATTCTTGTCTTGGCTTTAAAACGGTATTATTCTATCATTTTATAAGACTTAATTTGGGGTTGTTGACAGATGTTTGTTCACTTTGTGAGGTTCAGTGTTTCAAAGTGTTGAGAAAAGGACTGAAGAATCAAATACAGAGAGTGTTTTTTTAGGTCATAGTTAGCAGCTGTGTTGCTTAACGCTACCCAAGGCTAATATTGGATTTCCCGAAGCTGGCTTTTTAAAGAACTATGAAAAATAGGAAGGCAGGTGGTTTTTTTTGTTTTTATAGTGTTATTAGGCATGTTGAATCAGTAGTCTGCAAGTTTTGCTGATGTGTGGGTTCCAGGAGGCAATATCCTATACTTAGTTCTGGGCTGGCTTGTTCTGAACTGATTTTCCTATTGCCGAAAACAATATTGGAAAGCCTTATGGATAATTCTTATCTTCAGGTCATAGACCAAGACCCTGCTGGATCAGATTGAGGGTGAGAAAAAAAGCATCAGAAACAAATTGATGTCATAATAGGGGACAAAATCATGACCCTAATTTCAATAAGTACATGGAATACTGGTTGATTTTTTTTTTTTTTTACTGTGATAATATTGTATATAATAATATCTCATATTAAGTAACAGAAGGCAGTCTTCTGTAGACTTACAGTTGACTTGTTCACATCCTTAAAGGACTGAAGATTTTACTCATTTGTTTCCAGGGATACTGGAGAAACTCTGTAGGAAAATCAGGTTTGAAAAGAGTAGAGCCTTAACCGTCCCCCTGAGTGGTGTTTTCCAGTATACAGTGATCATGCAGACAGTAATGCCATGGTTGGAATTTTACAACCCTTTTGCATGTTCCGGAAACAATGTGTGAAAAGAGCCATTTAAAGCAAACCTGCTGTCATCTCCAGTGCCAAATATGCTAAAATCTGTATCGTACAATACCATAACACACAGGTTTGTGAGAAGGTCTGCCAGGGCTCCAACTTCTGTAGTGTGAACAAGAGTTACAGCTTTGTTATAGGTGTAGAAGACCTGTCATAGAATGTGCGCTCAGTCGTAAATTTGATTTTTTTTTTATCCTCCCTTAAGACATTCTTCTTTGCACAGGTGATGTTATCAGTGTCAGAATGTGCATGTGAACAGGGCAGTAGTAATAATGAGTGCCCTGGCTGCTACTGGCCCCGTTGTAAGCAAAGCTGCAAGGATGATGCTGAAATCTGAAAGGTTAGAGTCGTGCTGTTGCTGGCATTGCATTGGTTGCTGAAGTGGAGACTCATTTTCTTAACTTAAGAGTTGTTCTGTGCTGAAGGCACAGAAGGTTGCAAGTCTGTACATAAACCCTTAAGTATCCAAGTCTTATGAAGTCCACAGTGAAAGGATGCTGTTGCTAGAATGTTGTTTTCCCCTGATAGATGAGCTTCCAACCTTCGGACTAGTATGACAAAAAATAACACTCTCAAGGTGTACCCCGTGGCTTGCGATGGGAACAAATCCAGCCTCACTTGTTAAACCTTAACTGATGGACTTTATTTTGGAGTGGTGCTGTTACTTGACTCCAGACGTGGAGTTAATATGACCGTATTATTAACACTTGCACTTGCACGAGGTTGGTGGAATACCGGCAGTGCCCTGAAGGAATCATATGCTATTGTTCAACTATCAAACTCGTGATGTAAGCAAGGATAAAGTTTGAGTAAACCTTTTCTTCTAAAGTACTTGTCCCATGTTCAAAGAATTGATAGAAATGCTGAGCTTTGCACCTTGGTGCTGGCATGAGGCTGTGCAGTTGGTGCTTAATAAAGTAAGACTAAAAAAACTGAGAAAAGTAATTGAGATTAAGTATTAAACTGATAAAAGCAAGGAAATCCTGAGAGTACCCACTGTGTACATGCACTGCTCCACTCCCTTCCCTTCAAGCAAGTGCATCAAAGCAAGTCTTTGTGTGAGCTGAGTCAGGAGCTGTGTCAAGTTATGCCTGGGCTGGAGGACTTGATGTCCCAGTGCACAGCCAGCTTTTCCACTTGTGCTGCGAGTCACAGCTGTGCTGTCTGTATTGCAGTCCTCGAGTGTTTCTGTGTGGATGGAGCCATGTTGCATTGCATCTTCCTTCTCACCAATACCCCAGTAATCTTCAGTCTGAATTACAACAGTATTGTCTATTTGATCTTGGACAAATGTGAATTAACATCGGGAGAGCTAGTGTAGGTGGGACTCAGGTGTGTTTCTTTTTTTCCTATGTATGCTCTCTGTGAATGCAGGAGTATAGGAGGACCGTGAGTGTATGAGACCTCATGATCACCCTTTGTTTTGTATGAAACACCAGCTGTGGTGATCAACTGCAGCTCTTCTTAAGCTTAAGAATTCTTAAGTGGTGTGATGCTTTTCAGTCCAGTTCATCTCCTTTTATTGTGTTTCATCACTTCTAATTTGGGTGGCTTGCTGCTCTGATTAATGTTATGTGCGGAGTTGTAACCAAATATTAGAACCTGAAGCCAGAAGGATTTTTTTGAAATTCATCTCACACTAGATTATGTAAAATATCTGATTTTGTGGACCTTTCTATCCCAGTCCCTTTTGAATTAGTTGAAACCTTTGGTTTGTCCCTCTACAGAACTGCTGTGCAGTAGAGCTGCGTTTCTTATTTTGTCATGTGGAATAGAACTTCTTTAGTTAAATTCTCTTTTTTTGTCCTGTTATAAACTTCAGTTGCAAATAGAATTATCTCTAGGATTTCAGTTTTTCTCTTCTGCAGTATTGCTGGTGACATATTGCTTAGTCTGGGAAAGTAATTTTTGTCAGAGTTCTTGTGAAAGATACCGTGCAAAATACAGGTTAAGTTGGGTATTAATTGGGAATAACAGTTAAGTCTGTTTTACCAGTGCAGTTTGTTTTGCAATGTGTTGAGCAGTAGACAGTAGTTAAGGAAAAAGTGGCTTCAGAAAAAGAAACCGAAAACCTCACCCAACAAGTGAAGTAGAAAGGTATGTTCACTCTGTTCAGATTAGTTTAGGTGAAAGTATTATCAGGATTACAGTAAGATAAATAAACTGAAAAAAAATCTCTTCAATTTTATTTTTAGTCTTACTGTCATGGAAAATT
This sequence comes from Chiroxiphia lanceolata, assembly GCF_009829145.1. Classification (NCBI taxonomy): domain Eukaryota; kingdom Metazoa; phylum Chordata; class Aves; order Passeriformes; family Pipridae; genus Chiroxiphia; species Chiroxiphia lanceolata. The sequence continues at coordinate 8,602,359 of NC_045644.1, forward strand.
CTTAGCAAGAGTTCTGGTGCAATGACAGGTTGGCACTCACTTGGAAAAGCTTGAATAATGATTATTATCTAGTAAAGATGTGAAAAGCTTTTGAAGAGAGGCATCTTGGGTTTTACAGTGGAACAACCCCGCTATAAGAAGATAGAAATGTTTTTGTACCCCAGAATTATTCTTTACCAGATTTATTGGGTTGCCATTATATATATGGTAGCATGTAAGCTGTCCTACAGCTTCATTTCTTATCTGAGTATAATAGGTTGGAATTAAACCTAAATTGAAGTGGCAACTGATTCTAACAGTTGTCTGGTGGTTAATGGTTACTTTAATGTCTCTGTCTTAGGATAATGTGTTTAAAAATAATAGTACTTTATTGTTCTGTAGTGATTCATCTAAGATTGTTTCTAATAAAATATATTGTACTGTGATATCTAAAGGAGAGGAACAGTCCATTGTGGAACAAACTGTTCAGACAAATTATGGTCATTATAATAAATGCTATGGCATTTGCAAGGCTTTTTTACATGTAGCTTCCTAAAGTCTTATTTTGGTTGCTGATAGCTTCACATGTGTGTGCCTTTCAAGAAAACTCTAAAAATCATTATTATTCTCTTCAGTGTTCTTCAGCCAATAAATACTGATTAACTCTTCGAAGTGAAGTCCATTTCCTGTGTTACACTGGGTTATATTGCATCTCATGTTAACTCGAATTTGCAGTTGAAAACTGGCTAAATCATTTGTACTTTGTCTTTTTGTTGCCCAGGAACTTTCAAGAGGGAAGTAGATTTGTAACCAAACTGTTCAAATGCTGCTGATGTGCAGTTTTTGCTTTTGTTGGGGTCTTCTCATGAGCATCTGAGCTCCATCAAAAACACTCTTATGACCATTGAAATTTCAGTCATATGTCACTTCACTTCATAGATCATGAGTGGAAATGGAAGGCAGTATTGCCTTAGCTATTGTCCTTAGGCTAATTGTCCTTAGCACAGCCTTTAGTCTATACTGCAATGTTTGGGGAAAGAAGCAACATATTATTGTAGTATAAATGATAACTGTGGTTTTGTTAAAGTTATGTATTTGTCTTTGCTTCATGAGCAGTAGTACATAGTGATGCTTCATTGAGTGCAATGAACTGCATGTAAAAATAAATCTTGTAAGTGGGAATCTTCAAAATAGATGTAAAATGCATGTAACGTCCTCTTGGAAATTAATGACTGCATTTCAATCTGCTGTTGGGTGATACAGAAAAGAAGACAGTGTTTTCTTTGCCAGTTATAATTTTATGAGGATAATGCTTTTCCTTTTAAAAAAAAGTCTGTTGTCCACACCTCCCAGCTCTAGATTTAGCTGGACTTTTTTTGTAGCCTTTTGGTGTTTGTGTATTGGCTTTTATTATTATTATTATATCAGTTTTGAAAGGTTATGCAACTGAGTTAAAAATATTTCTGTTTTCAGATGTAACATATCAATGAACAGGCTTCTTGATGACTGGAGAGCTGTTGGAAAGCCAGAGTAATGAAATAAACAGTTTCTGGTATCTGTTTAGACCAGCTCCAGCTTCAGGTGCTTCAGTACTCTACTTTGCTGTCTGAAGAACTGGAGGTGAACAAACAGGGCAATCATTGGGAAAGCATTACATTTCTAAGTGGTTTAACTGGGGTGTAGAATTTTCTGTTCATCTAACACTGGGCTATGCAGAGATAAAACCCACAACTCTCTAGATGTGAAGGCAAGCTGTATGTCCACTTTCCTAAATTCAGTTTTGCCAGAACCGTAGTGATTCATAAATGTCTGTTTCTGGCACCTCCAGTATCAAAATGAAGCTGTTTTTTCCTCTCTTGTTCCTGCAGTATTGGGATCTGCTAGCAAAAAAAATCTTTGTAAACCCATATATCAAACAAGCATTTTTTTTGGTTGAATTGGAGAGAAGGATGCAGAAGAGCAGAGGTGTTTGTAAAATAATTAAGAATGTGGTACACAGAACAGTAACACAGCACCTGGAATAGACAGCTCATTATTTTGAAGTTTTTGTAGTGCTACCTCAAGTTTTTTGGTCTGGTACTAGGGAAAAGAAGTAATGATTTGCTTTCATTGGGCAGTCTGAGGATCTTAAGAATAAACCTCTTTTATAGGTGTCTTCATAAGAAGCTCTCCAAAGGACAGGCATTATCCCTTCTGGTTATTGACACTGCATGCTAAAGCTGAACTGTGTAGTTTGGAAACCAGAACCAATGTGGAAGGTTACTGAGTATTACAGAGCATTTGAAGAGACTACTGCTTAAGGGTGTTTGCTTAGACTTTTATGATGAATTTCCAGTGGAACTTGTCTTGAGAATGTGCCGTCTTATAAAGCCAAATAAAGAGTAACAGCAGCAATTTTGTGAGTTATTGATCCAGTTATTGAGAAGGAACGAGGAAGTAAGCATCACAAATTACAACATAAACAGAATTGCTCTGAAGCAATTTCAAGGGCCTTATTATCTAGGTAGTTTTTTCCTGTAAACATGTGGACTTTGTTTAGAGGTGTGCAGTGTTGCCTTAGCAACACTATGGGTGCTGAGTTGACATCTATGTAAGAGTGGTAGGGACTTCTGTGAGCATGGGCTGCTTGTGTCAGCGTCACCAGATTTTTCTGTCACTGAGCTGCTTGCCTGGCCACGTCATGGTACTTATGACCCTCCTGACTGTTGGAGTCAGCTGCCCATGAGCCATGGAGTACTTCATCTCTCCTTGTCCCCCACCTGCTCTCTGAAATGCATCTTATCTGTATTGCAGCTTTGAGTAATTTTGAGACTTTAGTCTATTATTGAAAGGAAGTTTGAGTACTCTGCTGTGACGGATCTGAAATGGAAAGAGGAAAGCTTTGTAAATTTACCTTGTACTTCTGTTTAAAGATGAGCTTGTTTCATAGCCTAAAAAACCTGTTTTTTACATATCCAAAGCTGAAGAGCACATATGGTCTTAGCTGATGTGAGAACTGTTTTTTCGTGATTTTGTGGATTGTATGTGTACTTGTTTGGAGAGCAGATGATTCCCTCTTCATCAGTGACTCTGCTACAAGGCCTCTCTTAGGAACACAGCTATGAGTGAAAAACACGTACCCAAAGATGATGCAAACCCATTTCTTGTTGAATGGAGCTGACATAATTGACTGCTACTGTCCATTATATTATGTAATGTGTGGTTGAATGTGTCTCAGGTACAGTGAACTGCATTTACTGTATTAACTTCCTGTTACTCCCCTTTCAGAAGGTTTTGTGCCTCAGTCACTTATCTCAATGCTCTTCGCTTTCTTTTCAACCCTGGGTTGAACAAGGTTTTGTGTGTGCAGACACCCATGAAGCCTCTCTCTCTGCAGTATTTTTAATCTTTGTAGCATACTTTTTTTTTTCTTTTAAAGCAGTAATTTTTATTTCTGAAGACCATGACCATCAATCTGTTTGCTTACAGAACCACCCCAGGCACACACTTCTGTCGTTCTTTAATCTCTTTGTTGTAAAAGAGCCCCACTGCGATAGTTACTTGGTGACAAGGCACACACTTTATTTTTCCCCTTGTTGTTAGTGAGTTCTTCTAGACAACCACACCTCAGCAAATGCTTCCTATAGTTATCATTTGTTATGTTTCTTTAGATGTCCTCTTGCATGTATTTTATAATTGGCTGAAGCAAAGTAATTTCCTCCTTGCCTATTTACAAGTTAAGTGTTGATACTTTAGGTCGTACTATCTATTTTGTGAAATTAAAGGTTAGAGTTAATAGGGAAGTCCTTTGTAGTCAGGGATTTAAAAGAATCATGTTTGCATTGAATAGGAAGATTGAAAAGACAGGCAGTTTGAAATGACATAATATTGAATTAAAATGTACCAGATCCTCAGCACGTGCCTGTACTCACAGGATAGCAGGCTACAGTTGGGACAGGTTGTGTTCCTAATTAGATCTAATTAGACAGTAGAAAGCATACAGGGAATTGCTTTCATCATGAATTACCTTTCAGTGGCTGGGAATTAGCAGTACTGGAATGGGGGGGGAGGGGGAGGAGAAGGATTTTCAACCAGTACAGTGGATGCGCAGGCAAGGATGAGGGTGTCAATGGCTTTTCTAAAAAGTAGGAGTGTATGTACTTTTCAGCAGAGGAAAGGGAAGGATTGACTGTTGCAGAGACTGCTTTCCTCTTTGCCAGTGAATGGACTCTGGAGTGAGAATTCACTGTTAAAGCATAAGCTTCTCTGTACTGCTGCTGAAGGTGGCTACAGGAAATATTTTTTTCTTCTTTTTTTTTTTTTTTTTTGCATCTTATAGAACCGTGTATCAAGATTTTTGATGTTCTACCAAGCTAATCAATACTTATGTTGTATAAGATACTTTCTTGAAGACCTTAAATGAATGACTGTCACATTCGTTGCTATTTTTATCATTTGGTTAGCTGTTAATAGAGGATACTTCTTTTGTGTAACAAAGGAAGTGAATGAAAAAAATGTTATTTCCTGAGTATTTGCATTGCCTTACATACCTATGAGACCCTTCTGTCTTAGAAAGCTGTTGTGTTGTCCACTTAATGTATTGGCAGGCTCTCTGCTCCCTGCTTTTGATTCCAGTCACTTGTGCTATCAGCAGTTCAGCAGATAAGCACATCTCAATTTAAGTAGCATGATAAATGGTTGTAACCCTTGCCAGTACCAGCCTTTAATGTTGTGTGTCCTGTGGCTGCTGTTTAACTACTTATCCGTTTTAAATTTTACTTTAGGACTTGGAGATCCTATGTGCTGATGCAGATTTAAACTCTAGTTTTGTGAGTAATGAGGAAAAGTATATATGGGCGTTGCATCTTTGAAGAACACATCTTTGATGAGAGAAAACAGTATATCTTTAAGAAAAAGGCAAAGTTTTGCTTTTGAAGGGTACAGTCTGTATTCTGATGTATATATACAGGGAGATGTTTTGTTTGCTTGTGAAAATGCGCCTGAGGGCCCATTAATCTGCAAAGCGAGTCTGGCTGAGCTGTGCTCCTGTTCCTCATTCTCTGCTGCTCACATCACCACATTTTCAATTGCTGCGTTTCCACTTGCTTTGGTTTGTGTTGCTGCATTGTGGGAAAACACAGCCGGCTGTGTCCTCAGCTGTGGAATAGGGGCAGGGACACGGGGAAGGTGTGTTAGAGTGTCAAACTAATTGTGAGCTGTAAATCAGAGAGGAGGAGGAGGACTGGTCAGACCAGTTGTTTGAGTGCAAAGAGTCCTGTCACAGCAGCAGCAAAGTGTTACAGGCCAGTGACAGAAAGCTTTTCACATGCTGCACTAGATGGATGGAAGTTATTCACGGTATGTGAGCAAGCAAGCTTGGGCTGGGCTGATCTCAAAATGCCAGTTGGAGAAGTTCCTGCTCGGGCTTTTAAGCTGACTTGGTAGTGATTACATTATCTGTGACATAGGGAGCAGAAGGGACATACACTGTGAGGGTGAGACAAACGTCACATGGAGGGCATTAGGAACAAGACGCTTGTGCTGTATTGTTAAGATGAACATCAGCCCTGAGGAAGGAGCAGAGCAGGTGGTTGAAGGTAGAAGCTTAGCAAAACAGTGCAAGAAGGTCAGGGAGTGCTCACCTGGCACTTTGCTGTCAATCAACACACTGTGTGCTTGTTTGGTGTTTGAACATATCATTACATAAACTACTTCACTTACTTGAGTCAAGATTTGCCTTTTTTGATTGTTTTTGATGCCTTCTGAAAATCTTGTAACAGGCACTAAACTATTGTATTTTCTTAAAGTGCAATATTACTTAACCTTAGTACTTTCCTGATTTTGAAAAATCATTTGTAAGGCTGAGTAGGGTGATAGAAGATTGACATTGAACCTGGAAAGGCATGAAGCTGCTATCAGATGTGTAGCTGGTGTCCAAATAATACCTGCAACTTGCTATATTTGTGTGTTTGATGTAAAACAGTCAGATAGTAGCATGTCTCATTTCAGCTAGCTACTGCTGGGCTGGAAGTGTTGATCCTTTTAAGCTTCTTTCACACAAAACCTTTTGCTTATGAAGCCATGAGCCTTTCCTTTAGTAGAGTTACTGCAGTTTTCTGTCTCTGGCATTACAAAGGAGGTATCTGCTATACTCAGTTGCCTCAGGGAGGCACAACAAACTCTGGATGTTCAAGAGACATTTGAATATCAATGTGAACTTGCACTGCTCCACGTGATGTCTTTGTCTGGACGTTTCTGATGTGAATATAAATTGTGATCCTGTGGTCAACTGTTAAGTTTAGTTTCTGTTTAAAAGTTAGTAATTAGAATGCAAAAAATAATACTATTCAGTGACAGTAAGAAAAAAAAATCTACGTATGTCATGAACAGATCCAGATAGATTTGGACAGATAAGTCTAAAATGCAGTGTATTGGAATCAGAAAGACTGGGAACTTAATGTGGTAAATTTTATTCTAGGTACTATTGAAAATTAAAGTAGGACTGTAGGGAACACTGAATCATAATTTACTTTTCACGCTTTAACCACTTGGAATAATCACTGCTCAAATTCTTACATTTGATACGAAACCTACACTTTATTTATGATTGATATTAACTGTAAACTATTATGGATATAGAGTAGGTGGCTTTTTTTTTTTTGCTCTGTGACTAATTGAGTTGTGCAAATAATTGTATTTCTGCTTCCATGTAGATTAATCTTTCTCTTTAATTCACAGTGTTGTTTATAGAAGGAAGTAATAAGAAAACTTAGTGACCTCCCTAATGTGCTCTCTTAATAGGGCTGTATTTTTCACTTGTTACTTTCAGATGAAGATAAACACCACTCAGTTTGCTGACTGGACGGGAAATTTTAGGTATAACAACCAACATAGAAGTTCATGTATCTATCTGATTCTACCACTTTTTTCTTGTGGAAGTGGTGAACTGCAGCAGCTGGACAGTCATGAGCAGGGTTGAGGCAGTAGTACATCAAACAGCTACACGTTTTTGGAGATTTTATAACGCTTTAGAAGATACTTTATAAAAGGCTTAAAATAAGCTAAAACCCCCTCTGATCATTCTATAGAAAGCATCAGCAAGAACTTAGACTGGAGTAACTGCTATAGAAAAAAATACCTCAGTACCTTAGCTTTATGCTAATATAAAGTTCTTTTACAGCTGAATGGATAATAATCTACCTATGACGAGAGGGAACACTTACTAGAAGGTGAAATTTTCTTCCATGTTAACTGTATCATTTGCAAATTATCTTACAGTTATTGACTGTATTAAGTGCACCAGTCTCAAAGCATTGGTTTTTACTGACTTTTTAATTAAGTAGGACCTAACGTGTTCTGCTACTGTCAAACTGAGCATAACTGCAAAAAAAAAAGTATTCATTCTTTTGATTACACATTGAGATTGTCAGTTGGGGGTTTTTTTGTTTTAGAATATCAGTAGTACGCTGTGAGCTTTCATTACTAGCAGAAGTTACCAGAGATTAGATAGGTTCCAAAAGAGCGTTTGTTTGGACTGCACAAACCAAGTAGATGGATTTCTTGGCTCCAGTGTTGACCTAAACATAAATCATTTGAAGCAAAGAGGAATCAAGGATTTTATTAATTATTGAAGATCTGTTTGTAAAATTCTCTCATTCCCCTTCTCTATTCTCATTTGTACCTGCCCCTTACTATTTGTTCATGTTGATTTGTACGGAGTTAGAGATTGTGGCATTGAGGTTTTTTGCTTTGAAACCAAAAAGGAAAAGTGGTTTGCATGTTACTTAATAAATGTATAATTCTTGTTTGATTACTTGTGACTCTTGTCCAGTCATGTCTTGACATGTTCCCTTTCATACTCTCAGCCATATGCTCAGTTTTTGCATACGCTTTTCTCTTGTTGATTAAGTGGCAGTTGTAGCTCAGCTGTTGGTTTCAGATCCTGGTGGTAGATGTTTTGTGTGATGGTATTTCCTGGTAGAAACAGCTGGGCTGAAGGTGCTGCTTTCTTTCCTTAGCTGATTTTTATACCTAATAGTGCAAGGTCATAGTGGTAGCAATTAGTGACAGACCTAATGGGACCTACTTATCCTTCTGCTTTAGCGATGTGAGCCTTAGTATGGAGTGCTGGCTAATAAGGCAGGACTATGGGGAGTGGAGCCAAGCAGTACAAAGGGGTTTCCTTTCAGACTGAGGCAAAGGGCAGGGCATGGAGCATGGAGCTGAGTGACTTGGACTGTGTGACTATGTGAGAGAGAGCTGAACAAATAAGAAAGCAAGGGTGAAAACAAGTTTGATGTTGCAAGGTGGCAAGGTTACTGCTTTCTTTGAGACAACTGTTGGAATAGCAGAGTTGAATTTATAAATGAAGAATTTGCTTTGTTTTTAAATAGCCTAATTTATCCAGTATAGGGGGATAGGGTTGCATCTAAAAGTTAGGGTTGCTGTAATGAATTTCTCCTAATGGAAATAAGGGCTTCTTGTGCTTGCTGAAATTGCCAGTAGTCTTACCAGGCACCTGACCATCTGGAAATCCTGAAAAAGAAGATACAGTCTTATACCCAGGCTCTTCCATAAGTGTTCTGGCTATTGGCATCTCAAGATAGTGTCCTATTAGTAGAACACTTTCTGCAGAGCTTTTCAAGTCTTCTAATATTTGCTCTGCAAGCTACTTTTTGAGAGAGCAGATCTGCCACAGACCATCTGTGCTCTTCCACAGGGGATTTTGGTTTCTTGAAAGCAGATGGGAAAATAGAATCTCACCCCCATCCTCCCCCAGTCCCTTCCCTTGGGTTCCTGGGTACACACACATTTGCTGTATGACTGCTGAGTGAGGATGTGACAGTAAGGAAGTTGAATATTCTGGCTGGCTGGGGGGGAGGTCACCCTATGTTGTAAAAATGAGTAAGTCAAGACATATTGTTGCTTTCAAATAATTTGTAGGAAAGTGAAAGCTGTAAACTCTAGATGGTTACTTTTTTTGTCATTTTATGTCTGAAGTGCTTTTCAGAGGTGATTACTTGGAATTTTTGTGGATTTAAATGGTAGAATTATTAATTCTAAAAATCTGGTGTTTTTATTGTCTTGGCATTTACTGTTTCACTAATTGCTGTTTATTATCCCTGATTTCTCACCTTGTTTCAAAGAAAAACTTAATATTGGAGCATTTACTTAAAGTTGTGCTGAAAGAGCAACAAACTCTGCATAACACTTAACGCTTTGAATTTTACTTATAAAGTAGCCTTTATCTCCCCTCAGTCTCTTTTGGTTGTGAATATAATATGTTGTGTAATATGAATTCTACATCTAGATTTCTGAAGGAAGATTATGGAGGAAGATTTACCGGAAATGCAAAGCACACTGGAGTCAGTCAATCTGTCAGATGATGCCTCTTTCAAGACCCCAGATAATGAGAAGTGTGATAAAACATCTGGAATGGAGGACTGCTCAAGCATCAGTTATACCGGAGATGTTGCTAGTGTCTTGGAAAGGGAATCAAATTTACCCTCAGATCAGGATTCAACTGCTGTTGGCATAAGCAGCAGTGGGGCCCCAACAGAAGGAGAGCAGCAGAGTGGAGGGACAGACTGCTGTGCCAATACCTGCTGTGAAAGAAAGGTAGAAGGCTCCACGAAAACAGAACATTTACCTACTGAGGAACTTGAACAACACAATCCAAAAATTAACCAGACTGAACAATCATTAATGGAAATATTACAAGATCTAAGGGAGGAGTCTGACTTCGTGAAAAAATCAAGCGATAAAATCTATTTAGAAAGCCCTTTCGACACAGACTGCACAAAGAAGCTTATTTCCACAATACATCAGACTTCCTCACAGGAGGATTTGCTAAAGGAAATAGAATCTGAACTCTTATCCACGGATTTTTCAAAGGAGCGAAAACTCCCAAATGGTGTGCAGAAGGGTGAACATGCCTTGGCTGTGTTTGAAAAATGTGTGCAAGACAAATACCTGCAGCAAGAACAAACTATAAAAAAGTGAGTATTTGAGTATGCTCATCACAGTTGAAGGTTTGTACTGAACAATTTCGGCTGCGTGTTGTGTGCAACTGCATATAACATTTTGATATGGAGCAAATTGTCTCTTGAGTTGTTAAAAGGATAGTTAATGAGCTTTTTCTAATTATATTCTCTAAATTATTTTTACTTGTGGTATGTACTTGTAAATAAAAGCGTGTGCTTAGATATCTGAATTCTTGCAGAATTTGGCAGGAACTGAATAGCCAACTGTGTCATTGAATAGCCTGCCAGTGTCTAGAATTGCTTAAATACTGTAAAAGTAATGGTGAAATACAAATAGTCCGGGATTCGTTCAGTGCATATGTGTCTCGGGAGAAATGAATCTTTGTAAGTACTAACTCCCACAATGTGCATTTTATTTATGTTTGAAATTGCTTGTTTCCTTTTCAAGTAATATTCAATCTCTTGTCATGATTTAGCAAAGCTGTTAATCAGCTGAGAACTATTCTTTGAGTTGGAAGTGTCATATATAGATGAATCAATGTCTTCCCACATTTTATTGGACAGCTTCTGAAGTACATGGCTTATAAGCTTTGCCATAATGAACTGGGCTTAATGGTTCTACCAGGCAGTGTGTACAACATGAAGAATATTTCTGTTCATCAAAAGCTTGATTTCATGATCCCTTACTTGGTGTTTCATGTTTTGTTCCCTCCTTAAAAATGTTCAGGTGGTTTTGCTTACAAGTAGCCTCTAATTTCATATTTATTCCTTTTCCCAGAGCTGGAAATGAGTGTCCTGCTTTTCATATAAAGCTCTCAAATACCATGATATGGGAGGACATCAGAAGAAGGGAAACCAGATAGAGGGAGAGTCCCAATAGGGAAAATGTTCTCTTGCACTTCACCAGTTAACCTGAGAAATCATAAATGTGAGGAAAGTCAATTGATGACAGGAAGGCATGAGAATGCACAGTTAGACATTGAGTAGTTACAGAGAAGGAGTGGGAATCTGAAGTGATGGGTGTGTAGATAGTTGTAATTCCAGGAATTCATGAGGTAATGAGTTTTACTTGTTTAAGGTAAACTCAGACAGGTCAGCGTTTTCAACCATGGACCAATTACTTCCTTAAAGACAAATGTTTATGTATATATGTACATGTTATGTATACATACAGAAGGCTTTTTATATAAATATATCTTTGGTCTCTTCAGCTGAATTCATTTGACTCTTGGGGTCACCTGAAGAGTGTAAAACTGCTGTGGAATATGTCATGGTTGGTCCAAAGAGTATTCTGGGTTGTGTTTATTTTGTCCCTGACTTTATGATCAGCAGAATTTCTTGCAACATTGTTCTGAAAATAGCCAAGTTGTCTCCTATGATCAGATCTAAATATATATGTGAGCAGGTATGGCATAAATTAAGAATTTGTAATCCTGGAATATTCATTAACAGATCGAAACCAGATCACAGGTGCTAAGCTGTCTTTCACTGGTTTCTACTTCCTTATAATTTAGGAGATTAGTTTGTTTAGAGAAATTTTTTTTTTCAACAGAGTGGAGCTAAAGATGAAAATATATGTGTAAAGGGATATTTAAATATTTTCTCGCAGGTAAATGCATACCTTCCACAAATTCATGCAGTTAGTGGCCTAAAATACCCACCATCTAACAGATCTGCTAACATGTAAATATATTTGAGACCTTTTATTCAGCAGTTCTGATAATGTAACTTCTGAGTTTTATGCTAGAAGGTCAGACTAGGTATGTGGTGGCTTCAAACAGCTGAGCTGAACTGGAACTATTGGTAAAAATTGAATTTTATAAGGAGCATGAGCATGGACACTTGTTATTTACCTACTTAGGACTTAAAAGAATCAGGATTCCATCTCTTACCAGGCTGTGAACTTCCAGGGGCTCTCTGGGTACTATTCACTTCATTAAGTGAATAAAATCTCTGTATTTGCAGACATTTGACTGGTGGAACTGTCTGACTGGAAGTTACTGTCTTACATGTACCTTAAAATTACTAACATGGATAACTCTGGAGTTTCAGAGAGTTATCAGATGTTTCATGTCATCTGTATCACAACAACCCCAAAATACTGGAAACAAGCAGTTTCCTCACAAGGAAAATGCTGCTTGCTGGTTTGGAGTTAAGTTTCACAGGCACAAAATTATTCTGAGGGTTTTTTTGTAAGGCTTTCATGAATTTTATTAGGATTTCTGGCTTCCCAATAAAATTTGGAGATCGAAGAGCAAAAATCATGTATCTCAAAATTGAAAACAAACAACAAAAAAACTGATGTACTTTGTTTTTAATTTCTTTTTTTTTCTTTACAGATTGATTAAAGAAAATAAAAAACATCAGGAACTGATTTTGGAAATTTGCTCAGAAAAGGACAACTTAAAAGATGAGCTGAAAAAACGAACAGAAACAGAAAAGCAGCACCTCAGCATTATTAAGCAGGTACAGATAACAAAACAGAAGTGCTGGTTAGTATCTCACCTGTATATAGTGTCACTGTTGCCACTGTTTAATAAGACATGATCCCTGGTAGCACAAAGAAGGAAGGGATGCCAGTGCATATTATTCTGAACTTTTTAAGAGGATAATTCTGCTCTTCTATTTCAAGAAATGGTTTGAAACCCTTTAGTGTCTTTGGATAAACTGACTTTGTATACAAGCATATCCTCGGGGACTTGTTAGAACCACAAAAGGCCAAAGAGTAACATGGTGTGTGCATTGATATGGGCTGGTTTTAGTGTGGGAATAAAAGGTATCATATCAGGTGTTACAAACCTATCTGCTGATATCCCTACAGTTGGTTGGCCAGCTGATTACAGATGGTATTTTGGAAATCTGGCAAGAGAGAGTATTTAAAATACTAAATTCTGTTTGTCAAAGTAGTGGTGACTATCCTGGTTGTCAGGTTTCTCTGTTGATGTCTGCATCACACAGAAATCTGTTCACAAAACAGTTGTTAGGCTTATAGTTCCAGAGGAATATATTAATGTGTCTGGAAGCTTAGTCTGTCTATAGTCTGCTTAATTTCAAAGAGTCTTTGAAAATCCATGATGTGATTGAAAATGGAATTGAAAGGTCTTATTTTTAGGCTACAAATTAGAGTTGCTTGTGCCTGAATAAATCAGTATGAGCAGTTCACTCATTTTCTTTAGTATTTCCATGATAGCACTGTATGATTTCATGAAGGTATATCATGCAGCAACTGCTTTGTCCTGTTCTGAAAAAAAGCCTTTGTGAGGGAGTTTGTGATATTACATGCTTGCAGGTAATTTCAGAAAATATTGTCTTGGAGTGTAATAGTTTTATATGGTGGTTGGATAGCACCTGGACTTGTAAGATACATTGCTGTGATACACTTGGGTTTTCTTATTTGTGATTGTGAGTGTTTTATTGTTTGAATTTCTGAATTAGTGTTTTCTGATAACTTTCAAGTAAATGAAAGCTTGGCTGCACTAGCAGCTCCAAACAAACTGTGCACACTTTTATGTGTAAAACTTCTTGTGTGGCCAGTGATGAATTTGAAAAGCTGAACAGAGTGTGATCAAGTCATGGTGCAGTAACAGAAGCATTTTAGGTGGTTCTTGCCTTTTATGTAGCAGCTTGGAATTGCACAAAAATGTAAGACACTGACCCTGAGATCTTGCCCCTTCTTTCCCCAAGCAAACAAAACCCCATAATCTTGGTAAGTTGGCTTTCCCCTGGGACAAGGGGATAGTCTTTAGGCACAATTTGAACAAGGTTTGGGCAGTATCACAGCTTTATGTATCCACCACGCTGCTCCTACTGGACTTGCATGACTTGGCAGCGAACACGTTCTGGGAAGTGTTCCAGTTAACGTGGGTAATTATTCTTCATCCAGATCAGGTCTCTGATTTGGTTCATTTGGTGGCTAAAAAGAGAGCCAGCACAATGATTAAGGTCCTCTTCATTTGCTGAGTTATTTTTCAATGAATTAATTCCCAGTCCAGTTCAGTATGGATGCATGGCTGCTTTGCTGGCAAGGTGAAGGATATGGCACAAGGAATAGGAACAAAAAAAGGGTGGAAGGTGAAGCAGCTTCAGATAGCAGCCAACTCTGCTCTGACATCTCAGCACTTGCTGTCAATCTGGTTTTTTGTGTAGTAAATTACTGTACCTTGTGTTTTACTTGATTTGATGCATCTTCAATCTCACTGAAGATGAGAAGTGACATCTTTCATGCTTGTACTGTCGTGCAAAAGTAGATGTTGATATGGATAGTTGCATCTTGACAAGTGTAAAATACAGGTAAATGTCTGTTGAAGCATCTAATTTTGTGTGAAATGTTCCTGCCTGTATAAAACATGATCAAAGTGTTATTTTCCCTGTAATTATATCATAATGTTGTCTTTCAGCTGGAAGCAAGAATAGAAGAGCTTAATAAAGAAGTGAAAGCTAGTAAAGACAAACTTGTAACTCAGGATGCAGCAGCCAAAAATACTATTCAACAGTTGCATAAGGAGATGGCCTTTCGAATGGAACAGGTGATACAGAAAACCTTAAATTATTGAAAGTCTAATGAAAGAACTTGGTTCTTGTAGGAAACATGTTGGAACACTCGGTAGGGCAAAATTTTCCAAAATTGGAATTAGAGTTAAACATGCATTTTTGATAACTGGTGTCAGTGAATTTCCAAATAGCAGTTAACACTATAGACAGCCTGATAACTCTTTTTAAAAATTTGTATTTTTATATGTATGGAATTTAGCCCTCAAGGAAATCTCATTTTTCTTACCTCTAAGCTGAATTTGATTCAAAAAGAGCTAAAAGCTGGAAGTAGCTTTTTTCAGACAGGCTATTTTTCTCAACTCCAGCACAAAGCTGTTATTTTGTCTTTATGTATTACTGAGATTTTTTTTTTCCCTTCTTCATATCATATTATGCCAGTATTTTCTCTGTTGAATGTATTCTAAAGCTTGGTATGTGATTTATTTTTTTTTCCCCTAATTTGAAACAGAATTTGTTAGTGCTGAGGTGGGAGGAATCTATAAAAATAAATCTCTGAAAGTTAGCCATCTGAAATATAATCCACTGGACAATGATTGTGCAGTTGGCATGTGGATGAGGGAAGACAGAGGACTGGTACTGAGTATTTGCAAAATTATTTTATTACTAAAACTTCCCAAATACACTTCTTTCCTTCTGAAAGAGCAAATTGTATACCAAATTACTGATGTATTGATAACTCACTTGAGATGTTTAGCTGTGAAGCTGCAGCTCCTTAGACACATATTCACCATTAGAAGTATGTGTCATTGCAGTGCTTAAGAGGGATCTAATGTTAATCTTTGCAAAACTGGAGTTTTTGAGGCCTGCCTTGTTATGCTACTCTACTGCAATACTGAAAATATCCAGTAGTGTCTTACAAAAGTTAATTATGAAATACAAGGATGATTCATTCTGTTTTGGTATTTTTCAAGGCAAACAAGAAATGTGAGGAAGCACGCCATGAGAAGGAAACAATGGTGATGAAATACGTCCGAGGGGAGAAGGAGTCACTTGACCTCCGGAAAGAAAAGGAGATCCTTGAAAGAAAAGTGAGAGATGCAAACAAAGAAATAGAAAAGCATACTAATAAAATCAAACAACTTTCTCAGGAAAAAGGAAGATTGCACCAGCTCTATGAAACTAAGGTATGCTAAGTCTTGCTGTATGACTGGAGTGAATGATTAAAAGCGCTGTCAGAACAACCTTATCACTTGTTTGCTCTTGTAGTTGGTGAAAGAAACCTGCTTTCATTTGGTTTTGCTGTATAGCTGTGAAAGCACCTTTCCTCCAAGTGAAGGGAAAGAAGTAACTGAGTTCTCATTGTCATCTTTTTGAAGTTCCTTTTAGTATTTCTCTGAATATTAGTTTGTGAAACATTACGGATTTTTTTTTTTTTATTTTACAAAATTGAAAAGACTATGTGTTGCAGATTTTGAGGTAATTTCTAGGTTGTTTGGATTTTTTTTAAAGGCTGCAATGCCATTAAATTATTGCAGTCTTTTTTTGCTGTTTTTCTGTGTTTAAACCCTGGACTTCCTCTTTTGTAATACTAAAAAGTAATAATAAAGCAATAGGATTTTTCAGGCCCAATTCCAAAAATTTGCCTGTTTTTTGTTTTTAGAAAGCAGTGAGAGAGAACTATTAAATTATTCACGTCTTTTTGTATTGTGCTTCACAGCTGTGTTTTGCAATTCTATTTCATCTGAAAGATCCAAAAATTGATAAATGACTAGTCATCAAACTTATATTTGGGCCTCTTCTTGAGCAATTGTAATATGCACTGAAGGATACGTCCTAATAAAAGTACTAAAAACTATGCTTCTGAAACAAAAAACCAAAAAAAATCACCTTTGTGTTCTCTCATATGACTAGGAAGCTGGGAGCATGACTTCAGGTTTACTAAACAGAACTTAACATACTGTCTATGTTTGTAATTCCTGACTTTACACTAGAGCCCTACAGGAATTGTGCTGCCCTCATTGTGCTGCTTGAAACTCTGTTTGTAAGATGAGAGTATTACTTCAGGAATACAGTTAAAGAGTTTGGCTTAATGCAGCAGTTTGTGGATACTGATGATCTAGAAGGCTACACCAGCAGTGTGTTTCTGTTAACATCCTTTCTTGGCACAGGTTACTGATTTGACTTGCAGAGGTTTTGCTGTCAGTGCTCACACGCCTGCACCCGCATAGTTGGTAACACCATTTCACTGGCATTGTGATTTTTGTCTTTAGCCTTGTATAATGTATGACCTTACCACTTTGAACCTCATCCTTTTGCAAAAAAAAAAAAAAACAACAACAAAAAGAGGACTGTGCAGCTTTCAGAAGAAATACTGGAGATCAGAACTACAGACTGTGCTTTGTCTTTTAACAGATATTTAATGTTAACATACACTAACACTAATGCAACCTTACCTTGGTATTCAAACCAAAGCACTATTTTAGGGGTTTTTTTTTCCCTGGATTATGGACCACAGCATTATTGGGCATTCTCAAACGTGCATGATGTTGCAAAATCCAGACAGTAAGGAAAAAAAACCCAACTTGACACTTAAACAGGAGTCTTGTTGTAGGAACACTGGATGATTTAAATCAAAGTAAAACCTATGACATTTTCGTAGGATGGTGAAGCCACTCGACTCAACAGAGAAATAGAAAAGTTGAAAGAAGAAATCAATTCTCATGTTATCAAAGTAAAATGGGCTCAGAACAAATTGAAAACAGAAATGGATTCACACAAGGTCAGTGAAGCGGTGCTGATACCATGGCATGAAAATATAGTCAGAGTAATGTAGTTGTTATACTGTTTACTTTTTATATAGTATTAAAATCTATTTCTAAAGTGTTTTTTTGTTTAATTTGAATACCTGCAGCAAGAGTCAGAATAGTGCTCTGAGAGATACTGATACTGAAATGGAAATGTTGAAAGGATGTGAGGGGAGTATGTATGGGGGATTCTGTTTAATCTGGTGATAAACTTTTAATTTCTTGTTGGGGGGTTTTTTGTTTGAATTAACTGTCATCTTTGTTTAGTTTTTAAGAGATAGAGTTAAATCTATCATCTGAACATCTATCATCTTGGAACACAAGCAAGAGATCATTTTGTTGTGCTTTCAGTGTTAGGACAAGTGAAATTGCATGAAACAATAGTTGAATGAAAACAAGAGGAAAAGTAATGTTAGACTCTTTGTTTTGTTAATTCTTTCCAGACTGAAATAGGAAAGTATTATTATGAGAAATTTTCTTCCTAGATTAAGTTAGATAAACAGGTTTAACTAGTTTTAACCCATTCTTTATTATTCTTTTTATAGGAAACAAAAGAACGTCTCAAAGATGCAATGACAAAATTAACAGAAGCAAAAGAAGAAGCAGATCAGATAAGGATAAACTGTCAAGAAATGATAAAATCCTATCAAGTAGGTACACTTTCTCAGGAGGTCAAATTAATGTTTAGTGTCTGAGTCTTCTTTTTCGTCCATTTCTATCTTAGGCTGTAGCAGGGAAGAATTATCCTGTGCAAGCCACAAACTGAGATGAATAGTGACTGGTTTCTTTACTGGAAAGTTGTTGAATAAAAGGGAAAATGTTTGTCTTGATTGGTATGTGGCGTGGGGGTCTCTCTTGGCATGTTCAAGATAATTAGATATGTATCTGCAGGAAAGACTAAGTGATATGAAAAGCTGTCTGTACACTCATAGTATTAGAAATGAGAACATAGGGCTCTAAAACTCTACATATATTTCTCAATCCCTTTAGGAATCAGAAGAAATTAAATCAAATGAATTGGATGCAAAATTCCGAGTAACTAAAGGAGAACTCGAGAAACAAATTCAGGAGAAGTCTGATCACCTGGAGGTAAATATGTGGTGTGTGGAGTCCACACAATTGGTAACTTAGTAGTTAAGAATTGCATGAGATTTTAGTTTTGAGAATCTTATTTTAAGCTGCTTACATTTTTGCCAAACTCTTTGGTTTGGAGTTGTTGGGTGTTTTTTGGCCTAATACTGCATTCCAGGTGTCTGCCTCCAGTGCTGCTTTTAGGAGGATGTTTTCAGATACTACCTTGGATTAACTTTTTAAAATGAGATTTAGGAGAAAAATGCGGTATAATGAACATGAAATAAATGCTCTTTCATTTATAAACATGAATGTTGCTGTAATTTAAAGCACAAATTCAGATGATAGGCAGGCCTTTGTCTGACCAATATTTTGGCAAGTTATATGGCAAGGAGAGAAAAGGAACAGCCTCTGTTCTGTGAAGAGATTTGCTAATCTAACAGTGAAATTCTCTAATGATGTTGTACCTGCTTACAGCTTAAATGTGCATATACCATCTTCAGAACTGACCAAGTGTCAGTTTGCCTGGAACTTTCCCCAAGGGTTGTTGTGGCATAGACATCTGGTTTTAGCCATTTGTATACCTAAAACCAGTGTGTGTAATCTCTCTTTTCTTCTCAGTTCAGAGAATAAATAAACTTGCGGTTTTGCTTCGCTTTTTGAAGATGTAAACCAACCCTTTGGGTTACCTGTGCTACCTCAAGCCTCCTCAGCTGTTGGAATGGCCTGTATTGGCCTAGATTTTTTTGAGGTGCCATTGTACATTTAGTTTTCTCAATGAACTTTTCACCCTTTAAAAAGGTGCATCGTGCCAAAATAAAAGAACTGGAAGACCTGAAGAGAACGTTTAAGGAGGGCATGGATGAGCTTCGGACACTGAGAACAAAGGTAACGTGTGCTGTGCTGGATTGCAGTGAGGCTGACGCACAGTGTTGGGTTTTGGAACAAGACTACATTCAGTCTCTTAATTGTACTTCTACTGGCTGGCATGAGACTAGAAGTCTCATATTGCCTCTGGTAAGGAGTATATGCTGTCTGTAACTTGTGGACAGTCTGTAGATTAGTGTGTCAGTCACTTTATCCAGGGCAGGGAATTTAGCTCAGTAGGACTGCAGAAAAAGGAAGAAAATAAGGGGTTGGATTGGTAACTGGAGAAAGATGATGTCTGTGGATCCTGGTCCATTGGGCCGGTAAGTTTGAGTCTTTGGACCAAACTAATGTTAATCACGCTTGTTGAATTTCATTTTTTGTTTTGTTTTGTTTATTTTTCTGAACGTATTTGATCTAAAATGTTTTGGGATATTGCTCTAAGCTACTTGGAACCACCAAAAAATTAACACGTGAGCTTTTTACAACAGTCTAGACATACTATCAGAATAATTTACCTGTGAAGTTTCTGAGACTAAATAGTTTCTGATTTTTTTTCTGTTTAGGTAAAGTGTCTAGAGGATGAGCGTTTAAGAACAGAAGACGAATTATCCAAGTATAAAGAAATAATAAATAGACAGAAAACTGAAATTCAGAATTTACTGGACAGAGTCAAAACTGTAGATCACCTACAGGATCAACATCAGAGGTATAACTGTGCCTTTCAGTAATGGCTTAAAAGATTATCTGAGATGTGGAAGTGTTTTCTCTGTTGAAGTTATTGATGCTTTAAAATGGCTTGTAATCTGAAGAATTCCTGTCCTAATTTAAGTGTTCTCCTAATTTAAATCAATATTGCTAATACTTGAGATTAACCTTGGTAGTCTCTTATAAAACAAGGGGATTGAGATTTGATAAATCTAATTCAGTGTTTTTCATTATTAGAATAAGAAGTGCTTGATTTCCAGCATAGGAAGTTAGGCCTTTTAGGTGTCTGCCAAGTGCTTGTTTTATTGAAAGATTGGGGAGAACCAACTAAACTGGGAAACAGATTGCTTCACAAATGTGCAGTTGTGATGGATGAAGGAAAGTATTTAATGAAAAGAATTTTATGTACTTGACAGATGCTGCATTCAGACAGTATGCTGTGTCAAAGTTTGCTCATTTAAGAATGTGAGGGAGAATCTCAGAGAAGGGTTGGGCTCATGCACAGTTCAGGAGTGTCTGAGCATAGTCATGTTTCTGTGTGGTACATATGGACCAGGATATACAAATGCTCTCCACTCTGCTGGTTCTGGTGGTGTTGCATACATGGAGATAGATAAATGTCAGCTAAGCAGAACCACCTGCATGTGTTCCTCTTGTGCTGTTAAACAATTCTCATTTATCACTGAAAAACACTTCAGTAATTATAGGCCTTCCTAAGGGTTTAGACAATTAAACTCTTTCCATTTACTGTGTGCTGGTCAGCCGTATTGTCACCATGTCATCAGCCTTTCTAGGGAAACTGCAATGAGTGAGAGACAACTGAAACCTACACTTGGATCAGTAACAGTTATTTTTCACTTGGAATCTTGCCAAATGAATTAAAGTGACTGTGATCAAAGTGCAAAACTACACATATGTCTTTCCAATTTTCTTTTCCTCTTGGTAATTGAGACATGCTTAAATATCTGTCTCTCATTCCTATTCAATTTGGATTTTTTTTCTCAGTATCTATGCCATACAACATTTATTATTGCTACATCAAATTTCATATTGTCTTTTATTTCTCTTTTAAAAAAGATTTTAACATGTTTTTGGTACTCCTTAGAATGGTAAAGTTGTGCAATATCAACCACAGATTTAAAACTTGGACTGGTAAATTCCTGTTACCATCTGTGAAAGAGAAATCTTGGAATTTTGCCTTTTTTTACCTATTATTTTGTAGAATAAATAAACTTAACTGCCCTTCATTTTCTTGGAAGCAAATGGAAGGAATTTCATCTTCATTCACACAAAATTGTACCTGTTTTCTTCATGAGAAAAAAATAGAGGAGGCAGATTTCTTTAGCCTAGGGAAGAAAAGATGGAAAGCAAACATCCTGAAATGTATAAAAGGCTATATTATACAGGGAATGTTCAGCTATCCTTGTTCAGTGGAGCAAGATGATTTTAGGTTGAATGCTGGGAAGAACTTTATGGCTGAGCTGGATACTGATCACCTGCAGCGTTCCCTGGTCTCCTTCACTGGCAAACTTGAAGGATAAGCTAGAGATCTCTTTTAGAATGGTCTAAACATTTAATTTTGCCTGGTTCAACCCTGACTGTAGGCATAGATTTCTCCTGTCATAATGAAACAACATATTTGAAAGTGTAAAATATAAGCATAGCCTTCTGGCATAGATTTTTAAATGGGAGCTATAGGTGAGATTGCAGCACAAATGACTGAAAAAAATCAGTGTGGTGGTTGTTCAGCCTTAAGTCTTCTGAAAGATGGAATTAGCCTAAAAGGACTTTAAAGGCAGGGTGCAATACCTTGGATCTTATCACTTTAGAGAAAGTGTTGATGATAACTGAAGATACAGCATTTTTCAGTCAAATGGATTGCATGTGATAGATCAAAAGTGTCCTAATGGGAGTGTTTCAGTAGAAACAAAAACTTGTTTTGTAAAGGGAGGGACTTAATTTTTGGGGAAGGGATAGTGGAGTAAGATAGGTCCTTTGATTCAGAGCTGCATTGCTTGGATAAGGATGTTTCAGAAATCGTTGCACTACTGCCTAGAGAAGCCAGAACTGGAGTATATCCCCATCTCTTGAAGACAAGTCCTCTTACAGAATGGCCACCTTTGCAGACCTTCCTCTTGCCTGCTGGATCTGGTTTTGGGGGTTTTGTTTGTACCCTGTTCTGAAGCTCAGGAAGTTGAATATAGAGAGATGTTCTTCCTTGAAGGGAGCTAATGCCTGCATGTCCTTCTGTGGGGTGCACTGCAGCATGTCATGAAGTGAAAACTTTGACATTTAAAATCATCCAGTGACTAACAGATGCCCCAGGGTCACTAATTGTTCCCCTGCCTTCTTTGAACTTGACCTGAATGCCTTTATTTCAATAAGATGTCATGTCTTTAAGCTCAGGTTATCCCTAATAAGATATAATTGTTTTGACAGAGATGAACAAGAAATCAATGCTTTAAAGGAAGAAATAGATGGTTTCAATTCTCTGGTTGCTGATCTCCAGAAGGACATTGAAGGTAGTCGGAAAAGAGAATCTGAGCTATTGATATTCACTGAAAAATTAACCAGTAAGAATGCACAGCTTCAGTCTGAAAACAATTCCTTGCAGAGCCAGTTGGATAAGCTTTCTTACAGCGAAAGAGAGCTGCAGAATCAGCTGGAATGTGTCCAACAGACTAAAGATGATCTGGTGAGTACAGTGTGCAGCTTGATTTTTGCACTAGTAAGATGTCTGATACAGATAAAGGTGTTCCGCATGAATACCACCTTGTGTCTTTGCTTACCTGACTGCAGTTTCTCATGATGTTTGCCAATTTGGTAGAATAGTGGCAGTGGGATATGAACCCCTCATGTTCCTAAAGGAAAAGAAATTCTGAGGTGCAATGCACTGGAATGAGGAGGTGTTATGGTGTTGCTCTTTCTGGGAGTATAGAGTGGTTCTCTGTGCAGCTGTCATTGAAACAAATGAAAGGTTGTAATATTCAGTGAAATTTATTACTGTAAACTTTCTCAGGCCCTGTTTGTAGTATGAGATAAATTTAATTTTTAGTAAACTTAGTGTGTCGTGGAAGGTAATGTGACTGTACTGTACAGCTCTGCAAGGCTTTGTACTTTATCATCCAGATGTTTTAGAGATAGTTCAGGAATCTTACTATTCATCTGCAGGGCTATTGTTCAGCCTAAATAATAAATGTAAAATGTGAAAGATTCTGAGGTGAAAAGTGCAGTTAGAGCTGTTGAGCATACAGTATGGTTAGGCTAGAATGTTTTTGTAGATTACTGAAAATAAAATCACACTTTCAGGCCACCAAGTTACAGAAGGAGGAGGATCAACGGAAGCTGGAGGTTGAGACGCTGCAGACCCAGGTGGCATCAGAGCAGGAGGAACGAGCAGCACTGAAGACCCAGGTGGATGAGCTCAAGGATGACCTGGCTACCCAGAAGCGCAAGCACGCAGCAAACCTGAAAGACCTCACAAAACAACTTCAGCTAGGTAGAAATTATTTTCAGTTATGAGTCAGCCCCCCTCTGTAAATCCCTTCACAGTGTCTGGTAGAGAGCTGTCTGTGTGTGTGTGCACTGCTTGAGTGTCACCCTTCAAGCTCTCCCTGTCCCTAATGAGAGTGAGTGAACAAGTTAGATCTTGTGGAAGCTGCAGTTATGGACCTTTGTGTCAATTTTTGGTCTTAAATGTAACTCTTGAAGTGGGCTTAGACCTAAAATGAAAGATTTGTTTCAAAAGAGCTTGGTCTTTGTTATGATGTATGTGACTGCTGAAATGTCACTGTGGGTATATATGGATCCTGGTCTGTGTAGGAGTATATTCAAAAGTTGCTAGAAGTTTCCTAGTTGCTGACTGTATCAGGAATTGCTGGTGACAGTTATTTTTTTAGTACATTAGAACACTTCAGTTTTTAAAAACTGGATGTGGAGGGACTGGTGACTAACTTTTTCTATAAATAGAAGCCATCAAATACCCAATAATACATATGTTCTGAATGCAAATAGATCTGAAGGTAATAAAGTGTGTTTTAAAGAAGATGTCCTGTTGGCATTGTGAAAGACAAGTTCCATACCCCTTTTTGTACATGAAAGAACAACTGTGTGCTTTCCTTCTTGATCCCTACTGAATGAGTAGTGCTTCTGGCACAAGTACTGCACTGGGCTGGCTGTAGTGATACAGTTATCAGATGCTGGAACAACAGAGCTGCCTTTCTTCTATTCAGGAGTTATTTACATGGCAGTCCTAATCAAAAGTAAAATCAAATTTAGTCTTACTGTTCCCAGTTAATCCTCTGTATTTCAACTGGCTGCGGTGTTTAGGGATTGTGGCGGATGATACATTCAGGTGCTTCATGGTCAGGGATGGAGAGAGATGGGGAGCTGTTTGGTTTTGGGTTTTATCTTTAGTTACTACCATTATCTTTTGGTTTTCAAGCCATGTTAAATTAGTGCAGGTAGAGGATTAGAGTTTTTGTATGTTGGGTAACACTGTAATTGGTATTGCTATTGGTAACCATCACTTTGTTACACTTTTAGCACGGAGGAAATTGGATCAGATTGAAAATGGTAATTATGACAAAGAAGTCAGCAGCATGGGGAGCCGTTCCAGTTCATCAGGTAATACAGCACAAAGCAGGGCTGCCAAAAAACCTTTTGATCTTAACGCAGCTGCCATGATGTGCTGCTGTGAGCCTCGCTCTTTCTGTGGTTTGTGCATATGCAGTGTGTGGGCAGCCTCCCAGTAAAGCTGACAAAATAGCCTTTAAGCACCAAAATGGACTTCGGCTGACTGCAGTTGTAGGTGCTTATTAAGATATTAAAGTGTAATGTTTATGTATCTCGGTTCTTTTTAAATACCTATCTGTTTTATTTTGTTGCTTTTATGTTTGGAGGAAGCTCAGAGGACTCCAGTTTATACAGGACCCTTTTACATGCTGCCAGAGGCAAAAAAAAAAAGAAAGAGCAGTGGCTTCCAGCATTGTTTAATTGCCATATTGACAGTTGCAACTGTGTAAATGATAAATCAATTAACATCATTAAAGGCATCAGTGGGTTTGTGTAAAATTCATTACTTTCTATCTGGTTAGAACTAAAGCAGTGATCTTCAGCACTGAAAATGACATCTGTTTCCTTCCTTTGTATCTTTGGGGTTTAAGTGGGGTTTGTTCTGTCAAAGTGTCCTGTAACATCACTGTATGAGAGAGACAAATGCTTAGAAAGAAGAACAGAAAGTAGAGAAAGTATTTCAAGCTTTAAGTGATCAGTGCTGTGGAGTGTTTATACGTAGGGCTTTGTCAGTCTGTCCAGTTTTCATAGTGGTGTAATTTTAGTGGACTCCAAAATGGATATATTTAAAATCAGCTCAGTCTTGTACCAGGTTAATGAATATGAAGGTATTTAAGCAGGAAGAAGCTTTATTGAAGGAAGCACCCTTTGGCTAAAGGAAGTACGCCCATAAGAGGGGACTGCACTGCTGACTCAGCCTGTGCTGGTGTAAGGATTGTTTATAGAAAACCCCACTAACGTACAAGGGAAACTGACATCCTGAAGAAAACATCCTGAGCTCCTGAAACAATGAATGCACGCACTGCACTGGTGGGGCACTTCTGGAATAAATGCAAAAGGAGTTTGTACAAATACACATGTGTTTCAGGGTCCCTTAACGCGCGCAGCAGCAATGAGGATCGGTCACCTGAGAATACTGGATCTTCAGTGGCTGTGGATAGCTTCCCAGAGGTGGACAAGTCTGTCCTGGTCGAAAGAATACTGAGGCTACAGAAGGCACATGCTCGAAAAAATGAGAAGATGGAGTTTATGGAGGATCACATTAAACAACTGGTGGAGGAAATCAGGAAAAAAACAAAGTATGTTCTGTGTTCTGTTTATACAGTTTGTCAGTGTTGAGCTGATGTACTAGATAAACAGTCTGGATTTTATGTAAGACAAGTAATTGTCTAAAGGAAAATGTTTAAAAATAATAAAAATATTGCAGTGCCAGTAGATTTTAAAAGTAGGATTAGTCTTGAGTTTTTTTTCCTTATCTTTCCCTGGCAGTTATAGTAATTGCCAAGTTTTTGACAATTATTACTATTACTAAATTTTTTCAGGAGGAATAGACTGCCGCAGGTGGGTTTTTGTTAGCAAAATGGTCACTAGGTGGCTGATTTGAGGTGGACTGCTGCCACTGGCTAACAGAAGAATCCATTCTCTTCCTGTGCTTAAAAGAGTGCTGATTGTAAGTGTTTTGGAAGGAGAATCTGCATAACTGCAGTTGGTAGTCTGGCATATGTATCAGAGAAGTAATGTATCTGAGCCAAAGGTGGTCAGTAGTTAACATGTGAGACAAGATTCCACTTAAATGGAAATCATCTTACAGGATAATGTCTGGAACATTAGTTAGGAGGGGAAGGAATGATGGCATATGCCTTCCTCTGGAAAGTGCACTTGCCTGTTAAGAATAGCCCTTGCTTAATGAGTCCATACATTTATGCCCATCTGGTCCCATTTCACAGAACATGATCACAGCTTGGGAAGAGTCCTGAGAAGAGACTTTGTAATTTTTGTCTCATATATAGAAAGCTTAAGATTCTCTGTCTGGAGTCTTTCAGCGAAGAAAAGTAGAGACATCTTTTTTAAGTACCTTTTTTGTCCCAGTAGCTTTTCAGAATACTTCTAAATAAGAAAAACCTTGTGCATTGTAGTGCCTCATCTTACCAGCATCTCCTCTATCACTTTTGGTATCCCAGGTTTTCCTCTGACTTTGAAATTGCAGGAGTAAATTTTTACTGTCTTTTTAGTAATATAGTACTGCTTGTAAATAAAATTACTCATGTCAGGAATCTGAAGTTACTTCAGTGTCTGACTTCACTGCCTTTCACAACAACGTAACACTGTGATGTTGTTTTTATTTTTTTTTATTCCCCAGAATTATTCAGAGTTACATTTTGCGGGAAGAAGCTGGAACACTGTCATCAGAGGCCTCTGACTTCAACAAAGTACACCTGAGTAGACGGGGTGGGATTATGGCATCTCTGTACACATCTCATCCTGCAGATAGTGGTCTCACATTGGAACTCTCCTTAGAGATAAACAGGAAGCTACAGGCTGTGTTAGAGGATACATTACTGAAAAACATTACATTGAAAGTAAGTACCTATGCCAGTTCTTTCATTCTTGTGCTTCTGAAATGCTGCCTTCAGAGATGCATGGAGTTAAAAAGCTTTTCAGAAGTCAGCTCATTGTGAATTGGTTAACCAGAGAGTTATGTGGCATGATCCATGCTGAACCTCTGGTCTGGGACCCTTGGAGTGCAGTGCATTGATGGGTTGCTGCTTGAAATAAAGTCTGGCCTGCTTAGGCCTTCAGCAGGGCAGGGTCTCTCTGTGCTCTGGCCCAGTCACATGGAGCCAGGGGCACAGGCTCTGCCTGCCTGGCCCTGTACCAGCACCTGGGTACCCTCCTGAGCTATTGGGGCAGCAGCTCTGCTGCAAGGGAATGAGTCAGGCTGGAAAACAGTGTGCAGGTGCCAGCTGGACTGCAGTGTTCTGCAGAAGTTGGAGATCTCTTCCTGTAATTATAATTCCCCTTGAATACTGTACTTTCTGGACATCCAGTAGAATATTAGTAACTGCAGAAAAAGACTTGCTGAGAGGTTTGTGTCCTTTATTGAAGTGAGCTTGGTTTTCTCCAACTCTTGTCTAATCATTTGCATTTGTTCTGAGTACTTGAAAGTATCAACCTGCTGACATAAACAGTAATTTTGACTTATTAGTGTATTTTGTGCTGATTGACTCCTTTTCCCTGTATAACTTGCCTTATCATTTTTTTTCCCCTCAAAGGAAAACCTTCAAACTCTAGGAACAGAAATAGAACGGCTTATTAAACACAAGCATGAACTGGAACAGAGAATAAAGCAGACATAACTAAAACTTCTGTGGACTAACCAACATGAAGATGCAGAAAAGGCAGGTGCTACAGACCACTGTTTTTTACACTTTGCCTGCCAGCACAAGCATCTGGTATTTTGCAAAAAAAGCCTTTGACCACAGAGGCTTAGTTGTGTGAGAGATCGACAGGGTTTGGCATCACTGTGGTTCTGTCAACCCAGTTCCAGCCTGAGGAGCTGCTGAATTTCACTACACACTACATTTATCTAGGACTTTTATTTGAAAGGACATACAGATGCTTTGCAGTGCATACTACATTTTGAGTGAGTTGCTGTGAGATTTTAATTTCTTCACTGTGTAATTAATCAGTCTCTTAATGATGGAGCTTGAAAAAAATAAAGCCAATTATGTCTTAGTTGCTTTTGAACATATCCAGTGTTACTGAGCTTTAAGGGCTTTCAGACATTATTTCCTTTCTTGCATATTATTTCTGATCCTTACGTTGATTAAGCATTTTTGACATATGCATGGAAAAGTGCTCTGTCACAAAATTTTGGGATTTAAGTGGTGGCCATGATATTGCATATTTTCTGCTTTAGATTAACATTCAACTGCTCAGTTTCTTTATTCAAATGAAGTGAAACAACAGTAAAACTAAGGGATTAAGAAGCTTTCTGATTTAGGTCTTGAGTACGTGTAATTGAAACCAATGTCAGTTCAACAAATCTTTTAAACCCTTGATCTTTAGGCATATGGATCTAAAGAAGTCTGATATCAAGTAATTGGTTAATAAAGATTTCTGAGCTTCTGCGTAACTAACAGCATTTAAGAAGTAGGAGTGTTAGTTGCCCATTGTTCTGTAAGTACACGTAGACATGATGATTGCATCTGTTTCAAAGACAAATGGAAGCTAACTAACTTTTCTTATTACCTGTGGCTAGACCAGTCGATGAGCGTAGTGGTAAAAACTTAAGACATATATTTAAATGGGATTTTAATCTATTGTTGGACTGTGAAAGTGGCACAGAAATCTGTGCAACTCCTTGATTTTACTGTTGTAAAGAATTAGTTGGTCAAAATGGCACAGACTGAGGGCTGTTATTTAGTCCTTCAGCGTCTGAGAGGGTTATGGAGGAAGAGTATCAAGATGACAAAATTTGGGTTAGTCACAACATCATGTTCACATTTTAATTCCAGGATAAATAATATACAGGATCTGAAATATCTCTATTGCAGCAGTAAATGCATAGTTTCTGTATCTATTGCCTTTTGACCAAAATAAATAGATCAGATTACAGTGTAAATATATACATCAGGTTTTTATTAAATACTTGAACTTCCTATTGACATGAAAACAGAGTCCCTGTACATTTACAATAGCAGTGCTTTAGCTATTTTAATCAGAAGGGGGGGTTGTAAGAATCTGTCTTACTGCAGGCACCTTTTTGCATCCTACACATATGAATGACGTAGGAGTGTGTA
This sequence comes from Chiroxiphia lanceolata, assembly GCF_009829145.1. Classification (NCBI taxonomy): domain Eukaryota; kingdom Metazoa; phylum Chordata; class Aves; order Passeriformes; family Pipridae; genus Chiroxiphia; species Chiroxiphia lanceolata. The sequence goes on from NC_045644.1 coordinate 8,631,618, forward strand.
CTCCATTTTTAGGAGCCACTGAGTTGCTTGAGCTTTGTAATGAAACACACAGAGCAAAAGGGCCTGATTTGGTTTGAATAGTTTGGTTCAAGACAATGAGATTTCCTTATTACTTTAAAAATAGGCGTCTCTGAAAGTCCTTGTGGGATCAAGACCTGGTTTGTGGTCCAGAGGGCTTCAAGAGCCTGGGATGACCAGTCCTTTCAGTGTCAAAGGATCAAGCATCTCTTTAGAAAGGGAGAGTGGGAACAAATTGTTTGAAACCTGACCGGGCATTATGTAGAAATTGCAAGCCTTTAATCTGGATGGGTTTTTATACATCTATTTTTCTAATTCCTGAGAGCAATGGTTATCTGAAGTGTTAGGGAACTTGGACCAGTCCAGTCATGGGACTACCTCTGCTTTACTGTTGTTTAAGTGATGTAAAAAGGAAAATACCTGGCTCTGCTGGAGCAGATTTGTCCCCAGCTTCCAGGAAGTGAACAGACAGTTGTTTGTGACTGAGCTAGATCTTCTGCTGAGAGAAAGTATTTTAGAACAATTTGCATGCTAAAACATAGCTTAGCTCTTGTATGTTTGTGTTTTCATGCTTTAATGTACCAGATCTTCAGATATTTTCAGGCGTTCAGCTGAATGACTCCAGTATTTTAGATACCATGTTAATATTGTAATCATTTAATGTACGTTCTCCAGGTGTACAGTGTGAATGAAGGAGAGGTGTGGTGCAGATGGAATCAGTGCAATGATGTGGAAATTCTTATTTCTTTTTGGCATGGTTGTTTCTCCTTTTAAGTTATTTGAGAAACCCAGTTAGCTGTCCTCCTGCCCTGCTGGCAATGCTGCTTACTCTTTGTAGCACTAGTAACTTTTCAGACTTTTTTTTTTTCTTGGTCATGGAGACACACAAAGCAGACAAAATATCACATTGTTTATTGTGCACGGTACTTTCATGGACCAAAGTTGTCATCCACAGGTGTTACTTGAAACACATCTGTTAGAGATGGAAATGTCATTCTAGCTTGCACAGTGGCAAATGACTCTCTAGTTAGCCCAGAATGTGATGAATACCCAATGGTGTCAGCCAGCAACTTTACTTGATGATGTTCCTCATTTCTGAGAGGCAGTGATGTATTAGCCATAAAATGTTGCTGGCAGGCAAAAACCGTGGTTTCCATGGGATTACTTGTCAGGAGGATAATACTGTTGGTGCACGTAAAGAGAACACTTTCTGTGGAAAAATGTGTTCCTGTGGGGTGGTTCACACAGGTGAACACCAGCTGGTGCAGAGTGGCTGCAAGACTTGCTTGCAATCACATTCCACTTATCTTTGTTTTGGAAACTTTACATTATGAACCTGAAACTGAAAACTGTCCTCCGATAAACTGAATTTTAGAGATAAACTAATTATGAAGGCAGCCTAGAGCATTTAGGTACCTACCTGTCACTGAAATTCAGTGTCCATTAGATGTGTAATTGCCACAGGCTGCTGTTGAAAATTCCAAGCTTGAAGCTAGTTGTGTCTTACAGGCTTAAACATCTGTTTCTTAAATACTCAGGGTGCTCTTTTAATTCGAACATCACACATACAGATGTTGTTAGAGACCCTACAAGAAAGCTGCCTATGCTTTTCTACCCTCTGTAAAATTCAGAGCTTTCATTTTCTGAATGAAGCCAGACCCTCTGACCTGAGAAATACCATTTTATGCTATAGAAATCACTGGCTTTCTGCCATGTAGACTTGTGCAATATTTTTAATTATAGTGTCCAGAAAAATGGAGATTGATTTCTTCCTTGGATATTTTCTCATTATCTTCACTTGTTGCTGGCAACACCTGCAGTATCTCTCATGGAATATTTTTCATTACAATGGCTTGGTTCATAACTAAAAAAAAAAAAAAAAGAAACTGTATCTCTGGCTTCCAGTGCATCAGGTGTCTGAATCTAGGAGGAGCTCAGAGAACAAGTCCTGTCAGAAAAGGGTCTTCACCCTTCCTGCTGTCAGCAGGAAGCACTGTGACTGCATACCAGCAGTAGGTGGCACAAGGAATCAAGTGTACTGTGTCCCACCTGTCCATGGGCAGATGGCTGCAGTGCAGGGAGAGCTGGGTGGTATTTAGAGCTTTTCCAAGATGGATGGGCGTTTCCTTCCCATTTTCCTGTCCTAACTGAAACTATGTTGAATCTTCCAATATATGTGTGTAAGTCATCCAAATATACACAGAATGTCTATTGGTTTAATTTTGTAGATACCTGTTTCTGTATAAAGTTTTTGAAGATATTGCTATACCTTATGTATATACTGTACTTTGAAATAATAAACATACAAATGTATGAAAGTCTGTTTTGGGTCTGTGGTTTGTCCTGCTGTTTATTTACTGCTGCCCAACTCGGGGTTGTGCTGACAGCTCTCAGTGAGGGCCTGCAGGGGTGGCAGCGGGTGCTCACCTTTAGGGAGTGGGAGCCTCCCAGTCCCACAGTGCAGAGGTGTCCTTGTGATGCTTGTAAACAAGTACTCTGGGCTGCAAGGAGCTGGATTAACAGCTGACTGTTCTTGCTGGCGTGGAGGGCACCATCAAAGCCCCTTCTTGTTCCCCCCCTCGTGGAACAAGGTGGATTTCAGTGGATATAAGCAATACGATCAGTGCTGGAGGCGTTGCTGCCCCGCTCAGCCTGGCAGGGCTGTGCTCGCTGCCAGCCTCCGCTTTCCTATTGCACCGTGTAAACAGGAGGTGGCAGTGCCTCTTCTCCGGTACTGCCAGTGGGTTTAACAGCAAAGCCAGCGAAAACAGGCCAGCACTCCTCTCCCTGCTGTACTTTATCCCTTGGAAACTGCGGTGGACAGGTGATAAGTGTGCTGCAGTTCAGTGCTGCAGTCCCAGTAAGCAGCCCCGATGCTCGACTCCACTTTTCCGTTGTGCAATATGAATTTGACAGTCCCGCAGTCACAGTGTCAAGGGCTGGTTCCTTGGCTGCAGCTCCACAGTTGGGATGCTATTTGCTGCTCTGATTTATTTATTCCCTTGTAGAGATCTAATGTGGTTTGTTTTTTAGCTACGATGGTATTGTTTTATAAAAATAGTAAGGGATGCTGTCTGGTTCCTGGCTGTTCATTGTGGCTGTGCTTATATTAAAATCCTGGGAATTGGATTTGGTATGGGTTGTCCTGCCCTTGCAACTTCATTGTAGGGAGACATTAGAAAAGGAAAAAGGAATACTGTGAATGGGATAATTATGGAGTTTGTTCAAGTATCTCCCTGAGTACCTTAAATTAGACAAGGTGGTATCCTATTTTCTGCTGAAATTTAATGGTAAACTACCACGAGCTTCAAAGGACTGGGGCTCCTGGTAAGTTTTCTGGTTACTGTTACCTGTCTGACCCTTTGCCGAAATTGTTTTGCAGTTTACCTTTTTTTCTTCCAGCCTTTTCCACTGATAGGAGGTACAGCTCTTGGTGACAGATGTGACCAAAAATCAAGGCTCGTTTGTGCTTTCCTAATACTTAATGCTGTGTTTTGGAAACAAGAGCCTGAAGCTAAGCTTCCTCAAATACTAGTTTTTGGCTTTGGTGGTATTTGCAAGTAGCCATTTGGTGAACCACTTCCCCTCCTGTTTTTAGGTCTATATCTCAGGCTGACATAGCACAGCTCTGTGTGCAGAGGGTTCTTGTGGCACCCTAGTGTTACGTGCTTGGGCCTGAAGGAAGCCAGTCTGATACTGGAGCTCTTGGGTGTTAAATATGTAACCAGCGTTAGAAGTTTGCTTCTCTGGCTGGCTGTGAACGAGGAAATCAGTGCTGCTATTTTTTCCTCCCTCTCTACTTTATTTTTAGGGTTTTCTTTAATAGCGAGCTCTGCTCAGGGTTTTGTTGTTGCGGTTGTTTTTAGGCTATTTTGCATTAAACCACAGTGGGTCTGTGCCAGATTTTGCAAGATTTTTGCATGCATAAATGTAACTGTTGCAGTAGAAGAGTGCTACTGAACAAGTTGTTCTCATCTAACGTGTCTAAATATGCTCTTTGATGTGTTTGTTGCTGTTCTGCTCCAGTAGATGCCCTATAGCCAGGAAATCCTCTGGCCCTCGGGTCTCATTGTGCTCTTGACCGTATGCAGCTGCCCACTGATCTCGGCAGGGCTGCTCAAATGCCTCAAGTGGAGCACCTTGCTCAGTAACAGGCTGAATCCTATGAATGTCTAAGAGCTTCTTAAGAAGGTTCTATTTTAAAATAATCCCATGTGTGTGGAATAAGGAAAAGCAGCAGAGGAAGCATGGAGAGAAGTCTGTGAGCTCTAACCAAAGTGCTGGTGTTTGACACAAGGTAGGTGAGCACAGCCTAGCAAGCACTGCTGCTCCCTTTGGGGTGGTTGGTGAGTCCTTAAAAGCTGCCCTGGGCCATCCAAGCTGCAGGTCTTTGGGAACAGGTGCTGCCTTTGGAGATAGATTGAAGCAGGGTGCAACTGCAGGGCAGTGTTTTCAAGCTGCGCTCTGCAGGCTGCACTGTGAAAGGGGCTGGTTAAAAATACTCTAAAAATGATAGATCTGAAATTATTTTAACTCCAGTCAGTGCCTGGCACAGGGGAGAGGAAGAAGGTGAGAATCACTTATATCAACACTGTGGGTAAAAGGAGCATATGGCCAAGTTAATGGCTGAAAAAACAAGCCTAGCACTGGTCAGCTTAAACCTGTTTTGTGAGTCTGTAAATTCTCTGGAAACTTTGGCAAGTACAAGAGGTTGAAAACCACCAAACTTTGGCTCAGAGTTCTGACCTGATCATGTTGTAAATGGCTTGTACTAATCAACTGCTCTGGCTTCACCTTAGTAATTAGATTATCAGAGCAATATTGATTAGGTGGACTCTGGAAAATATTTAAGGTCTTCACCCTTCTGGAGAAGGGATCTTCAGCCAAGAAATGAAATGAGAAATCAGAACAAGGTGCTGTCAGCTTCTCATGGACTTAACATCAGGAGTGACACAGGCTGATGGCAACCGGTTTGGAGATACCCTTTCCCCGGTCCCTTCCCCTTGCCATGTGTCTGATCTGGTCCTAGGGCTCACTGAAACCAGCGGGGATGGCTGGAACAGGGAACAGGACTGTCCCACAGGTGGGGTTATTGTCCACTGCTGTCCACCTGCTCCCAAGCTGTTCATGCAGCTCCCAATGCACTGCAGGTAACAGCTCAGCCTTTCGAGGCAAAGCAAGGAGTATTTGTTTTCCCTGGCAGTGCTGCCCTGTGACCTGCAGCGTGTCAGAGGTGGTTGCACAGCTCCCACATCCTCCATGCTGTGGAGACAGAGCCCCTTGAGAGAGACGGACAGCTGGCAGTGAAACCCCTCCACAGCTCCAGGTAAAACGTCCTTCGGAATCCACAGCCCCTTGTTTTGCTTGGCTTTAATCAGACATTTCTGGGGTCTAGAAAGATTCAGCTGGAGCCAAGCAAGTGTTTTCCATCAGCAAGGATTGGCAGAAGAAAGCCTCTGCTTCATAAACCATAAATCTGGTAAAGCAAGCAGCCATCAATCCAGGTACCCATGGCTCTTGACACTGTGCTTTGAAGCCTTCGTGGTCTTTCTTGGGCCATCCAACCCCAGTACCAAATGCTGGTAGGGAATGGCTACCACTCTGGCACTTCAAAAATGTAGGCACACCTCTAAACCACGACTTTACCAAACACAGATTGGATTGAATTACCTTCACTCCTCAGGCAGGGGAGGCCCTTGGAAAAGAGATGTGGCAGATTTGGCAGTAAGCCTGGAGCACAAGGCTCGCACGTTACATTTTTTTGTTTACCTGTATTATATCAAGCTATTTCCTTCTCTCAGAATTTCCTTGCAGTCTACCAAGGCTGCTTGTTGATGGTGAGAGATCAGTCAACTATTTCAAAGTGATTTGACCTTGCTTGGGTTGGGGACAGAGCCCAGACCTTGGCTGGTAGTGGTCACCTTGTAATGTCAAAGCCACTGTGGTGTGTCTGTTTAGGCAAGTGCAAGCCATGCTGATGCACAGGCGTGGGTGAGCTCCCTCCAATCACACTGAAGAGAGCGGAATTTAGCTTTCCTTGTCTTTGGCAGTAGCTGAAACAATAGAAATGTCCCCAAAGGCCAGGGTATGCAAGCCAGCAGGGCTTCTCTAGAGACCAATAAATGGAGGAATTTACGTTTCATTAATTGTGTATCAGAGTAAACACTGGAAAAACACCAAACCAACCAACCAAAGCAGTGACTTTACCACTGACTGCTGGGGGAGGCTTCTGCCAAGAAAGCAGCCTTGGATCAGAGAGCAAGGAAGCAAAGCCCTTCCAAAGGGTGACTCAGAGCAGCCTTCCAGGCTCTTCTACTGACTCCCTATCACCACCGTGCTGGATGGAGGCACGGAAGAGAAGCTCCTGTCTGGCCACAATCCTCTGTGTGCCTTGTGAGCCTGTCTCAGACACAGCTGCAGGGAGGTCAGCTCCCTCATGTCACAGAATCGTTTGCATTGGAATGGGCCTTAAAGATCATCTCATTCCAACCCCCCTGCCTTGAGGACACCTTCCACTAAATCAGGTTGCCCGAAGCTCCATCCAGCCTAAACTTGAACACTTCCAGGGGTGGAGCATCCACAGCTTCTCTGGACAAACCGTGCCTCACCACCCTCACAGCAAAGAATTTCTTCGCAATATCTAATAAAAACCTTCTGGCCACACTTCTTTAGATGCAGTCCAGAATACAGTTGACTTTCTGGGCTGTCAGTACACATTTTCAACTCATGTTGAGTGTCTTGTCAACCAATACCCCCAAGTCCTTCTCCTCAGGGCTGCTCTCAATCCATTCCCTACCCAGCCTGTACTTGTGCTTGGGATTGACCTGACACAGGTGCAGGACCTTGCACTTGGCCTTCATGAGGTTAGCACTGGTCCATCTCTGAAGTCTGTCCAGGTCCCTCTGGATGTCATCCCTTTGCTCCAGTGTGTTGATCACTCCACACAGCTTGGTATCATCAGCAAACTTGCTGAGGGAGCACTTGATCCCACTGCCTGTGTCACTGATAAAGACGTTAAACAGCATCAGTCCTGGCACCAACCCTGGAGGATGCCACTCATCACTGGTCTTCACTAGGGCATTGAGCTGTTGAGCACAACCCTTCTAGTGTGGCCATCCAACCAATTCCTTATCCTCCAAGTGGTACATCCATTAAATCCATGTCTCTCCAGATGGAAGACAAGGATGCTGCGTGAAACAGTGTCAAATGCTTTTTGCAATTGCAGAGTATATTAAGATGGAAAATTCATATATTTTTTAACATGAGATAGTTCTTTTGTTTTTTCCATCTACTGGCCACCAGAGATCTGATAAATGCAACAGCACAGGGACCTTGAAGGAGCTACTGTCCCCTTACCAACCTGCAGGTCATCAGCTAGGGCAAACATCCGAGCGGGGACCAAGTCAGTTGGAGCAGTCAAGGAGGGACTGGAAAAGGAGCCAGTCTTCTTTGGAGAGAGACCAAAGAAGATCTGTTAGCTGATGCCATGAAGGCAACCAGAAAACCCAGCTTGCACTCTCAGGAAGGTAGAGCAGACCCTGTGATGAGCCTTTTACTTGTGGGACTTTCCTACTTGAATGGAGGGATTGGGCTGGTCTGTGACACACTGAGGCTAGGCCTGAATGAAGACTTTATTTCATTAAAACATCATGCTTACAAAAAAAAAATATTCCCTGGCTCAGTTTTGTTCCCTTTATGGGTTTTAGACATAGGCAAGCTCAGGCTGAGCACTATTAAAAATGGTTTCAGGAAAATGGGGTAGTTGGGTGACCAAAAACACCAAGAAGTGGTGTGAACGGCCCCTGCAAGTGCTGCCCCCTGCCCAGCACTGCTCAGCCTCTCTGGTTGCTCCTCTGGGGTCCTCAGGCTGGGGGAGCTGTCTGTTCCCAGAATTGGCTTAAAATCAATGTGCAGGGGAGAAGAAAAAACTGACTAGCTGATGAAAGAGTGAGAGATGGGGGGGGGCGGAAATAAATGTTTTTTTAAAAAGGCTGTCCTGGCACAAGAGCAAACCCCACTTGCTTTTGGAGTGTCATGGCCTCTCATCTCTTCCACAGAATGAACTCAGGGTGCTGCAAGCCCAGATCTGGAGTGCAGCTGACAGCATGATCTTAACTTCAACCCTGAGGCATCCAAACATGCACTTCTGAGTGGCTATATATGAAAGAGAAACAGAAAAGTCTGGCTTTCTCTGGAAATGTGGCACAGAAATGGCTTGCACAATCGTATTTACTTTGGAGGTTCTTTTTGGGAAGTGTTGCCTGTTCTGGGCTGTGTGTCATCTCCCAACCCCATGAATTTTCCCTTCCCCTCTTTATTCTCAGTGCTCCTGTGGGTTGGCTGCCTGTGTGAGAGCCAGGGAGCCCAGACCCTGCCAGACCTCACTGAGCTTCATGATTACTGACATCATGTTTCCACCAAGGAGCAGGACATGGCAGTGCAGGGACCATCCCCTGAGCTCAACCTTGTCCCTAGACAGAGACCACAGAAATAGCAATGTATGGGCAGGGGGAGAGGAAAGGAAGATGCATATTTTAACTTAAGGCATTTATAGGATTTCTGATGGGTTTAGAGGAGAAAACGATTGGGTTTTTTTTTGGGGGGGGGGGGATTCCTTTGGTTTTGTTTTACAAAAAGTACAGGCAAGAAATATAATTTGTAATATAAGAAAACACAATCCTCTACTGGCAAAATATATGTGTGATTTGACTGTCAGCTCTTACAAGAAAGGGCAAATTGTGTTATAACGGTACTGGGGATGAAAAAACATGAGCATTTGAATGAATTTGCCAAGAGCCCTGCACTACTGTTGTGGGAAGCTGGAGACGCCTCGAAAGAAGAACTTCCAGGAGTAAGAAATGGCTTTGCTAAATAGCCCAGGGAAAAATACAGTCTTAAGCCCATTCTGTTGGGAGAGTGTGCATCCAGGAAAGGACAAGCAAAATGTGACAGTAGAGCTGTCCGTAGAGCTGGCAATGGTGCAGTGACAGAAACCTCTCAAAAGTACCCAGATATCCTTCACAGTTCCTTTGAAATCCCTTTGCACAGCTGCTGACAAAGATCTGAAAATGTCTAGTGCCAAGCACATACATCTATCATGCTGGGTAATGTTGCATCATCATTTCTCGATGATTGTGTTTTCCTGTCCCTCTGTTGTCCCATGTGAAGGTTACAGCAGAAGAACTTGGGGACCAGCAGCACTGGGCATTGCCTGTGCAGAACAAATTGTTCTTGATCTTTGCAGGCATCTTCTAGACACTGCTATCATAAAGAAAACTTCAAAGATTTCATGTAGTAGAATTGCAGCTTTAATCCAAGATAAGTACTGATGTATGAAAATTAAAGGGGCAGAGTGTGTTTGCCAATTGTGACTGGGCAAGGAAAGAATTGCAAAACCAGTCCTTTTGCAGTTTGGGTTTGCAGAGGCAAGCGCAAGGTGCACAAAAGGGGAAGCAGAGTGTGCAGCTAGCGAGTGTACATGTCTGCAGAGATGCCCTAACTGCAATGCCAAGAAAATCAGACCTTCAGCCAAGAAAAACAACATTAAAATGATGCAATGACATAAGCTAAATGCTGGTCATGGAATCTAAATTACACGCAGAACAATCAAGAAGGAAAACACCGACGACATTCGATTGTGTAACAGGGGTGTTGACCTCACAGTTGGCAGGCAAGGAAGGGCACAAGTGCAGACACAAGTAAAACCAGTGATAGGAGGGGGGACTTGACCTTGCTGAAAGCATCAACCAGGCCTGTCCCTTAGGGGTGATGCTGAAGTATCACAAGACTGCTCAGGTTTGTACATTTTAAACTAGTCCATTTAAAATCCGCCACACTTAAAAACCTCACTAGGACAGACTCACCTGATGAGCAGAGCAAGGCAAGAAAGCTGCAGCTCAGCACCAGGACAACTGCCTCTTGCTCAAACAAAAAGCTGGATTTTTTAAAAAAAGAAGGAATACACTTCACCAAGGGCTTTGAGATCTCTGATCAGGAGACGTCCTACCTGTAAGATAAGTACTGAGGGTTGCACTGCAGGTGGGAGACAGATGTGGGTTATGTTCTCTAGGTTTCTGCTCCATGTCTTGTATAGGCTATGAAACTTTTGTGATGCCGGCACTACATACACTAGCAATGCAGTCAGGTTATAGAAATAGACATGAGAAAATGCAAATGTAGATCCAAACAAAAATAAAAAACATCCTAACTCAGACTCAACACTGTATTGTGCTAAAAAGCAGTGAACAAAAATGTCTCATTTGGAGTGTAAAAGGCATTTTATTCACCCAACACCCTTTATTAATGGGATGTGTTTCTAGGGTATCTACTGATGAGTAGCATTTATTATATGTGCTTCACAGCTTCATCTATATTTTAGAGTATAATATAAGCAACACAATACAACTCTTGATAAGTGGGAGAGAGGAAATGCATGCACAATACAAGATGTTCCCATCAAAAACTCATCTCCTCTTAGCACACAGAGGACCTACAGGACACGGTCAGTGTTGCTCAAATACAAACACACTTCAACAAGCACCCCCTCAAATCGGGAAGGAGAGATCATCTGGTGCCTTTAAACACAACCTTCAGTTATCATGTCCTCAGAAACACCTGGAGGATCCCAGCCTCGCCTTCAGACTGGGGTGGTGGGATGAGCTGCAGGCTCATTTCAGGCCATTTGTGGTGGACCCACGCAGCAACTCACCCCATACCCAGGCAGCAACTGAGGAGGGAGGCTCTTGCAAAGAGCTTTCAGTGGGGGCCTCCCAGCAGGCTCAGACCCACAGCCAAATCACTTCACACCCTGCCCTCCCCTCCTCTTGCCCCTAAAATGCCTCTTTGCTGGCAGCTTTGAGACCTACAGGCGAGAAAGGAGAGGCAGCACCCAGGGTCGTCAGGCTACAGAGAGTACCCAAGAACAAAAGATTAATTTTAATGTCCTGGCTTCAAGCAACCTTGGCCAATAGCTTCAGGAAGTCTTCATCATTTATGCGGAGGAGGAAGCACCTGGAAATCACAGAATTAATTTGATCTGAAGAGACTGTGCTCTGGAAAAACACATGTGTTAGGCCCCATTACTCAAGATTGCAGGGGTAGGGACGGGACAAGCCATAAGTGGTGAGCAAGTTTGAGTGTGCTGGATGCCAATCAGTGGCATTGGCTCAAACATGTGTTTCCTCAAGCCAAAGTCCCAGCTCAGCTTGGCACCGGGCTGTGCATGCCCTGGCTGGCCAGGCTGACATTGAGAAGGGAGCCATCCCTTCCCCACAGCCCTTCCCTGGGAGGAGGGGTGATATCAGAAATAACCAGGGGAAAAGGGAGAAGAGGAAGGTCTGGAAGGGCAGTTCTAGGCCCCTCCAGGGATGGACATCCCACATGGGAGCCAAGTCCCATAGGAGAGGCAAATCTCCTCTTCCAAGGCCTGACAATCCATGTGTGAGCTCGGCAGTTTGCACTGCATTTAACATAACAGGTAGTGACAAAAGCCTCGCTGCTTCTCATTGCACAGTAAGAAAAAAAGGTGACAGCTTTGGTGACAGCTGTAACCAGCCAGTGTGGGGCCAGGGCTGTGCAGTGCTCTGGGTGTTGGGCAGAGGTTTTCTGAGGTGGCACCAGACCCTGTTGTGTCCCTCTTTCTAATTCCTCTTAAAAACACTGAGTTTCAGGATTGTTTATCCTGAACTCCACTCCCCACACTGCAGACACTGACCCTGATGGCTTTTTAAAGGGGATATATCCATTCTCTTTGGCTAAATTTGCTTGTGAGTCCTTGCAGCCCCACCTGGTCTCACAGGATGTTTTCAGAGGCAACTGTAGTGCAACAGGGACACTGTAGAGAGCTGGAGACTACCTACCATGGCCAATAGGCTCCTTATTGGAGGTGTCACCAAATTGGGAGCTAAAACTACCCTTAGTATGCATCACTTCTTCTAAAGATGATACTGATGGCTTGAGAGAGAAAGTTCATTTGAACTTTTCTGTCCCAAAAGTAAGACACTATGTTTTGGTGTGTAACAAGCAGACACAGGACTTCATGATGCCTTGATGTCATCTGTACGCACTCTGCCCCAGCCACGCTGCAGTGCAAACCTGCGATGGGGTTTGACTTTTGTTCAGTGCAGAGGATCCCAGCAGCTCTTGGGAAATCAGAGCCAAGAGACTGGTCTAAAAGGGGCTAAGGACATGTGTCCCACCCATGATTTCAATGATAATGATAACGAAAGACAGGCTAGTGACCAAGTACCAAACTAGTTCAGGGAAGGAGGTTTGATTTCCCGTTGCAAACTGGGAGAACTTTGCAGGCCACACAGCCTTGCTGTCAGCAGGGTCGAATGCAGACATGTTCCCCCCAGCCCTTGTTTTGGCACGAGCAGTGCCACATTCCTACATGGACTCACCTCAGCTCCATGGCCAAATGCTGCACGTGCAATGGAGTTAGACAAACTCCAGCACAAAGCTAAACATTATGTGTGTGTTTATCACCCTTGTGCTCTGAGTGAGTACAAATAGGTTGTGCATTAAATCACACAAACAGGCTGAGAGGCTTCTAACACTGTTTGGGTCATGGCCTGTCAGGCAGTTGTAACTCAGTTGTACTTCGTAGCTCTCCCTTTCCTTGTGTGAGAGGTTGCCTTAGTCCATAGCTGCCAGGGAGAAGTGGTGTTGTTGCAAGTTTGAGATGTGTCAGATAAAGGAAATGTGACAAAAATTCCTCAGTTTATCCACCAAGCCCATTTCACCTGGCAATATTTGAAGTACCACCTCTGCACTGCTGTGGGCAGGGGAGGGAGAACCAGAGCTTTTCACTGTCAGGTGGAAGGACATCCAGACCAGGGCTGAGGCCACCCTATCTCCCCTCACCCCAGGCTGTGGTCCCACAAGCATTCAGCACATTGCACCCAGATAATATGTGGTGATGGGGGCTCAGAGAAGGGTAGTGGCAAGATGCTCAAGTGTCTTCTCCCATTTGGCACAGTTCAGAGCATGCTGCAGGGTCAGCAAAGGGGGTCAGCAAGCACAGGGAGCCTCTCAAGCTTCTCTAACCTGAGGAACTGCTTTTCTCTCAAAGCAGAAGCATTTTGTAAAATGCAACCACTACTTGAAGTGACCTCACAGGCATTTTCAGTAAGTGGTCATCATAAGTCCTGAAGTAGTTGGACAGTTATTTGAAGAAATGTATGATAAAAGCCTTTCCACCCCCATCCCTCCCACCCCTACTTTATATCCCATGATTTCTTCCTTGTTTGAAATGATTCAGCAATAGACTCTCAGATAGTCTCCATCTGGTTAAAAATAGTTACTTGCCTCATATGGCTTTAGCATGGTACTGTCAACTGTAAAATGTTCCACCTTCCAAAAAAGTAGAGTGAAAAATGAAAGTGAGCTTTCACACTTCATTACTCTCTGCAGTGAGACCTCCAGAGCTCATTCCAAACCCATCAAAGGAGGAGAGGCGGGCTGGGAGGGCGGGCAAGCAAGATGTTCGTGTTGCTGCCCAGTGCCCTGCGGGTCCTTGTGAAGCTTTACCCCCTACACAAAAGTGACCAGGCTGATGGTTTGCTCATTTCCCAAAACAAAACACTAGATTATTTCCGAGACATTTATTTGTCGATTTCTGGAATGTTAGAAGAGTTTAGTCATGGAAGCTGAATGTCTCCTGATGGCAGTTATGGGAATACACTCCAGCAGGGAACCAGTATAGCCCAGTTAGCTGAGTCACATTCCAATCACCCCATAGCACTGAGGCAAGAGGGCATGAGAGCCCAGAATCCGATCAGCCATCTCACAGCTCTTGTCCTCTGTAGGCATGGGGATCAGTGATGGGCTTACACAGTGTGACTGGCTATCCTGGACTGAATGTGCTTTGGTGGAAAAAAAGGGTAATTTGATGGCAATAGTGAACAAATGGTGCAGGTGGCTTATTTCACTTGGCTCTCTGTATCACTTGAATCTTGAATTTGTTTGCATTCAGGGCCAGCTGCTGGAGGGTGTGTGGTGGCACCCTTCTGCCACAGAGGTGTCACAGGGAGGTGGTACTGAGGCACTGCAGGGTGATAAATGGAAAGTGCATCAGGTCCAGCCTATGAGGGGACAGATGGCACCTCTGCAGTGCCCACAGCCACCTCCTGATGTTCCACCCAGGGAGGGAAGCATGGCAAGAACTGCAGTCTGCCCCGGGGCCTCAGGTCAGAGAGAAAGGCTTGCAGCCAGCAGCTGGAGCATTCATCAGGGCTTCTTCTGTTGCTGAGCAGCAAACAGGGTTAGTGATATCCACCAGCTCCCAGTGCTGAAGAACTTCAGAAAAGCCAGGGAGACGCAGAAGTATCCATTGGTTTTCACTGTACACCTCACAGCATCAGAAGTTGACTCTAGAGGCTGTATGACAAATTGCTGGTTAATACCCACATTAATTCATTTTTTCCCTCAGAGTTGCATTTGCTGTGCATGCTGAGCCATCCTCTGCTCATTTCCTCAAGGTGATATGCTAAATCCTGCTCCCTGGACCATGGCAATCAGCTATTGCTGGAATACAATCAAGCTGCAGATGGCAGCTGAGGGAATCACAGGGATTCTGCATTGCTCAGCACCATGGTCAAATTACTGGGGCAGGATTTGACCACAGAGCCAGACATGAGCAAGCCTGCTGCCTGCCTGTGGGGTGCTCTCAGTGCCCACCTCTGTCCTGGGCAGCACTCTTGGGTGCTGCTGCTGCATTTGTGAGGTCTTGAAATACCTGTCACACTGCCATATCACCTCATCTTGACCACACCATAGTAAACATTTGCTCTGGGTCCCTCTTGACAAGACAAGGGATGAGTCTAGAAATTACTTCTACAGAAAGTGAGTGTTTTGAAGAAGTGCAGGAAGGGACTGAGCTTCCCAGTTTTGGATGCCTACTTGTGTACCAGACCCCAGCTGTGTTTAAGGGAAGGGACATTTTCACATTCCAACAATTTTAATGCACTCCAGGCCTTATGCAATTTTTCTTTCCATTTACAATATTAGGTATTTTATATGATAAATCTGAAGTGTGGCTTTTGTGCATGAATGATACAGTTTCCATAATATTTTTTCATATGCAGAGACATTTTGTTTTGATCTCATGGGGCATGAGTCAACTCCTATTTGAAGCCACTGGACTCCTTCCAGTGACCTTCCCAGAGCCTGGCTAGCTGGGAAGATGAAGTCTGATGTGCTGTAGGTGCAAGCTATCATGACCTGCTGAGACTCGGGGCAGCTCAGTAGAGCAGCTCAATCATAGAAAGGCTACACCAGGAAACATCCAGCATGCTTGGTGCAAAAACAGTGTCTGCCCCAAAAATGCATGTGCTGTAGCACCATAAGACTCCCAGATAAGTTTGCAGCAGTGTGTGTTCAGCCCTGCAAGATCCACAAAGTCTGCCCATCCAACACATGTGCCATTTCCTTTAATCTCAAGGCTGCAAGAGTCAGGGTGAGTTACAGAACTTATTTGGTCAAGGTCCTTGAGTGGGATGAACAACACCCTGGGTTTTCTGGATTACCCAGGCCAGGCCTTCCACTCTTACAGAAGCAGCAGCCCTGTGGACCCAAACACCCCTAAGCATGCAAGGGTGTTTCCCATGAAGACCTTCAAGACTCCCTATGTGAGTGTGGGATCCCACACAAATTCAGGCATGTGCCCTCCCAATATGCATGAATTTTATCCCCCCTTCTTAGTGACTGTCAGAAGAACTGTTTCTTTTTTTTAGTAGGAGCAAGTTCTGAGGGAGAAATGTCAGGTTCCCCAATTCAGCAAAATTCTGGCAATTCGCCTCAGCTCAGAAAAGTGCCTCTGTTCTGCGAGGCCAGTGAGGAAGAGAAACACACTCTGGAAGACTCAAAATGAGCAAAAAAGAGGTCAAGTGCCCAAAGCTACCAACTGAGCATCCTCCCTGTCTACATGGTTTGCATGTCAAGAGCTCTGTTAGTGACAAAGGGCTGGCCAGAGGTGTTTGTGTCATGATCCTCAGCACACAGCATTCCTGCCATCATTAAATGGCACTGTGGAGACGTTCAGAGCAGGAGTCACTAAGGAGGGCCCAGCAGGTGGTAGCCTCTGCCTGCCTCTGCTGCCAGCTCTGGCAGTGACGTGGGGCTGCTCCATAGGACTGGGGCTGCTCTGCAGTGTCCTCCACCACTGGCCCTGCTGAGGAAACCTCATGTGATTTGGAAATTAAGCAAAGTATTTTGTGTTTATGAAACAGCTCCTAAGAGTTTGAAAAAGGGACTAGTGGTGTTTACACACAAGCTGGACAGACTCTAACACGGTGCATGCTCTGTTGTGTCAACTCCTGCACCTGCATAAGATATTTTACAAAATCCCTGTGAAATGAAGGAGCCAAACAACTGGGTCTAATCAACCCTGCCTGTGCTCTCACTGGAGCCGCACAGCATTTCTGCTAACGGAGCTGCGGGATGTTATGGAAAATCTGCTCTCCAAAGAGCCTTTGTTCATGTCTGAAGTTAAGGCTGGTCAAAAGCAAGGAGTTGAGCTGTGGGGGAGCTGGTGCTGGAGCAGCCCGGGTGCAGAGCCCTGCTCCTGGGGCTTATGGAGTGCTCCCTAGGAATAGGGGAGACTTTGGAGGGAGCCCAAACAGCAGGACAGGGAGAGCAGCAGCTCAGCTAACATCACCTTTATCCCCTCTCAGGCAAGGAGGAGACTCATCCAAAGAAGAATAAAGTTGAAGCACATTTTGTTGTGCTTTCCCAAACTACCAGAATTACCAAATGTGCTTTTCATTGTGTTTTTTTTGTTACCTATGCCAGAAAGTTTTTGGACCCCTTCTCTAGCAACACAGATTCTCCTCTTTTTTGTACCATTTGCAGAAGGTCCTGTCTGGCCCGCGTTTGCTCATAGAGTGACACCAGGATTCAGTCCACAAAAGGTTGTTGACCTGGGAAGAGAGCTTCTAGAATTCAAGGGCTGGGCAATTTCTTGGAAATTGCCTTATCAGCACAGCTACAAGCTGGAGCTTTAACAGCCCTCCCCGAGCTGCATGTCCCTAGTTCCTATTCCTGCAGTTTGCTATATATGCCGTACACATATGTTTATTTTGTAGTTTGTTATTTTGGGCCGAGATTGCCACAAAACCACGAAGCCAAGATCAATTGCTTTTCTGTTACTGAAATTAGGTATCAGGGAATGCCCAAAGCAAGCCAGTAATGGGGAGCAGGCGTCTGTGCACAAGACTGTGTAAAGGCTGATGCCAAGAACCTCACATGCCCTCCTTTGCTGGTGGAGAAGGGAATCAGCAGGGGGGTCAGGGGGTGTTATCAGCAAAGCAAAAGGCAGTAAAACAGGAGCAGAGAGGCACTGGGTTTGCACAGCAAGGAGAGTCACCAGGGTGCAGGCTGGGCTCTAAGAGCAGTGGAAGTGGGCTGAGTGGGAATGGATGAGTGCAGCACTTCAGGGATTTAAACCAAAACCTTACAGTACATTAAAGCCTCCTGGAGGCATGAGCCTGCACTTACACAGGGACTTGCTCTGAAGTTTCACAGGGTCAGGATGGGCTGGTTCACTGTGAATCCCAAGGGTGTTTGCAGTGCCTCAGACCTTCCCAGGCAAAGAAGATCTGGCAGCCCAGACAGAGCTGCCACCACTTGTCATCCCCCAGCTCCTCTGTCAGTGGCTTTGCCCAGCTCACGTTTTGGGACAATGCATGGCTGGGCAGTCTCCATCCTACCTGCACCTGGGGAGCTGGAGAAGGCATCTTCCTGGGAGAGCTGTAGGGAGCATGGACTTTGCATCTGGGATTCAGCCCTCATCCCCAAGGGGCATGGTGCAGATCTGAGCAAGGACTTCAGGAGTGGCCAGCAAAGCCCCTTGGCTCACCTGCTCACCCGCTACCCTCACCAGGACAGGCTGCTGAGCGAAGCCAGTGCCTGCCTTGGAAACAAATGTCCACAGAGCCACAGGCACACAGCACCAGCAACTTCACATCCTGAACCGCTGCTATGATAATCCTGTTTGCTCAGTCTTAGTGACCGAAGAGAACCATAACCAAGGAAAACAGCAGGATTATCCTCCAGCACCTGTTTCCACTGAAAGGATTATCATAGTTGGCTGCATCAATGATGTCCTCTAGGTATCACCATGAAAGCAGCCTGAGGGACATGGCAGCCCACCAGAAGACTTCTCTCCCCTTCTGCATGCCCCTTTCCTGGGTATTTTCTGGAAGCTCCTGACAGGCAAAGGCCAGTCCATGTGGATACAAGTATCAGTGCTTTCATGCCTGCAGCATACAGGCTTGCTCTCCAAATAGCATCATCTCCTGTTTGACTGTCTAACGGGGAGGCGGCGTGAGAAGTATGGGCTGTAAACTGCAGGGCTCAGAAGGCAGACAGCAGCTTTAAAGCACTTTAAAACAAGCTGGTTTTCCTGTTCAACATTCTTTGTGCTTTTGAGTTCAAGAGCAGGATCGGACCCACTCACCTCACAACCTGGAAGGGCTCTGTTGTGCTGCATTTACATCTACAATACAATGCTAACTGATTTAAGAGCTGATTTACCGAAGAATGAAAATACTTGATTGCAGAAAAATCTTGGAGTGCCCCTTAATAGTCCAGAGAGGTGCTGCAACTGCCCCAAGGCCTTTGTGACATGAGCTGATGCCTCTCTCCATCAGTTTTTTCAAGAACATCCTTCCATCCCTTAAGCAGGGGCCTTGGAAAACAAATTACTGCAAACACAAATTTTTTTCTATAATGGAATGTAACATTAAAGTAAACACTGGAACATGGAGACAAACAAAGCAAAAAAAAATAAGGGAAATAATCCTTAGTTTCTAATGATTTTTGCAAAACATTGCTGAAATTAGGTTTTATTGGAACAAAAATGTATTTATCATATCTGTCAACACTGGAAAATTATGGTTAAATTACAAGTTTATTTTAAACTCTGACGATGATCCAGAAGTGATATGCTATTTATAAATAGCTTATCATACACCACAGTATAAAAAGTACATTGATCTTCTTGTTATTGAGTCAAATTCATTGTTATATTTGAGATGGGAATTAGCTTTACCCCTCTGACTATAAAACAGAGAAAAAAATTAAAACCACAGGGAGGAGAGCAGTAACAGCCCACTCATCAGAGTCTCCTGTGAAAAGGACCATAGGAAAATAGGCCCATTGGAAAAGGCCACCCCGATTCTGAAGCTTGTCTAGATCTGGGCTGAGATCAAGCGGTACCAAGCAGCAGAGATCTCTGAACCCCACCGTGGTGCACATGATCTCAACCTCTGACCTGCATGAAAGCTGTTCTCAAGCCCTGAGCCAGCCAGGCCCCTCTTTTAAATCAGTTACACTGTGGATGGGTGACTCTTTCCAAAGTCTTCACCCTGTTGTTTTTGGCCACAGTTTTGACAGGACAGCAGGACTGCAGAAAACTTCTTGTGCCAGCTCAGCTTCAAAGCAAGGAACGTCTTGTGGCCCTGATACCGAGTACAATGCACTGCAGAGACTTCTCCAACAAGGCTGAGTAACACATGTTATAAACTGGGCATTAAGTCTCACTATGCAGCTATTTTACGTGGCCAGGAACCTCCACGGGGCTGATGATGCTGGTGCCCCTCCGTGTGCTTGCTATGCTCCTGGTGCTTCCCAGCAGTTCAGGGACCACGCTCATTTACCAGGGTAGAGCCTACCTGGGTTTTTAGGGGTGCTAACTGAGATCTCTGGCAGCCTGACGGCAGCAGTGAGGATGCCCCTGCCAGAGGGGACCAGCGGCTGCCAGGGGGAAGGGGATCAGAAATATTCTCCTTGGATATTTCAGTCTTTGAACCTCAGATGGAGGACTTTATCCAAGCTTCATTAATATCCCATTAAAAAAGACAAACATTCTCCGTTGTTAGGGCCAAGCTGAGCCAGTGTGCTCTGCTCTGGTCATGGCTATGGCCATAGCCCAAGCTACATATGTGTGTGGGGGATGAAGATGATGGGCTGTGATACAGCAGCACCAACAGAGCCCATCACGAAGCTGGCTGGTTGTGGAGCATGCAGCAGCCCAGGCCTGCAGGTAGTGCAGAGGTCATCACTGAAGTGGCAGGAAGCCAAGGAGGTGACTGTGGATAATGCTGCAGAGCTGCCTGGAGAGGGGAAATGGGAAACTGGTGGTCAGAGCTGAGCTTGCGGGAGGCTCCAAGCAGCAGCAGCCAGGAGCTGAATGGTGACATGGGGAGATAAGGCTCTTGATGGATAGACCTCAGAAGGTTTGGAGGCTTTTGTTCTGCTTGGATAAGGAGTCAAATATTCACATAGATAAGTTTCAGAAATACATCTGATCTGAAGTCTTTTTTGTGTAGGGCTCAAAATAGAACATGAGAATTCCTCTGTGGCATTCCTAGTTCCTGGGTTTTCCTTCACCAGCACCAGGTTGACCAGAATTACCCACGCAAGCAAAGCAACAGCCAGGACAGCTCTAACAGGCAGACCCTCCCTGAACCTCAGGCATTCAACTGTGCCAAGGTGCCAACCTTACTTACAGGCCGGGGCATAGGGGAGATGATCCTTTGCTTGGTTACTCTCTGTTCCTTGTCATCTTGGTCCACAGAGCTGCTATGGGTGGTTTAAAACACTGTGAAGGAAATGCCCTCGCTAACATTTGTGTGTATCTTAACATATTCGTTGCCACAGAGTTTATATAACATTGCCTGGCACCGCTTCACTGGCAGAGTTATACCCACATGGAGCATCTCATTGTGTGCAAAGATCTGCAATAACCTGCTGATGAATGGCTGCTGGTGGCAAAGCCAGATAGCAGCACCGATGATCTTGGCAGACTCCTACCCTCCTTACACACCACACTTGGACCTAGCTGAAGGCTGCAGGCAGCACACCCAGGATGGCCAGCAATTGTGTTCCAACTTTAAACTGCAGTGCTTGAGTGGAGTGCTTTTGGAGGACGCATAATTTCCTTGGAAATAAATTAGAGCGCTGTACTGTACTCCAGTTTCCTTGTACCATAAGTTGTTTAAACAGTTTCTCATTATGCATTTCCCATTCAGACAAAAAACAGACCACAAAGCCTGAGGCACCAAGGCTGGTAGGAAAATGGAAATCCTGCTCCAAGTAGGCAGAGAGCAGCTCCCTGGCTCTGGGCAGGCGCTGGCAGACCCAGGAAAGATTTGGGGCAGGAAGGAGCAGTAGCAATTTCTGGCTCTGTAGAGACCTTTCAGGTTCACCTTTGAACAAATATGGCTCCCAGTCAGTTTTGCAGGATTTCTGTCTGAGCAATCCCCCAGCTTCGACATGCCTTAGGGAGGACCCAGATCCAAACCCTGAGGGCAGAGCAGCAGAGGGTTTCCAGCAAGCCAGAGAGTCCACCCCATTTAGGGTCAGCTCATCTTCGCCTTCCCCCATGTCTCTCCCTGTGCTTCCCAATTTGCTATTTATAGCTTTGCCCTAATGATCCTCCCCATTCCACCCCCTAACTTTAACCTCTTCCTTGCCAAGTGGTGTTTGGAATTTACAGGAGAAAGCTGTTTATGTTAAATAGCTTTGTAACAGTTTCCTCCTCTGCCGCCTCCCTTCCTTCCCCAATAAAAGCCCTACAGTGTGCTTGGCAAAGCCTGTAAACAAAGGAGGGGTTTGGAGATCCAACCAGTTTTTGGTGAACCCAGTGGGGAAATAATGTCTCTTTTGAAGAATGTTAAAGCCTGAATTCATAATAGTAGGAAACTAGTATCCACCCTAGGTAAGGAATTGCTTACTTGCAGCTACAGGGTATAAAATACAGATGTCCATGTAGTCATTGTTGGGTGCAGGGGGTTAACCCTGTGTGTTTTCCTCACTGGTCAAGATGGTGTTGATGGCAGAAAACCAATGAGTTTGTTAAGCTCCAAATACTTGAAGTTGTGACAAGTGAGCAGGGAAAGGAGAACACAAAAAGGCAGTAATGTTTTGAACTCACCTAGATTGATGAACAGAAGCACAAGGCAATGAAAATCCATTAGCCTGACTGTTCCCTGCAGAGGAAAAACAGGCACACAAAATCCAATTCATTATTCTCTTTCTTATTTAATGCTAAGTAAGTCATTGAACTTTACTACTTGATCTATCCATTTTCTTTAGTAGAAGGGCTGCAGGAAATCTTTCTCTTTGCAAAGGGGGTTTCAAGTTTCTCACCGATATCATGCAAAAAATACTTGGAGTGTATGAGTAAAAAATAACTGCATTTCAAAGGGAGCTTGAGCCATGAAGATAATTTTTCTCTTCTGAAGCGCAGAACCAAAGAGTGGAGGCCCCTGGGAGCTGGGAGCACCATTGTTCTTCTTCCAGGTCGTTATCTGGAGACAGGCCCTGTGATAGACTCTGATGAGGCCACGGGAAGGATTATCTGCTGGGAGTGCTAATGGCATGCATTTGACAACATCAACTGTTTAATTTATGAAGTGACTTGTAACGTAAAGGCAAAGCAAGTCATACCATGCAACAGCCCAAACACATCTGGTACAATTAAAAAGTATCCCATCAAAGCCCAGCCTGCTCTACAATCCCATTTACTTAGTTAAGGCCACGTAGAAATGTTCCACCTTCCTAAAAGGCAAAATCCTACTGGATTTTGTACTGTGATGGCAGTGTTATATAATGACAAATATATTAATGGAAACTATCCAGCACTGAAATCATTCCAGCCTTTTTATCACCACATTCCTTGCTCCCACATAAGTGAAGTGTGCAGGAATAAAAGCAGTTAAACATCATCCACCAGAAGACACAGATGATGGGGATTGCTCACAAGCCCCTAACAGCTCAGTGGTGCCCATCAGCGTTGGGATCCATATATACACTCTGGGCAAACAGAGCTGCTCTTCCTGGGGAATTATTTTTTCCACTGCTCATGGCTTGGGGCCATATCACCCTCTTGCAGTTGGGGACAGTTTAGTGTTGTCATCCAGTACCTGAGTAGCTCATTCAGCTCCCCTGGTCCTGATCTCTGCCAAGAGTTGAGGAGTTTGTCCCATGCTCTTCACCGTGGTCTCATGGATCATCAGACTTAAATAATGTTTTTCTTCCATCACAGGAGTATTTGTACAAAACTAAATTTATTTTCGTTTTTCACATGCAATGAGAAGCTTAATGACTTAGTCATTAAGCTTCTGAATAGAATATTCAGATCAGCCTCTGAAGGAAGGGAAGGTGTGGGTGGCAAGCCCTCCTTTTCAAGCATGGGTCAAGCAAAATGACAGGCCAGAGGGTGCTGGTCTGAGCCAGCTCTGTCAGCTTCTGGAGCATCACCACTGGACATGAGATCTGTGATCACAGTGATGGATTCAAATCAGGGCTGCTACCAAAACAGATGATCTCTGCCCCATCACTCTGCATGTTTCCTATGACCCTCATGAATTTGTTTGTTACCCATGTTCGTGCAACCTGTGTGGGTCAGCTGAAACAAACCTTGTCTGAAAGGGCTTGTTTTCAGCCAGAGGAGCCCATTGCCCACATGGCTGCAAAGGCAGCAGAGCCAGGGTGGGCAGCAGGACACACAATGGGAGTTGAGGGGAGGAGGGTGCAAGCACCAGCCCTGGCTTGGATGGGCTGATGCTGAAAACCACAGACATGCACCTACCCTGCTGACAGATAGCTGGTAACCACCTGGCAGTGAAACAGGAACAAAACCTCTCCTGTGGATGCTCTCAAGGTGGTTTAGAGCAGTGCTGCAACACCTGTTGTTACTGGCAATTACTGCAAGAACAGCTGCCTTGTGCTTCGTATTAGGTAAAAGCTCCAAAAAGCCCAAGTATTTGACAAGCTGTTTATGCTCCTGTGTCAGATCCAGCACTGATAGCGTGGCTGTCCTAGTCTACTGATGGGAACCTGCCAGGGTACCAGCGATGCTTAAGTCGGGGGGGTGTGTCAGCAACAGGTCCCATCGCCCCCCCGCCTTCCCCTTTGCCTCCGCCTCCCTAGCAGAGAGAGAACAGCTCCTGCCAGGGGAGCATCCCACACTGCCCTGCTGTCCTAAGTGAGCTAATGGAGATTTTATTTGACGGCTCCCAAGTGAGTATTTAGGGGAAGAACAGATAAACAAAACACTTCTTGCTGAAGTCTTCGAGCAGGCAAACTGTGAAACAATGGGAGCTCTGTGGGACTCACAGTTCACCTGCTCCAGTCCAACAGGAAGCACTCCTCCCTCCACAGCACAATGCTGGGGCTGGCACTCACCTTTGTGCCTCAGGATACCTCTGGGGTCCCCTCTGACACTTGGGTGGGTGAGAGGGGCACACATTATACACCCGAATGGGAGCAGAGGGATGTGACTGGGGGCACCGTGAGCTGTTCCTGGGGTGGCACTTGCCCATCAGCAGTGGCATCTGTAACCCCTACTGGACCAGTCAGCACAGGGTTCTTCATCCGCACACGGAAACTTTAACTCGGAACACTGTTCTCCCTTCCCCACTAGGAAATCTTGCCAGGGGCTTGTCTCAACTACTACTTCTTAACAAGAGGTCTTTAAATTTTGGACACAAAACACTGTTTAAATTTTACCGCCTGGCAAATCTTTTGTCATGAGCTATTGTGTTGTCCCTGCAATTGTTCCTATGGTGGCAGGGAAGTCTGCAGTCCCCCTCTGAGGGAGGACAGCTGACAGCCTTTGAGGGGGCTACAGCACTCACCTGGCCCTGTAAAATGACTTGTTGGTAGCTGTAACCCAGCAGCTTCTGAGATTTTGAGCTCTTTAGTGTCTCTGTCTGCCTCTTTGGTGCATACACTCAGATCTGCCTTTCAAAGCATTCTGCCAATGAGCTTAAGACCAATTATCAAAATGATTTTGGTAGGAAGAAGCTAAATATCATGGCTTTGAGAGAGACATGGGGCCAGGCTTGCAAAGGTACATCACTGCTTAGAGACACACAACAGTGGCTAATGGCTAAAGCACTGACCTAGTAGAAAATCCTCATCTAATCTCATTAAGGACAACAGGATTCAGTGCATTACACAGGATCAGAAGGGAAAGACACACCATTACATCTGAGATGCTCTGCTAATCATGGCAATGGCGAAAGTCTGGGTAAGCTTCTGTTTTCTCCTTTAGGTTGTGAACCTGGAGGTCAAGACTGATTTTCTATTTGTCTGGGAATTTTGCACTCTGTTGCAGCTGGTATTAATAAATTTGAGCATCAATCCTGGAAGGAATGGGTATGCCCAAACCCAGACACTGACCAGCATGGTACTATTCATGTCTGGATGCAGACTGCTGGCAGGGCACGACCAAAAAACTTGTGCTGTTGGGTGCTAAGGCTGAGCATGCAAACATTGCCGCGAAAAAATCTGGAAGCTGAATGGGGCAGGGAAGAAAAAAAAAGACAGTTTGTGAAGCAAATGTGCCTGCCAAGATGCCACTTTTGGTGAACCAGGAAGCTGATCAGCAGTTCACATAACAAACCTGAACATTTCCAGCACGATGGGCCCGATTCTGTCACTGGCGTTTGCAGGACAGAGCGATGACTCAGGGCAGTGGCACAGTCAGCAGCAGCTTGCACCAGCATGCCCGGCACAGTGGGCACACCCTGCAGCACCCACACGTCTCCTCCGCAGTACTGCCACTCCTGGAGGCCACGGGGCACCTCCTGCTTGGAACCACCTGAGAGGATGCTACTCAGAGGGAAAGGGGAGAAGCTGAGGGGGTTGTTTGTGTCCTGGGAGCCGTGGTTGGCCAGGGAGCTGCGTGGCTTTACATGGCTGAGAAGTTGCTCAGGTGTGCTTTAGTCTGCTGCTGTTACCCAAAAAGAGTAAGAAAAACTTTGAGGAATGTTTTTCGGGCATGTTTCAGCCGCCGGAACCTTGGTGGCATGGTCCTGTATGGAGGGTGTCTTACCTCTCAACTTCTTAACCTGCGTTTCCACAATGTCTCTGCCTGGTGCTTCCCTATCTAGTAAAAGGCAACACCTATAGCATGGCCAAAGATGTCCCAGTTTTTCTTTTTGCAATGACAATCCTGGGTTTGCTTACCAGCATCACCTTTTTTATCCTTTTCCCATCTTGCTCAGTTTTTTCCAGCAGAGTTTGACAACCTGAAGCTACTGATTTGCAAGGATAAATCACTGCTGTTATCATGGGTCTGCTCCTCATGGATGGTCAGGCACACAAACATCTCAAAGAAAAAGCATATTGATTTCTTCTGCGAGATGATGATCACAAATATTGTTGATCTTACATTATACGTGATTGTTTATATAAAGAGAAAGAATCTTTACTTCCTCCTGGGACGTTTGGGAATTTGGCAGGCTTTGAAAGCGAGTCAGTGGTGCATAGGGTAATGCTCCTTCAGGGGGAGTGTGCTTACTGCTATTGCAGGAGATCACATTAGTGCTTTTGACACGATCAAACAGAAAGTTCCAGTTAAACAATGAGTTTTTAGGATTAAAAGTGAAACGTTAAGAAGGTGTGTACAACTCCATGAATTTGCTTCATTTCGTTCGTTGATGTGGTGGTAACAGAACTATTTTTAGGTATAATCCTTCAAACAGAACATGACTTCTCCTTTCTGATTAGTACAAAGCTGGCTGCTAGTCAAAGGATAATTATTTCCCAACACATCACCTAACACACACCAGCAAACAAAACACTCATTATTTGAGCTATCCAATATTAACTGTTGTTTAGCAGTTAACATTTTCTCGACAGCTTTAAACAGGACTAATTGCTCCAGCTTCATTAGCAGAGGTCATTTATTGTTGGTAACAATACTTTTCTGGAGATAGTCCCTCGGATGAGATTAGATTATCAGGTCAAATTCTGCTCCCGGTGGCAATGATGCCTGACCGCATTTGGCCTCATGAAAGTCTGCTCTTTCAGTTCATAGCTGCCCAATTTCCAGCCCTGCAGCTGATATATTACATAAAGGAAGTAAATGCACTCCACCAGACGGGAAATTACAATAAATTAGGAAAGTGTGCGGCACAAGAAAGGTTGGCAAAATAGCCATTTAAAAGTTATTAATAAAACCGCAACCTCAGATAGGGTTTAGAGAAAAAAAAATAAATCTGATAAAGAAGTTGTCCTTATAGTTGAAAACACGTCAGCAAAGAGGGAAAGCAGTGTTTGGAGAAGAACTAGTGTGGCCTGCATCACAAACACCCAGCTGATGCTATCAAATGCTGCATCTGCTACAGGCATGGTTCAGATCATAAGCCACTTTTTTTGCACATAGTTTCATGCTGATTGGAGCTACAGCCAGTGGATGCTGAGGGTTGCAGTCTTCAAGTGCAGCAAATTTGCAGGAGGGTTTCTGTGCAGCTCTCACCAAGTGGGGAGTCCTTCTGCAGGGCCTTCAATAGCCTGCTGCACGTCTGAAACAGCCTCAACTTTCCTGAGCACACGGAAAACTGAATCCAGGCTTTCAATCCAATATATTCCCATTTAAACATGTGGAGTGAAGCAGCCTTCTTTTCAGAAGTGCTGAGCAAACACTGCTTAGAGTGAGGCCGGCGCCTTTGAGAATCAGTCATCTTCCATATGGAAGTCTCAGGCATCCTTGCCAAATAATTTTGGTCCTGGCAGCTGCAGGACATTTTCTCTGAGTGGATTTCTGGTTTACCTGTGTCTCCCTTCCCTGCAGGCCTGTGGCTCTTTGCTGTTACTTTCCTGCCCATGTACGTGTACAGCTGCATGCCTACCACCTATACTTTCTGATTTGCAGCTCCAATTGCTAATCCATGTCTGGTTTTCGTCAGAAAAAAATATTCATCGTGAGCGTTTGACTCATTGCCTCCGGAGTATTTCAGCTGCCCCACAACACTTTTCAGAGTATCCTTCTTCTCTGCAGAGAACAGCCTGTTCTGAGCATGATCCACAGCAAACTGCTCGCCAGCAGCCTCCAGTTCCTCGGACACGTGTGTGCCATATGTCCTGCTCTGTCTGCACCATTACTGTGCCACTGCTTGTCTCATGCCGTGCAAGATGGACTGGCATCTGCCATCCGGGCTGCCAGGTGGATTACCTTAGCTGTCCATGAAGGCACTCAATGTGTCAGCCTCCAGACTCTTGCAGCAGGTCCTCAGCTGGCAGAAACTCAACAGCAGACAAATCCTGACCGCTTTGCTGACAAAGCTGGCCCTTTTGCGGCCAATGGACTAAATTCATCCTTCCTCAATGCCATTTCACTTGTCCAGGAGAAGCATCACCCAACACAGCTATTTGGCTGGAGAAGCCGAGCAAGTTCTGGCCATAAATTTCTCACCTAAGTCAGACCCTTTTGAGGCAAAATTTTCACCACTTTTTGAAGTCCAAGAACATAAGCGTTTGGGCGGTTAAAATTAAGTATGTGAACTGATTTATGAGATGAAGAGCCAAGTCCATTAGATTGCCCTGCTCCATGCAGTAGGCACTGTGCTTCCCCAGGATCTGCCACCCTGCCAAGGATGAGGGCTTGGCAGCCACTGCAGCTCCCAGCTGGGCATTGGGGCCGGATCCTGTCCTGCTCTACCCAGCAGGAAGGGACCTGGTCCTGCCCTGGCTTGCTGCGATCCCCAAGGCACACAGGGAGAGCAGTGCTGCCTCCCCATCCTGTCCCAACCCCAACGTGCACAGCCAACATCTCCCTGCAGTCACTGGCGTGAGACATTGCCATCCGGTGCACCCTTCTGATCCTGTTGAATTTGCTGTAATCACAGATAAAACCAGATTTAAAAAAAAAAGAAAAATCTGGTGGCAAAGCCCACTTCCCTTAGCTCCTGATCTGATGTCAACCCAGCATTTCAGGAACCCCATTTCACTACTGTCAAGGGAGACACCATTAACTGCAACTCACATCAAACCCCAGTAACATCAATGGAAAAGTCCTGTTTACTTTCCTGGTCCCTTTATTTTGTCTTTTCATAAAAAGCATAACTTTTTTTTTCCCCGTGGAAATACAGCATTAGAAATTGCAAAGGACAAATTCCTTAACTTTGAAAACAAAAAGAATGAACAAATGGTTTCCAAAACAAACCATTAGCCACCACCCTAAAGAACTTGCTTTGGGAAGTGCTCTTCTTGGGAACTGATTTTTAATTAAACTATGGTTCTGAGTTTTATAAAGCTAAAAATGGCTTCACTTTTATTCTGCACTAGGTTTTTGTTGCTCTATCTGTCGTGTATTCATTTCAGTAATGAAAAACTTTATGAAACCACAAGGATACAGCACATTTTCATAAAGCAATAAAGGAAGACACTCTTTTGAACTAGGGACACAAATCTGCAGCACTTCTGTTCACTGTACCTCCTAACTTCAATCAGTCAAAACCAAAACATTCAGTTATCATGATCTGGCCCCCAAGGAGTATGTGACTGTGGGCAGCACGCTGCATGTGACCTTAAGCTTTATCATCTACCAACCAGGTACTTTTATTTCACTCAGTGACACAGAAGAGGTTTCTTCAGTGTTTAAGTTTGTCCCAGAGTCCAATCCTGCTCCAGTTATGCTTTTTCCATTCCCTCAAAGGGCAGCTCCTTTATTACAATAGGAAGGAACCAAAGCCTGGACTCCTCTGACCGGCTCCCTGGCTGCCATCTTCCCTTACAGGGCATGAGCCCCCCCGGTACTCATTGGGCAGGGGTCTCCCCCAACTTCCTCACTCAGCACCAGGACCTATCCCACTGGACACACATCACCCACATCACTTGAGCAGGATCAGGCATGAGGTGGACCTACTTGCGGGGTGGCATGTAATGCACATGGAGATTTCTTTCTACTCAAGACCATTTCTAGCTTTCAAATTAAACATCCTCTGTAATCTTAACTATTCTGGTCTCTTGACTCCCAGCCTCGTACTCCTAACAAAAAAAAAACCAAACACAAACCCCAAAGAAACCCCAACAAAGAATATATTCCAGAAAGCAATAGTTCGAGAAAATGAGTGTATTCATTATCAGAGTGGAAACACCTTGTCTTTTAGCCACTAATTTTAAGGGAAGTCACTGGACCTCAGTGCAACAGGAACACAACCTTACTGCATTTCAAACAGGTTTTTTACAACACTGTGTCAGGAAAAGCCATTAGATAGAGTTGCATTGGTAATCTGAGCCATCTTTGGAGAAAAACAAATGCTGTTCTTCCCATTATAAGTAGGTATTGTTTCAAAACCTATAGAGACACACTTGCTTGTGCTGCAATGGTATTTATTGCACATAGACCAATTACTTACACAGTAGTAAATTGCACCAGAGTATAAATATGTTATAAAACACACACACAGAGGAAAATGGAAATGACACACATGTGCTAAAACAACAGCAGATTCACGTGGGCATTTGGAAATAAAAATAAAAATAATAAAGTCTCTTAAGATATTTTAATTTATAATATGATATATTTACAGTACCTTCAAAAAATAATATTAAAAAAGTCACTCTCTCAATAAAACTATAACAGATCAGACAAAACCAGAAATCAGGTTCAGGGTCAGTGTTACTCAAACCTCCGTTTCCTTTTCAATTTGCGTGTGTGTGTGCAAGTAACATCTTCAAATAACTTTACAACTCTTAACACTGTGCAAGAAGAGGCTTTGCCGACATTTTTTAAAAAATGTGCAGTAAATTTTTGTTGCAGGGATTCTCCCCCTCCTCCCCGGTTCATATGTTATTACAATGAACAAGCTGCAGAAGGCTCCTTGCCCCCCCACCCCAGCCCCTTTTTTCATAAAATCCTAAATCCTGTTAGCGGTATGTAAATATGCTGTTTAATATAAACATGGTCCGTTCATTCCCCTGTACAATATGCACAGTTTGAGGTAGAAGTTTCTCAGCCTGACTGCTATTGTCTGGCCGAAGGAGATAAGCGCAGTAACTCACTGCTTGCTGATGCAGAGGGAACAAGCACAAGAGTGTGGGTTGGGTTGTTTTACCCCCTTTCAAAATATACCAGTGCTCCTCATTACTCATTATTTTTCCCTATCGCTACTCTGCGGAAGGGAAGAGCACGGCTACTCTGAGCTCAAAACTCATCCTTGGCAGCAGATCTCCAGTCTCACCAGCCGTACTCTGTGTCCGGAGCACCTGCAGCACCGACCCTGAGCTTCCCAAAACCCCGGTGCTCTGGGTGAGGGGATGAACCCCAGGGCGAGGCGGAGGTGGCCGGGACCCCAAATGGAGCCGAATTCAGCCGTCAAAGGCTCGGGTTCAGCCTCCAGCACGGTCCCGGGACAGGCACCCGAGTGCAGGCGCTGCTGCCGCAGCCCCCGTCGACAGCGCGCTTCCTAAAGACAAGGTGGCTGTCCCTGGGACGGGCTGTTTATTTCCTTTGTTCTCCGGTCAGTGGGTTTCCTGTTTGCTGTAGTTTCGGATGAGGTATGTCGTACACCACTTCACCTGCTTTTATTCCTAAGTAAACACCCGCACTCTCCCTGCGAAGGCAAGGGATCGTTTTGCTTGGCAATAGCATTACCATCAGGCATCTGCCGGGGATTACTCTG
Organism: Chiroxiphia lanceolata; assembly: GCF_009829145.1. Lineage (NCBI taxonomy): Eukaryota > Metazoa > Chordata > Aves > Passeriformes > Pipridae > Chiroxiphia > Chiroxiphia lanceolata. Next base: position 8,663,057 of record NC_045644.1, read on the forward strand.
CTCCTGCGTGTTTCCCTGCCTGCCAGTCTCCCCCTGTCCCGGGTCTGACGCGGCCCCCCACGGCCCCCCTATACCTTGGACTCCGAATCGGAGGTTTTGCTATGTCTCTCCTCCAGGCTGGACTCGCTGCCGCCCCTTGTGCCCCCGTTGTAGTCGGACCAGGTCCCTGCCAGGCTGCGCTCGGGGGAGCCCACGGTGCTGATCAAGCCCCCGGGCAGCCGGGCCAGCTCCCCGCCGCCGCCGTGCAGCCACCGGTCGGCTTTCCGGCGGCAGCAGAGCAGCCTCTTGAAGGCCTTACGAAAGTCGGGGCTGCGGCAGTAGATGATGGGGTTGAACGCGGAGTTGGCGTAGCCCAGCCAGTTGAAGAAAACGAAGAGCCAGTCCGGCACCAGGTCCCTGTTGAAGACGTTGACGATGTTCACCAGGAAAAACGGGAGCCAGCAGAGGGTGAACACCCCCATGATGATGCCCAAAGTCTTGAGGGCTTTCTGCTCCTTCATGGCCATGATGCGGGAGCTCTTTCGCTTGCTGGCTCGGCCGTTGCCGAGGATGGGCTGGTGGTGAGGGTGAGCGGGCAGGGGCGTCTGCGGCTGCTCCTGGCTGCCGTAGAACCGGCCCTCGCACCTATCGATCTTCCTCATCTGCTCCTTGGCCTCTCTGTACACCCGGAGGTACACAAAGATCATGATGAGAAGAGGGATGTAGAAAGAAATGATGGACGAGGCGATGGCGTAAGCCCTGTTGGTGACGAAGTCGCAGCAGCCCGGGTCCTGGTAGCACTCCAGCGCCTGGGGGTCCTCGTCCCGCCACCAATGCATCATGATGGGTAAGAAGGAGACCAGGGCAGAGATGGCCCAGACGGTGCAGATGATGCCCTTGGCCCGACCCTTGGTCATGAGGCTCTGGTAGCGGAAAGGTGAGGTGATGGCTAGGTAGCGGTCGATGGCGATGACGCACAAGGTCTCGATGCTGGCCGTCACACACAGCACGTCCAGGGAGGTCCAGCACTCGCAGAGGAAGGACCCCCAGAGCCAGGTGCCCCGCACCACCAGCGTGGCCCCGAAGGGCACCACCAGCAGCCCCATCACCAGGTCGGCGCAGGCCAGCGAGGTGATGAACAGGTTGGTGAGCGTCTGAAGCCGCTGCGTCCTCCCGATGGCCGCGATCACCAGCACGTTCCCGGCCACGATGAGCAGCACCACCAGGGCCATCAGCAGGCTCATGCCCACAGCCCACTGCTGCGACAGCAGCTCGGCGGCGGGCAGCTGCCTGCTCCCGGGCGGCACCGCCGTCACCCCGGCCACGGAGCGGTTCTGGGGGCCGCAGTCCGGCGGCAGCCACCCATCGCCCATGGCTGTGCGGGGCGCTCCGGCCGCCGCTCCGCACCGCGCCGCGGGCAGGAAGGCGGCGCCGCCGCCGCCGCCGCCCCGGGGCTGCCGCATGGCCCCGCTCCGCGCCGCCGGACCGACCGCCCCGCACCGCCCCGGCACCAGCCCCGCACCAATCGGCACCCAGGGGGTGGAGACGGACCGCCCCGCCCACGCACCGGCGGTATGCCTGCCCGTATCCCTGCCCGTATCCCTGCCGGCATCCTGCCGGTATCCTCGTCCGTATCCCTCCCGGACCCCGTCTTTGCTCTGGCTACGCTCCTGAAAGGAGGTTGTAGCGACGTGGGTATCGGTCTCTTCTCCAGGGCAACCAGCAGTAGGACAAGAGGGCACGGTCTTAAGCTACGCCAGGGGAGGTTTAAGCTGGACATTAGGAAGAAGTTCTTCACAGAAGGAGTGATCGGGCATTGGAACCGGCCCTGGAGGTGTTTAAGAAGAGACTGGATGTGGCACTTAGTGCCATGGTCTAGTAGAGACAAGGTGGTGTTGGGTCAAAGTTTGGACTCGATGATCACAGAGGTCTTTTCCAGCCTGGTAGATTCTGTGATTCCGTGCCTGCCCCGCGGCTGCTGGGCACAGACCTCTTCCCCCCTCTTCCCTGGGACACCCACGCTACCGTACGGCAGCCGCGAGGCAGGCAGGGGATGTGAGCGGGAGCAGAAGCTGGAGCAGAAGCTCCACCTCTTTACCCCTGTAAAAAGCAAAATGCCAGATCCCGGCACTATCATCATCATTCTCCACTGAAAAGTAATTGACATCCCCTCCCATGGGATATCCCCCACCAGGGACAAGCCCCACTCTCTCTCGCAAGCCCCCTGTCACCAGTGCCTCCTTCCTCAGCCTGGGCAACCCCAGAGCCCCATGGAAAACCTTCTGGCTTAAGGGATAATGCTACCAGCTCTGTGCAGAGAGCTGTGGCTTGTCCTCTGCCTTTCTCCACCGTGAATCCTCTTTTCCCCATCTCATCCAGCCCTGCCAGATGAAGCCACTGCAAGGTTGAGAGGTGGGAGTCCCAGCTCCCCTTTCTGACTTTCCTCCACCTCACTGAACAGTTCTCTCTAGACTTTTAAAAATGCGGACAGCAGCTTCAGTCTGAGCAAACCACACTAAATCTAGGGACTGCTCTAAGTATTAGTACTGTTAGTACCATTATTGGTGGTAATGAGCAATAAAGTTCATGAAACATCCCAAGGCTGCAATGCCCAGATAACAGACTTTGATCGAATCCCTGCCCGACTCCTATCTAATTCCATGAAACCTGCTGCTAGCAACTAGTTGGATTGGCTTCCCATTTGCTTGCTTGGCCCTCTATTTGGCTCCAAAGCTATAAGATTACTCTTGGGTGCATTTAACTGCATTTTACTCCTCTTTAAAACTTCTTAGAATAATGTGGAACAGCCACTGAGTAAATGAGAGTGATGTCCCCTCTCTCCTGCTTTTTTAATCATCAACATGTCTTACAGCAGCACCAAACATTCCCCACAGCACTCTGGGAGCAATTGGGAGCCATGGTTATTTTCTTTCCTCTATGTATTTATTCTGCTAAGACTGCTCCACTGTTCCATCTGGACCATAAAAATCCCTTCCAGGCTTAGGCTTGATTTACAAGGTCACAACCTGGGAAAAAATTATTTATTTATTTACACCCTGTTTATTTAACCCTGACTAAAGGCCACACACCAGCATGGACCTGCTGCTTGGCAAACTATTCCCTCATGTTCCCATGGACTTTGCTTTGCTCCTGGTCATCTGCTGGACCACAGCATGACCCTCTTTGGCGGGAAGGGCAGGAGGCGTGACATCTTCAAGAGCAGAGGGAGACCTTATACCAAATGAAAAGCAGAAGGATTGTGTCTAGGAATATTTGTCCAGGCCTGGTATCTGTAATTCTGATTTAAAAAAATAATAATCTGAAACCAGGTTAATGGAGCTGTGGGATAGAAACAATTTTTTCTTTTCTACGTTTAACTGGAACACTTAAAGTACGAGCCCTGCGGTGCATCACTGAACCAAAGCCTTCACAGTTGAGATGCTTGGATGTATTTTGTGAATGTGTATAGTTCATTTTAGTGCAAAATCAGCCAGATAAAAATCTGATAAAATCTTAAATACTTTTCCCAAGATGACACTGAAGCAGTGTTGGGGATACTCTGTAGCTGTTTTGCTTGCTATTCCTGGAGCATCATCCATCTGTCATCTGTCCAGATCCATTTTTGCTGTAGTATCTTTATACAGTTAATAAATACCATAAACTAATAAAATGCCAACTCTTTGCCTATTGAGCTGTCCTATGAGGTCTCCAGCTGGAGGTCTCTTCCCACTCTAAGGGAAGATAAGCTTAAAGGTTGGAGAATTAAAGGAAATTACTGGCAAGTACGCAATAAACCAGAAGACACATAATTGTGTGTTGCTTCTCAGTATCTTTGTTGGTTTAACACGCATCAATCTGGAATGTCAGATCAGAGCTGGAGCCAGAATGTCTTTGGGAAACAATGCATCTCCAAAGGAAAAAATAAGCAAATTTACAATTTCTGTACAGAACATCCCTCTGGCCCTTGCACAGCAGAGCAGCCAAATATTCACTGTAGGTTTAACCCCTTTCAGAGTGTTACCTTTTGAAAATCTCCTTTAACTCAAAATTTCCTTTTTTTTTTTTTTTTTTTTTTTTTGCATTTCAGACAGTTCTTTACCATGATTTTAATACCACTCTTTGTTTGCATATTATGTAAGAATGTTAGGTCAAGAGAAGAGCTTACAGCACTGAAATGGTTTGTTTCTACTTGCTTTCCACATCACAGTTTTTAATAAGCAATTAATTTATTTTTTCTTTTGGAAGTCATTAAAAAAAAAGAAAAAAGAAAGCCTGAACTCTCAGTAGTTATTAGGAGAGATCAATCTTATATGGCATAGGGTTGACAAATAGATCTGATGAGAATCAAAATGTTTTGCATTTGAGGAACCCTGTTGTCATGAGCGGTGAAGCTTCAACACATCAGGAACTGAAGTGTCCTATCTAGGTGTGTTTTTAAACCCAGTCCTTTGAGATGGTTTGCACAGCTCCCTGCCTGTCTTCTTACCTCTCCCTCCATGCAAAATAGATTGCGAGATGAGGATCCTATTGAATGGGTTTGTTCCTGCATTCACAGCACTGCCCTGGGGAATGTCAGCAGCACCAGCAGCGGGGCAGGAGACTGGGAATGGTGCTGGACACTGGGGCCAATCCCTTCCTTCATCATAGCTGTAGCTGGGGCAGTGCTGGGACCAGTGGATTTGCTGTTGCCAGCTCTGACGTGCTGCTGTAGGCCATCCCTGGATCTCCAGGGCTGCTCTGAGCTCTGTGTGCCAGGTCTTACATAGCCTGTGAGGTTGGTTGGGGAGGGAGGATGTTGGCAGAATGGTGATGAATGTTTGAAGAAAGATGGTGGGATTAGCAGATGAGGAGAGTGGTGAGGTAATTTAACTTGTTGAAGACATAATCTCTTAATGTAGTTGGAGGAAGAAAAAATTGTCATGAAGGGAGAGAAATAATTTAGATGAATACAAGGATATTTAAGGAGTGGTAATGTGATGAAAGGGAAAATTTGTTATTAAAATCTGAAAGAACTTTTAGGACATTAAACCTGTTGGGTTGCAAGGAATGGCAGTGAATGTCTCATCACCCAGGCCTTACAGTTAGGTTTGACAAAACTCTAATTCTCAGCTATGGATCAGATTTCATCATGTCTAAGATCCAGACATTCCCAGGTTTTACCTTGAGCTTCAGCACGTTTTTTTTACCGTATCTCAGCAACTTGGCTCTTGACAAGTAACTTTCAGTTTTCTCCACGAAAAGAAAAATAAATTCGGTCATCTTTGCTACTGGGTAACTGGCTGGATTTAAGGAAGCTTTACTGGAGAAATGCAACAAAGAAACAGTTTCTCTGTGGCTGTGACAATGGCGTGGACTGAGCAGAAATCTCCTGTGGGCAAGCAGTTAGGAGGAGCAGTTGCCTTCCAGGCACAAGGGGTGACTGTGATTCCCTTATGACCCTGAAGGATCTTGTCTTCCTTGTTCAGCCTTGTTCCAGTCATGCCTTCATGAATCAAATCCAGGGACCACCGTTATCAACATAATGTCCTCTTAAAATATTAACTGTTTGTTCTCTTAAGGCATTAGTCAAAGCCCACTAAAAGGCCTGGAAAGCCTTCCACTGATTTCAGTGAGCTTCATGTTGTTGTCATTCTTTCTCTGGAGAAAAAGGACTACATAAAAGCAAATTAAAAATGCTGCCTCTTTTTCTTTCTGGTGTCTTCCTAAATCTCTTTGTAAACTTAGCATGCATCTGAGAACGATTTTGTGTTCGTTACCTAGACAGCTGACTAAAACCTCAGCTGAAAGAAAGCAGATGAGAAACAACTCTGCGAGTCCTCACGTGAAGTGATCGGGCTTCACCCTCTCTGTGCTGTCCCAGGAAGAAATTGTCACTTGGCTCTATTCACATTGGACATTTGTTATTAGAGAAATAGAGACATGATGGAACATTGCCACAAGATCCATGTCTCTTGTTTTTAAAATAAACATCTTTGCTTTGACTTGACGTTTATTTTCCATAAATGCCTCAGCTTCAATTTGGCATTTCAGCAACAGCGGGAGGCTGTTATCCTGTGACAACACGCAATTCCATTGACATTATCTCTTGAATACATGTGACAGTGCTCCAAATACTGTGTGTAGTTGATTTTAGTTAAACAATGTCATGAAAATATAAAGCAAATGTATTGGATAACAGAAGTGACCATATTTTCCAGCTCTATGCTCTGTGTGTAACACCACAATTACACGAGGAACGCTATGTAGTGGTGAGTGCTACCTTAGTAAGCACACCCTGAGTTTGACTTAGGGGGTCCAAAGCAGTGAATGCCTGTTAATTCTTGTTGACTCAAGGGCTGTGGCTGATGTGTTGGTTAGCATGTGCGGAACTGAGCCTATCAACATTTTGAAAAGTTCTAAACTGACCTGAACACACATAAGTAAATTCTGGTGCTCCAGAAGACCCCGTCACAGTAACCCAGCCCTTAGTTAGAGCATTTTTTTCGTCAGGAGACCCTCTTACAAACATGCTGTAATTAGTTCTCTTCAGATGATAAAAGAGGTGCAATGACTATATGTTTTTCTGTCTCGCTCGTGCACTGAGTAAAATAGTGCTGAGGAACAACCAAGTCAAAGCCTTCTTGTCTCCTGAAACCCATGTTTTTTTGTTGCTAAAAAGTCAAAATTCAGAAAAAGGCTAAGTTTGACCACTGAGTTCAACACTATTCAATCCTCCCAGAGTGGACTGAGGAATCCTTTTTTCTTCCCTTGCTCTTTGGAAGTGCCCAGATTTTAAAGATCCTCTGATTTTCACCATAAGATTGAGGCCAGGTCTCTATTTTCCCCAGTATTTCATGAGAATTGTGATTTTTTTATAATCCTACCCAAAATTTTAAGGAAATATAGGGCCCTGGACTGAGGTGTCACTAGGGGAGTGAAGAGAGGTGCTATTCTGACTCTGGTAATGTGGGCTTCATCTTGTATGTGCAGAAGTCTGAATGGGAGTAAAACTCCTGGCTCGTTCCAGGTGTATTTATGTGCTGTAGAGAAGTCTAATACAAAAGGAGTTGCACCAATTTACAGTAGTGTAAGAGCTGGCTCTTTGTCTATTGAGATGGTACTTTTCAGTGTTCTCATCCCCAATCCCTCTCCATCCCACTCAGAGGAGGTCTGCAGCTCAGCTTTGAAGTATCTCACCCAGGAGAAAATCTTATTTTGCCTTTCTCAGTGACATTTGCAGTCTGCATGATCTAGACTTGCTGTTGCTGTCTGGACCTGACTTATGTCCTAGTTCATAGAGTGCTTTTGCCATTGTCTTCTCATTCATCCTGCAATACTGAATTCTTCTGAGGCAAAAATAATATTCAAACTTCTCTAAGAACAAGCCATGTTTTGTGTTTCTGGAAGCCGAGTATTCCTTTTGCTATTGATGCAATTATTGTGAAGTTAATGCCTATAAATATTTGACAGAAGCATTTTATTTACAGTCCGGACTAATATTAACCTGGAGCAATAACAATAATGTGCTCATTGATCCAGATTATAACTAAGCCTTTAATTGCTCAGATTTCCAGATCTGCATCTCCCTGTACTTTCTTGACATCAATCTCCTCAACAGACGCAGTGGCACTGTGAGAAAAGCATCAAGGATTCCTGTGAGAGGGGTGGCAAAACATTTTACAGCAGACCAGAGAATACTGCGGTGGCCAGAGCCTTTGTTTATACAGAGAGATTGTGGTCAGAGACGAGAGCAGAGGAGTGATGACTACAAGTCCTCTGAGATTTTACTCTGGTCTATTCCTGCCTCAACACACACTGGCTGCAAGAAGTTGCCTAATTTCTCCTTCCTGAAGCCTACCCATCTGTAGGATGAAAGTAGCACACTTTGGGAAATATCTTCTCAGTTTTTAACTGGAATAGAATTGGTGCTTTAAAAGCACCTCTTGAGGCATGGGCATAAAAGGCAATGAAAAGGCACAGCGACAGTGTTTTGGTGTCCAGCAACGTGCTGGTTAGTGAAGTGTGGAAGTCAAGAAACCATTTCTTTCCCCTTCACATCATGAAGAACTAGAGCATATAAACAAGTATCTGGAATGCGCAAAAAGGCTCATTCAGATGGCTTGGGGTGGAACCACTATTTTCCAACGTGCGGGAAATCTGTATATATGTTCTGAATGGCACAAGACTGACCTGAGCAGCACGGCTGGGAGTTCAGCTCCAGCTGGCTGTGATGGTGGGTGATGGTTAAGACTGATTTAGATGTCTGGTCAGTCCGCTGTTGTTGGCTGAGTGTCTCCAGCTGTAGAACTGAGGCTTTGGAATCTGTAGGGAAATGGGTTAGGGCTCCCACTGGGAGAAAATACATTCTGATTTTTTTTAAGCAAAAAAAATCAATTGCTGTTCATGCTAACTTAGGGCAGTACCCTGGGAAAAATCTCTGAATAGCTGAGACTGTGTCACAACATGTGAAAAAGTTGTTCCTTTTTGTTGGCAATAAGAGTGCCTTTCAAAGCTTTTGGGGGATGCTGTGTTGCAAATTTTGCTTTTCAAACCTGTTCAGGAGTTAACGTTCAGTGACAGGCTCTTTCTAAGTAATGGTTCTTCTAAGTTGCCTTTGTATCTTTTAAGCCAACTTTGATTTCTGTTTTTGTTGAGAGAAAAAACAAGTCTTACCTCAGATCTGATAAGCAGCAGTTGCTGCCTATTAACGTCTATTGAGAGCCCTCTGTCCTCTCAGCTAGGCAGCAAATGCACAACACTAACTTGCCATGACACATACTCAGGTAGGTATTGTCTTTACTGTTCACTGAACAGAGCAAAGCAATGAAGGATGTAGCCCTCCAAAAAGGGTAGGGGTCCTGACTGCTTTTATTTGGTGCAAATAAACATAGGATTAGCTAAAATAGGAAGAAATAGTAGGGATGCAGCAGTGATAGCTGGGGGGCGTGCAGAGCCATGTGAAGTTGCTATTATGTTATAAAAAAATCCAAAAGCTAACAGTTATCTTAAAAATCCACTGTAAAACCTTGATCTAATACTGTGGGGATTCTGTTTGTGGTTTGTTTGTTTGTTTCCTAATCTGTTGGTTTGGACATACCTGCTTCTGGAAACTTACTTGATGAGAAAGCTTTAAGATCCTTAACATCAACCTTGGATGTAGACAAGTCATGGTACTGAGTGAAAACTGCTGGGGTTCAGCTGTCACAAAACAAATGGTTGACTTCACCTATCTCATATCCCACCTCTGAGCTCACCTGCTACCAGTTAATCCACTGCTCTGACTGTTTTGCAGAACATCTGAGTCCTCTGGCAAGTGGGAAAGGAAGTGGGTTGTACCTACTTCTTCTAAACAGATTCACTGTGTTTAGGACAACGCCTAAAGTAACATATCTGCTTCTAATAACCTCTTCTTACTTGTTATGAGATATCTCTGCTGACCATTTCTTGGTGGCCTTGGTACTGCTTCTTTGAATTAAGCTATCTGTCACCTATGCACGTTTTACTTTTCAGTAGCTGTGGACCAGGGCATGCACTTTTTTTTCTATCTATCATAAAATATTGCTGAGATGGTGATAAACTGCCTCACTGTCCATCAGTTTGCTTATTAATTTGTAATAACCAATTAAATTATGATATTCCAGCTCTGCAGGTAACAGCATATTTCTGACGGCAAATCCTCTGTTTAGATACCCCCTATTGGGAAGTATCTTTTCAGTCTGCATTTAGAAACAGACACCTGATGTGAAAAGGTGAAGTGCTCAACATTTTCCTATTTCCTGGAGGTAAAGTGGATAAACATGTGTTCTGTACCTCTGGAAATCTGGTCAGAATTTAAAGCCATATATCTACATTTTTCAATAAAATAATTATGATCTTAAAACATAGTTTAAAAAAAAAAAAAGAAAAAAAACCGAAGTGAACCCTGAGCCTGAGTCTGGTCTCAATGTCTTTCTTTTCATCGTAACTTGTTCCAGAGTACTTTTTGAGCTAAATTACTCTCCTGCATGTAAAGCCTTGTGTTGTATAGGCATTGGAGTCTGTCAAGAGCCTTGTCTGACTATAATCTTTGCTCAGAAATTTGTGTCTGATTTTCTATCTCTGTTATGGACTCCACAAACTTCCAAGCAACGGACAACGATCCAGATGTCAGCCCAGTGCTGGCAGCTCCAGCCAGTCCTTACACCGGTCCTGACAAGCTGTGCCAGTGGTGCCAGATCACCAAAGACTTTACCCTGGACAGTGAAGCCACAACACTGGTAACAGCCTGGTAGTGCTGGATCAGATTCACAGGGTTTTGGGGAGGATTGAAGGGCGCTCAACCCCTTGCCGGATCAGGTCATCAGTGAGCAGCCCCACACCCCCAAAATTGCAAAGCCTTCTTAACAGATTCCTCAAGCTGTAATTAGTTTAAATTATTTTACAAAGAGGAGGGAAGTGTCATGTACCAATAGTGTTAGTAATCCCCTCAACTCGATGCCTCTGAACAGGGTGTCCCAAGTAGAACAAAATGTATTTCTTTTGAGATGACATTGCCTTTAAGAACAAATTACAGTATTTGCCACTTTACCCACTCTAACCATTTTTCTGCTTAGAAAAATTGGCCAAGTTCTAGAAATTATATATTTTTGATTAAAAAAGGTGCAGAAAGAGTGGTAGTCAGTCAGTGTGGGTAAATCAGCAAAACTGTAGTGACTTCACTGGAGCTGCACTGGAGGCATTTAGCACAGCTCTGCCAGCCCTGTGCTTCTTTATTTTTGTTTGTGTCTGATGAAACAAAGTCTTTCTTGAATCGTATCTCAATTTTCATTGTAAGATTCTAATTTTGAAGTCAGTTGAACTAGAGCTCCCTTTCCCCCCTCCTCTTCAATCACCAAAACATTTAATAATATACAAATACCACCCTGTGGCTTCAAATTAAATTCATTTATGACCAAGTAACATAAATAACACCTGCAAGAAATCTTTGATATACCTGCTGCTTTTATAAAATGCCTTTGGATAAAAAAGGAGATTAACCATTTTTTAAACATTTTCTCTGTTAGCTAATATAATTAATGCATATAACTCCCTCATATCTGAGCAGCAAAATCTTCCACCTGCCAAAAAATTTGTAATACATTAGTAACAAAGCCGTAATTGCATCTAATAAATACTCTCTCTGCTCTTGCTGGGCTTTTGTGAGTCTGAATAGCTGTGAACCACTTTGCAGTCCTCATCTGAAAGGTCTCCTATAGACCAAATAATATTACTATTTTAAATAGCAGAACTGTTATTGAGACACCTCTGTGTTCAAGCTGTTCTTGACAGTAACCACAGGTTATACTTGCTGCAGCCTCGCAATCTGAAGCTGCTAAGCTTGTAGTTAGCTCAGCTATTGTCACTCAGCAAACACCTCGTTCCTTATGATTTATTTATCCCTTTATTCTGCACACTATCCAGGAATGAGTATGGGGCTTTTTACACATTAATTATTCATAATGATTCAAGGAGTTTGTTTATGCAAAACGTATTTCAGGCCACAGGCTCTCTATGACCCTTTGCCTTCCTGATTGCTTTGTGTATTTGCTGTTTGTCATGTATTATCCACAGAACTCATGGATCACTGCAAACTGCATCATGTGGCACTGCTTTTGTTCCCCAGTGGATGAGTTTCCAACACAGGAAAGGCATTTCTGGAAGGAACACAGGAGAGCTTCTGACATGAGAATTGGGGCATCTTATTGGTTCCCAATTCTCTGGAGCTCTCATTCAACTGCTTCTGAAATCACATATTTTTTGGAGGCTTGGTTGAACATTGCTCTCAACTTTTTACAGAATTTGTTACTGACAGTTATACTACAGTGGGGTTGGTGGTTTCAGTGAGATAGGAGAATGAGAGAATGTGGTCCTACAGAGTTAAACACATAAGTTATGTCAAAGTTGGGAGAGGAATCAAAGGGACAAGAGAGGATAGATGGCTTTCCCAGTGGCACCCAGAAGGAATGTTGCAAGATTAGACTGTAACTCACAACTTCAGCATCTCCACTGGTGTTTGAGCAGTGGGATTAGTGCCTACTGATTGCAAGGAACTTGTCTTTTCCTCTTTATGCCCATTTCCTGCTCTTATTACTCTTGGCACCAGCTACCATACCATGAAAAGACATTCTTGTGGGAGCAGGACTAAGGGGATAGGGCCCTTGTTTCTCTCTCAGTGAAAAGGTCTGCTAATCCTAACATACTCCAAGGTCTCTGGGGAGTGGTGACTGTGTTTATATGAGCACCACAAGCAGGAGTTACATGCAAGACATAAAATAGTCCCTTCACTTTACTGAAAGTAGAGTAGCAAATAAATGCCTGGCATGAGGCTACTGGCAATGCCTGTGCCCTGATTTGGGTGCCAACTTTCAGAAATATGTGAGCCTACTGGCATGATCCCAAAAGCAAGCAATGAGAACAACCAGAGGCCTTGACACTGTGGCTGGAGTGGAAAGACTGAAAAGACTGGGTTTGTTTACTCTGGAGTCATCACTAAGGGGACAGAGCGAGTGTAAAATGTTCCTGCAAAGAGGAGGGGAATAAACTGTTCTCTGCTGGATACAGGAGAAGAAGGAATGGTCATACATTACAGTAAAAGCCATGTAGGCTGCAGTGGAGACAGTTGGACTCGAGTCTGGGATGCCTGGGAAGGGAGTAACTTTGTGCAATTAAGTGAGGTCTCAGGTTAGAAGTTAGGACTTCTATAGGTAGTAAAGAGAAGTATTAATTCTGGTTGTGCTTCAACTCTCTTTGAAGAAGGTTTTTTCTCTACACTGAGGGAGCCCAGTTTCCTACATTAGCCAATTCATTTAAGTGCCCAAAGTTAAATGGTATGAATCTGGGCCTCAGTGACTGGCCTTTACCCTATGGCTCATCATCAGACCCTGTGGGTCCTATGTCACAGTCTCCAGTTTCTGCTTTTATCATTACCTTTCAGTTTCCTTGATGCAGCAAATCTTTGCTTCACAAAAGCTTGAACAACCTTAACATAATATATATTTTCTGTTCTTTAGGAAGGTTAAAGTTTTTTTTACTGCACCAAACTGTTTAATGATTTGCCTTTTGAATATATAAACATGATTCTAAAGGCTTTATCAGCTAAACCATTTTTCTTCTAAAATAATTAATAATGAGTAGCATTTTACCTATTGGGTCATGTTCCAGTATAAGTGCTAAAAAAACAGATAAAGGGAAAAGAGGTTTTAGTCTCAGTTTTCAAAGATTCTTTATAAATATAATCAAGTAGTGTGAAAAAAACTAGAAAAAAAGTACCATAGCAACACCATAATAACCTGACTGTCCTACCAGGTCAGAAGATGTAGCACTAAAAACTTTATCTATAACCCCATTACTCTGAACTAAGGCAGTACTGGGGTATTGTCTTAGGTTATTTGTTAGGTTATTTGCTTTGTAGCAAAGAAGTCCTCCCCAGAAGAATCATACCGGCCCAAAACTCTTGAAGCTTTACATTTAGAAAAACCAAAGTCTGCCTTAAATGCTCTGTATTCTGGCTGATTTTTTGCTTTCTTGTTTTTGGTTGATTTTATTTTTTTTCTTGAGTTTTTGGGGGTGTGCTTGCTTTGTTTTTCACACTGTGTGCCTATAAGAAAGTAAAAGATGAGGGTCTCCAATGAACTTTCTGTGGCTAAAACTAAAATAGCATGAACTTGAGATTTAGACCTGGAATCAAAACACTTGCACTGGAAAAGCTTCTTCAGCATGACAGGAAGTCTGTGACATGGAATATGTTATATCTGTGCTTCCATGGGCCACGTTAGCAGCAGAAATGAACACTGATGTAATGACTGAAAAGCATAATGATGATTCCAGCCTGTCTTCTCAAGTCTTTCCTCCTGTTGTTTAATTTCAGCCAAGGTTGACAGAGGACAAAAGAGCTCCTGTAGAATAAGCTCCTATCAATGTTAAAAAATAGTATTTGGGTAGAGTGAAGAAAGCCTACCAGTGCCTCACTTGGGGAAAGGCAGCTGCAGATCTTCTTTCACAGCAAATATCCAAGAACCCACACAGCACAGACTTATTTGAAATTAAGCTCCTTACAGTTTTAATTTTCACATGAGTAATTGCTTAAAAGATTTTTGGTTGGAGTTGCAACACTTGGAGGCTCTGTTGCCACCTACTCCTAAGCTCCCCAGCCCCAAGTGCCTTGAACCCCTTTGCTTCCTATCAACACATTAAAGTTAAAGCATCTCCTGGGAATTACATTCCTCTGTCCTGTATTTGTTCCCTGCAGCTAATCTTGATGTCATACTCACTGCAGTTATTGTTACAAATGAGGACTGACTTTTTTATTTTGATTGCCAGGTCAACCAGGTCTACTTGATCCCTTAGAATCAAACACTATTCTTCTTCCAGCTCCATAAACAGCAAAGTTCCTGGACTCAGATAGACTGTAGCTACTGCTCTTACACTGCTGTAAAGGCATGAGCTGCATCAGAGCACAGCTTGCTCCTGCAGCTGCCTTGGCTCCAGAGGGGTGTTTGTGTCAGTAAACTAATCACACATGGCTTGGACAAGAGGCAGGCAGGAGCAGATAAGGGGCTGTTTTTGCAGAGTCCGTTCTTTGTCCACGACCATGTTTTGATGAATGAAATCATCGCAGTGCAGACAGCAGTGTGACTGAGCAGGAAAGGAGCCTGGTTGCCCCTTAGTTACAATCCCCACTTGGTTTTGTGCTCTGAGCCTTGGACAAGTCATTTAACCCTTGTGTGACTGCTTCTCTGAGCAGTCAAATTTTGTGTAAGAGCAGTGGCATGTTGCCTGGAGGGGGTGAGCTGTAATACCTTTAAAAATAACACATATACTAAACATCCAGATACTTAAGAAAGAGAAGCAAAACCTTCTCATCGATTTCCCTATGTGTATGACGGAATAGGAAGAAATAGCACCTTTTTTAAGATTTGTCTCTCCAGTATGAGTGGTAAGCTAACAACTGGGATATTTTTAGTCCTAGTGCCATGAGCTGCTTACGGCACAGTGTAGATCCATTATGAAAAATATATACTGTCTCTCTCTCTCTTCCCTAGATGCAATGCAAATAAATCAGCAGTTTCTTAGCTGAGAAGTTCCCACATCTGTTGCTTTGGTGAGTGAAATGGAGATGGTCTGTCTGTGGGTGCTGCCCACAACAGAAGGACTCCCTCTCTAGTGGCTTGAGGCCCAGCAGGAGCCATTCTCAACAATCACAACAGGCGAGTTATGTGTGCCCTGTTGGGCTTGAAAGCAGGTGTGCCTTCCAAGCAGAACCTGGTTTTGAAATTTTAATTGACTGCCTGTGTTCTTAATTTCACAGGAAGGTGATTGCAGGAAGGAAATGGGCTCAGGTGAGCTGTGAAGGGAAAGAAAATAAATACTGCGAGACAGATATCAAACCTGTTGTGCTGTTGAAGAGGACTGAACATGGATGGAGAAGAATTTGTGTGCAAGGGAGGGGGGTTAGCGACATACTGGGAGGTGTCCTGAAAATTAGGTTTGGGCAAGACACTTGAACATATCTAGGTCAGCTGAAGAAGGAGGAATATCAAGCAAAACTTCCTGCTAGCATGATTGAGTAGGCTATGGAATCTTAGAGAAGCAGCAGAGATCCTCAGCATTACAGAGCAGAACAAAAATGTGATCAGCTGTGCTCAAGCAGAAAGGTACAGACCCTCCCTGCTTTTGGAATTCAGCGTAGCAAGGACTGTCTGCTGTGAGAGAACGACATGACACTGAGACTAGAAGAGACTAGAGATTTAATTTTGTGAAAACAGAGGACCCATGGATGGGCTGATCCACACAGTTTATTAAACATGGCAGGCTGGACTCCATACTTTCTTATTGTTTGATATATCTTCCCTGGAAGATCAAAAATATGACTCTTCATCAATTACCAGTGCTGGATGTAGTTTTAAAACCTTGCTCAAGAGCCATATCCAGACACTCAGACAGCTGGCTGGATCTGAGCCAGTGTGATTTGACTTGAAAACAAAGAAAGTTCTCCTGTGAACTGAGAGATCTACTACTATCAATTTGTCTTTTATTCGAAATAAACCATTATCTGCTTCCTTAGGATCAAAGGTAAATAGTTCATGAACTCAAGAGAAAAGAGGAAAAGAATCGTTTAGCCAGAGAACTGTACATTTTGAGGCAGCCTGTTGTCAGGTCATGGCATTGTGTTCCCATGTCACTTATGTGATTAAACAGGGAAAAAGGTTTAAAAAAATGAATAAGCTCAGAATTTTTTTCACAGACACAAGCTTCTTGCAGCGATCAGCATACAAGTCTTCAAGCTATGACTGCTGGATTTGTCCCTTCAACTTCAACTCACCCAGCCTGAATGGATGGAGAGTACTGTGCCATGACTCACACTTAGCCTGTGCATTTATAAGCACTTTTGATGAGTTCTCTTCTACATCTCTCAATTTTCCACTTCTTTTACACTCCCAAGGCATTAGATTGTACTATATGTTTGATCCAGAGGTTCTTCTTGCACCTTTCTTGATTGGATGGGTTGAGTGTGGCATTACAACTATGGAGAAGAGTCAGTTTGCAGGTGTTAGGTCAGACTGGAACAGCTTCCCCTGTACAGGGTGGATTCAAGAAGAGAGCACAGGATGTGGCTGTAGGTCCTCGGCTTCCATGCCTGCCCTTCCTGATTCATCCCTGTTTTCCCATAGCTTGCTGAGGTAGGGCAGGGACTTTGGACCTTGAGCAGGCAGGGGTTGCTCACTTACTGCATGTCTGACCTTGTGCTGATCAGTGCAGGTTTTGGAGAGTCTTGTGTGTCTGAGAGCCTGTTTTCACTGGGAGGGCACTAACTGTTTGATATGAATAAAGTGCCTCTGGCTGAGAGTGCTTTGGAGGGCATGAGGGAGGTACTGTTCTGTAGCTGATGATCTTGCAAAAACTGTTTGCTGCCTGTAAAGCAGGTGGAAGAGTAAACTCTCCATGTGTTGCTATCACAATTCTCCTCCTAAGCCCATCTGTAACCAGTCATCCTGGGCTTTGCTATCTGATACTTTTCCCCCCACATAATAGTTTTCATCAAGGAACCATCCTGATGCTTCTTCCCTTCAGGTTCAATAATCCAGCCAGTGTTCTGGGAGAAGATCTGCATTGTGACACTTTAACCCTCATATTTCATTCTGTAGACTGGTAATTTAGGAAGACTTTGGATTAGTCCCTGAGACCTAGGCTGGACTTGAAACAGCCTACACAGACCCCTTTCTGTGCCTGGTGGCTTCTGTCTCATGCCCACTAGAGCACAACTGTCCAACAATACAGATGAAAGTTTGGATCTTTTCATCAATAAGAGATTATTTTTCTCTCATTATGTTCCAAACTCTGCTGCTTTGCTCATCAACACAGTGAAATCTATGAAGTGTTTATTGCTGTCCTCCTTACCTTTCTCTCAGTGCATTAGCCATGCAAAGAACCCCCCATTTTTATCACACCCATCGTCATGACAACGCATTTGTGTGCTACAGCTTGTCATTTTATAGCCTCTAAAGCTGAGGGAACAACACTACTGTATTTCAACTCCATGAGCTCCAGTACTTTATCCTCTTTTTCTGCGCTGAGCTCTTTCGAGCTCATTTAAACTTCTGTTTACTTCCACTTCTCTGGGAAAAACAAGAGGAAGGATCCGAACCGTTAAAGCAGGGAGTTGTCAGGATGGGCCAAAGAGGGAAGGAAGGGAAAACAAGAAGGGACATTAAAATGCCTGAGACAAACCTCCTCTATCATAGCACTGATCTATGGGATAATTCCCCCCATCCTCTTCTCACTTTGGATGTATAAACTTGACAATATATTTAGGTAATCCATTGTCTCTCAGCCTTCTCTTTGCTGAAAGATGTTACAATTTGATGGAAGAAAGGAATCCTTCTTTCTGAATAGTTTTTTTCTTTCTTACCCCCAGATTCTCTATCTGTAACTGAGGAAGCAATTCTAGCCTACTTTAATATGCTGTTTGAGACAAGGATTATGTTTCCATGAGCAGGGGGTGTCTTCTGATAATGGGATCATGGCTAGCACTGTATTCTCACTGGTGATTTTCTAAGCACTAAAGACCCCATCTAAATTATAGAAAAATGCCAGTGACTATGTTGATAAATAGGACAATCCCAATGGGTTTTAAATAGCACTTCACAGCTTTGAAAAGCCTCCCTCAAAATTTCCTTGCAAATGAGAAAGTTAACACCTGGCTGGAAAATTTATTAAAATTGCAAATGTTAATTTGCTTCTAGCTTGACTTAGATCACTCATTTTCTGCAAGCAAATTGCACAGAGTGATTTGACCCAAAACACTGAATTATTTGAAGAATATTTCCATTTCAAGAACATCCGAACTGGTGAAAATGTTACTGGAAATAATTATGCTCACTAGAATATATTGATCAGAGCCTACCTTGATGCTACAGAATTTTTCAAAGTGGTCTGATGGATGCCTCCAGGGACTTCACTTATTATCACTGCAGGGAAAGTTCCTGTTACACAATTATTCTTTTTTTTTTTCCTGAGAGAACTAGTTCCTCTCCTGGCACTTGCAGTACCGTAACAAAAAGCACTTGAGACTACCTTCTGCAGTGAAATGAAGTCGTGCTTGACACATAATGATATGAAACTGGAAGTGGAGTTATCCCTGGGAAAAGAATATGTAGCCTTAAACTTCCTCCCAAACCACCCATGACCACAGGACTGTTTTCTGTATTACTAAAGAGAACACAAAGATTTGTGTTACTCTGTGACCACTGAAAGGGGACTGAAAAGCCTTTCAACTCCTGGCAAATGAAAGGGGCTACATAATAAGATCTGGATATTAATTCGGAAAGTGTCCTTTCTTTGGCCTGATCCAGTGAGGATATAAATCAGTCATCTCTCCAAATTTCTTAAACTAATTTGGCACCTCCAGCTGCAGCTGCCGAGTTTGGGGAGGATCCTGGAGTGCAGTATGTGTAGTTGTCCTCACTCCAACTCCCCTAGCTCCAGGTCACTGTGGCTTATCAGGGGGACAGACCAAAGTAAGACAGGTGGACTGTGTCTTCTGGTGAGTTTCTTACCATCCCTATTTTCTGTCATTTTGTATAAATGCAACAGACTTTGGCCCATTAAAACTATTTGTGTTCAATTTCCCCAGCACACTGCAAGTTCTTCCCTTTCTGGTACATGACACAATCTCTTCCCATACCCCAGGGACACAGATATCATCCCAGTGGATCTGTTCGGATCTCTCCAGCTCTGTCCCTCTGCTGGGTGAGGCCATTTGGGTGCCAAGACTTGCACATCCTCCCTCTCAGCAGCTGATGTTACTTCAGCATGAAGAGAAAACAGAGTAGGTTAAGCTTGATTTTAATTAAACATTTCCTGCTTTCACAATGAAAGTGGAAAACAGATGTGGGTGTCTCCTCTCAAAGTATGAAGGACAAAACAATGCTCTTCAGGAATGGCGTAGATGTTAAACCCTTTGGCACATCTTGTCCAGCTCACTTTCCTTTGAAATCAGGCTGGGGTGATTTACTTAAAATGCTTCCCTCCTGTACGTGCCACGAAGTCCTGCAGATGATGAAGAAAAAATGAAGACATCCTTAGAAAGCATCCCTTCTTCTAAACAGAAAGGATTCTTCAGAGTTTGTTTCCCCAGTTCTTAGCTCTGTAAGGAATGACAGGATGTGAAATATTATTTAGATTCAGTCTCAGAAAGGGGTATGATGTTTTGATTTCAGAAGGGCTGTATGGAATTGATTGTTTCCCATAACTCTGCATACAAGATTTAATACTTCTACCTGGGCAAAACCGGTCATGGCTGCAAGATTCCTCTTTTGCCCTGCTGCACTCCTGCCACTTGCCAGTACCTGTAAGTAAATCCAAAGGTACCTTTCTGGAATAAGGAACTGAATTCCCTGCAGGGGCAGGATAATACCAATCACAGCCTGATTAACTAGATGGACTACTGATGTTGGCTCAGTGTGACACTTTTAGGCTTGCATATCTCATGGAATGGTAAGGAACTCTTACCTGTAAGTCTATCTGTCATAGAAGACATGGAGTTAGTGCTTGCATGAATTGTTGTTTTGGCTTAAGTCCTGTAACTGAACCCAAACTTGTTGATCATGTGAACTGGCAGCACTCTGGCACAAGGTTGGAGTGAGTTGGCCTCTGGAGCAGAGGGATTAACTGGTGGCACCAAGGGTCAGTCAGGGATGTTTTCCTTGGAGTGCTGCCTTCCTCTTTATGTTGTACAGCACTGTGGGCAATGAATTAAAATGAAGAGACTCTGAGGAAGCACATGGAAAACGCACTGTTCTTCTGCACAACCCGTGACCCTGCACAAGTTGTGTGGACACAGTTGGCTCTAACCCCATTTGGCTCTGAGAACTTAAACCCAAACTCCATCACAGCAACCAAAGACATGACCATGGAAAGTAGGAGAGGACATCCCTGGCCCCTGCCCCTCCTCCAGGACAGAACCAGCTTTGCCTTTGTCATTCTCACGTATTCCCCACTTGTTTTTCAAAATCTCTTTTCACACAGATTCTGTGTCATCCTTAAGCAATCTACTGCAGTGCTTCCCTACAACTTCAGTCAAAAGGTTTTCCTTACTGTCTGTATCTCCCATGTTACAACTGATGCTTCAGCTCTAGTGTTTACAGCCCTATCTGCAGCAGGGTCACTCCACCTGCCTTAGCAGCCCAGACTGCTCACCTTTTTACAAACAGATAACATGAAGCTTAGCCTGTAATTCAGTTTTCCCCTTTTTTTGCAGTTATGTTTGATTATTTCTGCCCTGCTCTAGTACCTTTAGAATTAGCGCTTTTTTCCAGACTCGTGGGAGTTTTTCCTATTTGTGAACATATTTTGGTATTTTCACTGTGCTTGATTTGCAGCTCCTCTTAGTTTAGTGGCCTCTGCAAATTTGGTCTCTCTTGGTGGAATTGCGAGGTTTGAAATCATTTGTATAGCAAAGGTCTGAAACTGGAAGTCAGTCTGACATCCAAATTGTACAGCTCTCCCAGAACCCAAGGGGCATTGGCTGAACTTTTGTCTTTTAATAGCCTGCATTAGCATCAAGGAATACAATTGTGGCCTGACACAAAGCTATTGTTAGAGATGTTTGCACTTTGCTAAATAGAATATAAATGTTCTCAGAAAACAAAGCTTCAGTGAAGCTTTATTAGAGAAGGCTATTGAAGCTCAGGGGATGGGAAGGCTCACTAAAGGCTTTCAGGTGTGTGCCTTTTTTCTTGTCTGCTTGTAGTTTTATTCAAGAGCCCATATTATGATCTTGGCACAGACAAAAAACCCATTTGTGTGTGATCAGGAAGCAATACTTACTACCTCATTTTTGGACTCTGGCTGCAGGGGACAAAAGCATATTTCTTTCTTCTGCATACAGACAGATATTTCTGGATAAGGTAGATTATATCCAAATATTAAGAAAATAGCTTCCAAGAAGAATTGCTCTTCTTCCTGGTACTAGTTTTGATTTTGCTCTTTCTTTAGTTTATAAAGGCTATTTACTCTTACTTTGGCAAGATTTGGTTAGATGTGCAGCCCTGCACTATCAGGCATGAAGAGTTATTGTGACAGCACAAGCTCTAACACTATCCATCTAGCCCATCAATCATGTTTCCCAAAACACCCAAGGAGAGAAAGTGATATTCTGTCCACTTCCTGACCATTTTTACTCAAAATAACCAGAAACTAGATGAGACTTCTTGAGGCCGTGCAAACCGAGTCAGTGCAGTCCTGACTCCAAACTCATTACCATTAAGACAGATCCTTTGCAATGGCAGATGATGATGATGACATTATGATGGCATTCCTTTCTATCAACAATGCACAGCCCTTTTGCTCTTGTTTCCTGGACTCTGCTTTCTCTCCTACTAAGGCAGGTCCAAGGGCAAGGGATGAAGACCTGAATTCTCCTCTCAGGTTACTCTAATGCCCTGTGGGTCTCCTTGCCAAGTAGCAGAAGAACCTGACTTGGAATAAAATTTGTCAGAGCTCTTTGTTGATTTCTGTAGAGTCAGGATAATTTGTGCCAGGAGAAGCTTTCCCAGGACCCTTAAGAGGAAATAAACTAGAAGATTACTGGGAAAACTGTACTGATATTCACAGAAAACTCTAATCTTGTGTGTGAATATGGTCATGCTTTGGCTAAAGGAATTGCTGGCACTAGAGAATACGAGAAGTTAAGAGTGTGTCATTGAGAACAATCTGTCCTGGCTCCTCTTGCACTGGTTATCATGAGAGTTGTGGATGGCGGCAGATGATGCTGACCCCGTCCCATCTGGCAGGGCTGGCCTATTCGTGGTTGAGGTGTTCTGGGGACAGCACTGGAGGGATCACTGCAGGAAGCCCATTTGCCCTTTTAGAGCAGTTTATCTGCACTCTCTTGTCCAGCCTTCTGCAGAAGGCAGGATCAGCAGAACAGGGGAGAAGGCAGAAGATACGTGGTGTCTGAACACAGACAGGTTCTTACCCCTGGTTCATCAGCGCTTTTAGTGAGGCTGAGAAACTGAGACTGTTAGGAGGTTCTGAGAGGGCAGAATGACAGAAGGGGAGCTGTTGCAGTATTTTGCAGTGTTCATTAGAGTAGGGCCCATCTGAGGTCAGTGTAACACAAACACAGACAGGGATAGCTATAGCTCCAAATTAAGCTGGAAAAACAAAGGTTTAGTAAATGTCCTGAGATACCCTAAGTCCCATCAGAAGTCAACGGCAAAGCCAGGATAAAAACTTTTCCAATGATTGATGGTTTTGTTTATTTTTAAAAATTATTAAAATCTCTCCAAATCCCTACTCCACAAGTTTTTGGAATTTGATGTAAAGAAAACATTTCATTTTAGATTCAAGCATTGTAGAATGTTCTAACATCTATTTTCTTGAACAAAAGGGAATGAAATTTCTAAATGAAGACCTATTTCCAGCTGGAAACCAAATGTTCTGGCTGGAGTTGCCAATGTGAAAAATTTCAGCTTTCACCATTTACTGCGGTTTGTTATTCATGGAGAGTTGAGCACAACTGAGACAAATTCACAAAGCATTTACGTTGCTGGCAGGTCTCCTGATGCTCTGATGAGTCCCATCATGAGGAGCTCTTTCTGCGGTGGCCTGCCAGGACAATTTGCTTAATCTACTATTTTCCAGTTGGCACCTGTCTTACCAATATTATTACCTGTGGCTGCTTGATAAAGCAGCAGCAGAAGACAGGAACCCCTGTATAGCACCTTTCTAGACCTGGGGGCTCTAGAAATCCAAAGAAGTGTCTGTTCTGGGTGTGTGTTGAGTAGGTATGGTCACGTTGTGAGCTTGGGTTGTGGTGTATAACCCATGACAGACACCCACTCCAGCTGTACTACATGCTGGGTGCTACTGCATAAAAATGGGCAGCACTAGGGCATCTCAGTCAGAGCCTGCTCTTGTGGTAGAAGCTGATTTTTGTCCAGCTGGAACCTGCAACTCAAGGAAGTATCCAGTTTGCTTGACTATATCATTCCAAGGGTATCTGCAAGTTGGACTACCTGCAGACTGGTTTAACTATGCCACTAATTATTCAGCAGCCAGTGAATCTCTAGGCATTCAAGAAGTCTTCAGCTTTCTGATCCCAAGACTGAATTATAAGCAGTTTCATATTTACCTGATTTTTAAAACTATTTTCATTTACTTGTTAAAGAGAACCTTAATCTTTTTGTCACAGAAACATCACCACAGTGCTAACAGAAGCTTATTAAGCTAAATATTTGAGTAGAAAGAATGTTTAGCAGCTCTTTGCAGCTGCATGTGGCTTGAATGTGGCTTGACAGAATTTAAAATGACATAAAACTGTCTCCTCCCTTAGACAAATCTTGAAACTATTTATAACCGTTTATCTATTATGTTGTAGCTCTTCATAGCTGTTTATAGCATCATGTAGGGCACTACTGGGAGTTACCATGGTGCTTGCAGGGAAGGGAACATGAGGACCTGGATTTTGGTACTATTTTCATTTAGCAACATATTCACGTGCATACACATATCCACACACTTCTAGTGCCAGTTGCTTGCTACTACAAAAGAACGAGGCTCCCTGGTGTGCCTAGAACATCACTCCTTTATGCTAGCAGGCCATTTGGTCTGTATGATTTATTCCACATTGCTGCAGGCAAGTGCTAGTAAGACATCTCCTGAAGATGGTAATGAAAAAACTTTCACGACACGCAGCAGCTGCAAGAAGATATAACTAGAGTGCATTAAAATTTGTACCAAGGTTTCAGCAGCTTCAGGGGTGTTCTGTACATGCTCCTGGGCTCCTGGGATTTGTGTCATAAAGAACATCAGAAAATTATGAAACAGCAACCTCCATCTCTGCAGAGAGAACGCAAAATCTTAAAAAGGGGGAAAATGAGTTAACTCGTATGCCCAAATTTCAAGCTATTTTCTGTTCAAGAAGAGGAGAAACACAGACTTATGCTTTTAAACACAGACATTTACTTTGTTAACATACTTTTTTTTTTTTTTTTATAATGCAGAAGGAACTCATAACAGAGAGATTTAACCTGCAATGATGTCCACTGTTGTTTTCTTTCTCCGACCATTTTGGGCAATGACACAGATAAACAGAATTCATTGGAGTCTGGGTTTAAGCTCCTGTCTCATGTTCCCAGGACTGTTGCCAACTTAATGAACTTTGCCCCAAGTTCTGTTTGGAGTTTTCACCCATGGTTTCACAAAACGTGAATGGTATTAATGGTCTGATGATTTAGTGCTTTTCATCTAAGATGCCAATGTTTTAACATGAAACTTCATAAACAAAGGGCCAGATTCTTCTTTAAAGTCAAGAAGCTTTGTGCGCAAGTCAGCATGTCTTTCACAGAAACTGCATGAAGATTGCTGCCATATTCCTCTGAATTTGTTCCTACTCAGCACAAGCTGGTTCATCTTTGCTGTCTTCAAACTGATAAGAGCTGCTCCATCTTACATTATCAGTCAGTGGCAATAAAAGAAACAATTCAGTCTATGAGTGAGCAGAGGAATACTGGCTACACAGTTGCTGTAGCCTCCCACAGAACAGAAATTCTCATTTTACTCCTACACAGCTGGGAGCTCATCCTTTCCCTGAAGTGACTTACATGAGGCTGGAGTTGCAGAGAGACTGTGCCTAGCAGTGAGAAACCATGGCTTTGCAGAGGAAAATCTAATCGTTATTTGCTGGGTTAATTAAAAAATATGTTGATATTTATATTAAGACTCACAGGGTTTGGTTAAGAAATTAGGCTCATTATTTCTCAGCTTCATGGAACAGATTGTACAGTTGGTTAACCCAATGAATAAGCAATCTTGATGTTGTATCTCTGAAATGTCCTATCTGTAGCACTCAGAGACTTGTTTTCATGGTGAATACCATGGACATTTGCCACTTGCTAGGAAAAATCTCTGTTAACATGTTACCAAGAGAGCAAAATCCAGGTTTGTTTCTCTAATAAGGGGCACAGTCATGTTAACTTATTTTTGTTGCCTCGTTAGATAGGGAGTTGGCATTCTCCTGAACACTTGTCAGAGCTACTTGGGAAACTGTTCATATTCCTTGGATAATACTGTTGTAATTCTTAATAATGAAATACTCTCAAAACTTCTCCTGGGACATGTAACACAAGCAAATTGTGCTGTTTACAATTGTAGACAAAGCTAGGACATGTGGAGTCAAAGCCTCCTAAATATCTGAAAATTACCATCATAAAACCTTTTCCTACCTTTTGAGTCTGGGAAAATAGGACTTGTAATGTTTAGTGCTCTGCTCAGGACATTCAAATCAAAGGGTCTTGCCTCTTCCTAGGCAGCAGTGGCATTACAATGACTTTTATTTTTTCCTTTCCTTTAGGGTAAAGATGATTCAGAGATATCCTGATGTGTGAGAATAGTTCAGAGAAGTAATGGTCCTTCTGTGAAATACTGTGAGTGGATGCGAGGAAAGTGAGATACCTAAAATCTGCAAAAGTTGGTGTGAAATGAAACCCACTCTCCAAGCAAGACTTCCAGCAACTACAGAGAGCTTTGGGGCAGCAACATCTCCACAGAGCCCATGGGAAATGGTGCTGTCATCTGCTGCTGGACATGGCTAGAAAGGGAACTGCTGGGAGCACTTTATGACAGCCCATTGATTTTCTGTTGTATTCCACAGTTATCTGAACCTCTGGACTCGCTTGTGTGAAGAAGAAGGGGGGAAAAATACAGTTGGCACTTTCCATTGTGTTTCACTGGCTTCTTTTTTTAAACCGATCCATGATTTTATTTTTAAAAAATCCATTTAAGCTTAGAATAGCAGAAGTGGTATCAGAGAGTTTACAGACAAAAGGAACCATTTGTTTTAGGCACCATTACATTTAAGTGGATTCTTTTCCCTAAAGCAATTCATCCTCTGCATTTCCTTCAAGTTAGCTCACAGCAGTAAGCAAAGGTGTTTCCCCTGTGTAACACATGGAGCACAGGATGCTGAAAGCACATTAGCCCTAAGTACCATGCAGCTCCCCTTCCATCAGAGTGCCAGGTGCTTTTAGCAGAACACAACTGCACTGTCAGTTCGAGAAAAGGAGAGCTCACTGGAAACCAGCAAATATTTAGGAAGATGAAAAAATGAGGCGTTAAATTGGGAAACAAAATAGGACACAAATGCTGACAGATATAAAGAGGTACAACAGAGATTTATAAAGAAATGTTTGAAAGGTTCTTCCCATTGCAAGTCTTCACAGAACCCAGAGGAACAGGGCCACAGGTCTCTGCTAGAGACTGTCATTGCTAACATGATTCTTCCACCAAACAAAATACAGGATTTGAATATTGCTTGTCAATGAGTTGTCTCACCTCCAGTCACACTGTCTTTACGCATACAGCACTTTATGCATACTGCACTTTATGCAAGCAGAAAAGTGTGTGATTTATTAATGATTATGTGGGTAGTAAAATTTTTACCAGCACCCAGCATCCAAGTCACAAATTCCTCTTGCACAAGAGGTTTCTGCTGCTGGTATCTTGAAGCTGTTCTTCACATAACATTAAGCTTTTAATTTCTTTCATGGACAAATATTACCCATGTTTATATAACACTAAAAAGCACAGATCTCTACAAAGGAGTTTTAAAAGCAGGACTTGTCAGAGAGATATGTTATATAACCTCCAAGTCTACCTACAAAGAGGTCCTCTGGATGCACACACACAGATATATTTTTCATTCATTCAGCACTGCCCATCTGATGTTAAACTCTGCATGACTCCATTCTGTTAATGAAGAGTTAATTCCTGGTGCATATTTAGATGCATGTAACAATGATAAAAATAACTAGTAACAGTCAGATCTAGAAATATGGAGCAAGATTAACAAAAGGTTTGAGTTCTGTAATACCATGGATGTTCTTTTGGTCTGTGTTTTCCATGGAGGGGAAGCAGGTATCATGCTTGCTCTGGGGTTAATGCTTGAGAATTAGCAGCCTTAACTCACGTTTTTATGAACTGTGCAGTGGTAATCATGCAAGAAAATTTTAGTGAGCAAAAAATAAGAAAAGGTCTGTTGCAAATAGTTTTCTGGCTTAAGCCAGTTTACAGGCAAGTGGAGGAGAATGAACTGAATTCATCTGTCACTCCTAGCAAAGCGTGGCTGGCACATGAGATCTGGGAACCTCTGGTATTAAGGATCACAACAGCCATTAAAAGCAAGTAGTCAGGCCCCTTCCCCAAAAGACCACATCTGTGACTTTTATGATTGCAGAGAAACATGGAAATATAATCAATGAAGACAAAATATGGGGTTTCTAAAAATACTTTTTGATTTTAAGTCAAATTTTTGATGTGCAGAAAGTGTGAGGGGAAAGGCATCACATTTTGTCTGTATGATGTCTGTATACTTATTGTGAAATTAGTGTGTGTTTTTGGTGAGAGAATACAAGTAATTTTTCAATTTCTCTTGAATTTGTGAATTGCGCAATAGAAACTGAGTTATTGGAACCTGTAGATCTTTGAAAAGGATCAAGAGTGTTTTTATGATTCAGTTCTATTTATAAAAATACCCAGCAGCTGGTGAAAAATGAAGTCTGTGTATCTCACACTGCCCAGGAGTTGTGAACAGCAGCTAAATGCAATTCTGACAGACCACGGAGATGCTGTGAGCCAGAAGCTGCATCTGTTCCCTTCCACCCTGGGAAATAGATGAGTATGAAGGCAGGGAGTGGGAAATCTCTTCTGATCCTTTCTTTGCTGTTTATTCCAAAGAAGTGACGAAGGAAAACAAGTTGCCTTAAGCTTAAGGGGGCAGTTTGAAGGTAGGAGAGGGACAGGACTGATTCTGTACTTTCTAGCTGAGGATTTTGAGTCTTTAGAGTGGTGCTGCAGTTAGCCCAGGGATCTAAATTATTTCCACCCTTGCAACACTGAAACAAAATTAGTACATAATTCAGAAGCCTTAATTGAGATCCCAAGTGGCTGTTGCCCACACAGCTTCCTCGAAATGGTGAAATCCTCAGAAGAGCACAGAAACACAAAGCAATGCAGGAAGCCCTGTGAGGTGTGACGAAGACAACTTTGGTCTCTGCCTCACCTCCTCCCACTGCAAAAAAAAAAAAAAAGAAAGAAAAAAAAAGTTAATTTGCAGTTTTGCTTTTCATTAGCTAGTCACTGTTTGCTACACCTAATCCGTAATTGATGGCATGGATGTTACATTTTGCAAAGTTAAAATATCACTTATTTCACTAATAAATAATTTTGTAGTGCTTTACAATGTCAGTGCATGCCATTTTAAAAATATACAGGACTCCTTGATGGTCCTTCAAAGAGAAATCAGAAGGTCTGTGTAGAGTCACATGCTATTACACCTACGTTGACAATATTATCATAATCATGATGTTTAAACTGCAAATTACAAGAAGTTACAATCAAACCCCATTGCCCTTCTCCAACTTTAAAAATACTAATATGAGTATGTGAAAATCTCACACACTTCACTGAAGTACAGGGCAAAATTTATATCCTGCAGGCAGAATATAACAGAGCTTATAATATTGCAGTGAGCTGTTTCCATCACATTGTTTCTTCTTGGCCCCTTTCTGTTGACTTCTGCATTCAAACAGAAGCTTAGGAGCCTGGCATGCTCCTTCATAACTCCCTGGGTCTTGGGCCGGGTCTACAGCACATCAGGAGGTATAGTAAGAAGGCTAATATGTTAAATACGAGAAAACTCATATTAAACATAAAACATCTGACTGACACTGTGGTCTTCCCCTGTTGCACGGTCCTTGTGCCAAATCCCTAGACCACTGTTTTCTTCTCACCTGCTTACCACCCCTTGGATAAGCTTTTTATTAACTCACATCAGCTCTAGACCTAACAGACAACAACTGCTGTGCCAGCTGCAAAGGTTACAAAGGCATTTTTGATATCTGGAGCTGGCTAATGCACACAGCACTCGCTGTGCAGCAGTGAAACATCACAGGAAGGTGATATGAAGCCACTTCTTTATGGTTCAGACCTGCATCAGAGAAGGTTTAGACTGGACATTAGATAGCATTTCTTTAGAGAGAGGGTGGTCAAACACTAGAACAGGCTTCCCAGAGAGGTGATCAATGCCTCAAGCCTGTCAGTGTTTAAGAGGCATTTGGACAGTGTCCTTAACAAAATGTTTTAACTGGGTCAGCCCTGAAGTGGTCAAGCAGTTGGACTAGATAATTGTTGTAGGTCCCTTCCAACTGAAACATTCCTATTCTATTCTGTTCTGTTCTCTTCTATTCTATTCTATTCTATTCTATTCTATTCTATTCTATTCTATTCTATTCTTTCTTGTGCCTATATGCCAATTAAACTAAAAAAAGGCTGTGAATGCATGATTAAATATATGTGGAAAATATGTTTTTTACTCACCCACTTTTGTCATGCATGTCAAATAAAGAACTTTGCTCTCACCCTTGGTTGGTTACCTGACATCCAAAATATTCATTTTCCATTTTCAACTTGGAGACTCCCTTCTCTTTCCAGTAATTGCAGTTGGGTTCATGGTGTCTTTTAGTTACCATTACTCACAACTAAAACCATGTGAAGGTACACAGCGTGTTCCTTTCAGTCAACATAAACTTTTCAGAGCTTGCTCCCCAAAGATTTATTACTGAGTCACGCTGACATGACTTCTGCTTGCCAAAGACATAGACCAGAAGAAACTTCAACATAGATTTTCACATGTGTTTCTGACACATTTCATGGGTGAGAATCCATCACCACAAGCTGTAATTTCAGCCAGGTGTGGTATGCTGGTCCTGTGTATAGGTAAGCACCACCACCTCAGACTGTACCAATCCTATACAACACCCAAATGCCAGAGGAAATATCAGCTTTCATGCTGAGGCAGTGTCACTTCAGATTGTGCCTCTCCATGAGACCTTACAGGGAAGCAGAAGTAACTTGCAACTTCTGTACTACTGAAAGATTAGTCCCAAGTCAGACTGACTGGGTGTCAAGCTTTGTGATTTAAGGCTCCAGTTGAAGAAACCAGGCAAACACACTTGTCTTGTTTTATACACACAAATCCCTAGGAAAGAAAAGCCAAATCCTCCTCTCCTCCAATGTAAACTTGTGCCATCCGAGATGCCAGAATCCCGCTTTCTTTGGATTTGTACTAGACAAAGCAGCATTTGCCCAGTGTTTTTTCTGTCTGGGAGTTATTTCCTTCTCATGTTTGGTCCATCTCTAATAAGAGTTTAGCACAGTAAACTGAATAACAAAAGAAAAGCAGCTGCCCCAAATTACTCTAAAGTCATCAAGTTTCCCAATTCCTTCATCATCTCACTTACATTTCCCCATATTGTAATAGGTAATATTGTAATAAGGGCAAACTTCTGCAGCTAAGTGTTTAAAAGGCAATAACTTTTAACCAATTAAAATAAAATTAGTTTGTCGAGTGGGCTGACAACCTCAGCAGCTCTATAATCCTACCAGGGCAAGTTCCCAATTCTGTGGCAGCCTAATAATGTTGTATCTGCTGAGTTTATTACATTTTCTGGTATGTCAGACTTAACTAAA
This sequence comes from Chiroxiphia lanceolata, assembly GCF_009829145.1. NCBI lineage: Eukaryota > Metazoa > Chordata > Aves > Passeriformes > Pipridae > Chiroxiphia > Chiroxiphia lanceolata. Next base: position 8,694,062 of record NC_045644.1, read on the forward strand.
GAAGGAAAAGAGAATAGAAATTTATGTTGGCATCTGCCAGCTGCAAAGATCAGCAGTAGAGCTTAGGCATTAAGGAGCAGAAAAGAATAGAAAATAACCCCAAATTGATATTACCTGGATTGATCATTATAATTCAAGAAGCTCCCTCTGGTCTCCTTAAACCTCTCCATAAAAAACCCTACACTGTCACATAAAAAAGCAACACACCCTTATGGCTACAGATGGTATTCTTCCAGTACTGCATTTTACTAGAGAATAAGGAGGAACCAGAGACTGAAGCTTTCTTTGGTATTTAACCAAATATTCAAATATTAGTTGAATCATAATGGGGTTCTCTGCAGGTGGCCTTTCTGAGCATGCAGCTGAACTTGCTTCCTAGACATTTCTTTTGGGAGTAGGAGTGGGTGTCAGTAGGGAGTCCTCATTTTATGAATGTATGAACACATCCTATAGTTATTCTCTGATTCCTCTCAGACAAAGAATGGTTCTCTTTCTCATTCAAGGAGAATTAAGGTGCAGGGGAATGAAGTTACTGCTCCAGATGACCCAAGAAATCCACATGGGAGTGGGAATGGACCCCACAATTCAGCACTCAGTGCACTGGTCTGGTTGTTATTGATTTTTCTGGGACATACCTTTCTTTTTTTTTTTAATGGGGCAGCAATGAAATCCAAAAACAGTCCACCCCAAATCAGCCCCATGAGTTATCTTTGAAGAGAATGTCAGGATCTTTATCTTTGAGAACCCCATCATACACCTGGTTATTGTCTAGGTCTTTTTGATATATGTGCCTTAGCCCATTATACTGTTTTGAACCACTGCAGTTTTCCTACCTGAATGAAATACTACTTTGAAGCTGCACAAAAGCACACTACCTGTAAATGGCAGAGACTGCTTCATTGATATGAGAACTAGAGGAGTTCAACAAAGGTTCTAATATTTCAGCCCTCTGAAAAGTGCATCTTGTCTTAAGGAGAGAATTTACAGCAAATTCGTGATTTAGTCCTCCCACAGCATCATATATAACCAGCTGCACATGGAAAAATTCTCCAAAGGGTGACAAATCTTTTCTTGCAATACCTGGGAAACCTTTAGTTTCTTTGCTTTAGAAGCATGGAGAAAAGATCACACAGTGATTAGCTTATTGCTGAAAATTCAACACCTCCTTGATATTTCATGCAACTTTTTTTCTGTCTCTGGAATGGTTTGGGTGTGGGGGGAAAAAAAATTACTCCACAAACACTACTTACTATAAATGGGCATATAAAAAGAATTTCATACGTTGTTAAGTTTGCACAGTGGGATGTTTCCTGGATGAAGACAATATGTGCCATGCTGCAAGTGATCTATGAGAAGAAACAGAGCCTAGAGATGTGAAGATAGAAGGCAGGAAGCTTTGGAGGAACAGAAAGGTAAGGTATCAAAGCAACCAGCCACTGGAACAGAGAGTCCCGTGCTGAACAACACTTTTGTCTGCTTGGCTGGTGCTGTGGATGTAATCATGCCATAGTTATACCAACACTGGCAGTGAAACAGAGGAAGGTTTGGCACTCCTTTTCCTTTGCTGGGAAGGGATATCATGTGAAAATATGGTAAAAAAATAAGCGTGTGGGCAGAACAGAACAAGCCAAATCTTGAAATACTTAAAACGCTTTCTTACTGAAATTTAGAAGTGTGTCATAATTTGAAAATGAAGAAAACAATCCTCCCCTGGCTAATGAATGATTGAAAGGGGTAAAGAACTGCAGAGACTAATAATTTTCCTTCTATGTTTTTTAAATATAATTTAAAAATTCATTCATATCTTTAGTATTTTTTACTGAAAAAGAACAAAAATATATCTGAGACTGCAATCTTGCTGCTTTTAATCATACTAGAGGGACTTCACAGAATCACAGAATGGCTGGGGTTGGAAGGAGCCTCTGAAAGTCACCTTGCCTAACCCCTCTGCTCAGAGGCACCTAGAGCAGGCTGTCCAGGAACATGTCCAGTGGACGATGTCTGCTTCAAATACCTTATGAACTGCTACGATGGGGATCAATAGTGGCATAAGGGTTTTCATCCTATTTCCCACTTGAACCTTGTGGGAAACTGTGCTGAGATAATCTGATGTTCTAGATCAGCATAAGGAGCAAGAATGACAGTGCAAGTGAATGAAGTTTTAGGGCACGAAGGAAAACACAAATCAGCTTTTAAAGTCACTACCTCTGAATTTTCAGCATGTAAAGCAGAGCATGCTAACCCTTAGATAATTTGTTAATTTGTTCTTATAAAAGCACACAAAACATTTAATACTGCGTCAGCCAGTCCAACATACTCCATTTACAGCATCAAAGGGACATGAACTTGAACCTCAGCTGAAGCAGAGACTATTCTAGATAGTGCCCCAAGATTAAGCAATGTTTTGAAGTCAAGTTCAACGTAAGTCTTCTGTTCTCTGTGGAGCAAGTTATCACTGGTTCTGCAAACAGAAAAGAATATCTTATGTTTCCCAGAGTAAAAAGGATCTCACAGATTGAGAATCCAGCCAAAACCAGAACAACCTCACTGCATATCATGTTTATTTTAGCTGTATATCTTGGGCTAATGAAGTAATCACTTTTGCAGTGGGCAAAAGGACAATATTTATAAAGTTTCAGGCAACTAAGTATTTATGATTTTACTGTATGTACATACATCTTTCTAAGGCAACAAACATACAGCACACTGAATATTTTTCCCCACTTGAAACAAGAGCAAAACTGAAGAGGCTGAAGAGCCATTGTGTTTTAAATACTGTGAAAAGGATTGGTGCTTTTCACATCTATATTTAGCAATGATAAACATTGCACATAGAGATTCATAAACCTAAAGAGGGTACTGGAACCCTCTTGTGCTCTTACAAGGAATATAGAGATACCTGTTCTCTTAGTGAGGAAAAATGTAGCAATTGTTTAACATGAAGAAGGAGACATAACTGTTCCCCAGGAAACTGTCTCGTGGTTAACACAGGTATTAAAAGACACGATCCATAAATCCTGTTAGAATCATGCACTGTTCTGCTTCTTTTTTGTCATAAAGGTGATAGTGGGAGTCAAAGCTACTTCACATTCTTACTCAGTTTGAAGAACCCAGTGGTCTAAAAATCGTGAGCCAGAGACCCAAGGAAGAGAGAGCCCCAAGGTGCCTACCTCTGACACCTAACCCAGATCACTCAGATCACTCTAAGTCCTGGACAATGCGTGACATTTCATGTGATGGTGCATTATCTAGGATGCTATAACTCCCACAGATCTCAAAAGGTGGATGTCCAAGCATCTTTTTTCTACATGGGTGCAGATGAGGCACTTCCTTTCATGTCTAAATCAGTTAAAGAAGAACACAGAATCATATAGGTGAATCAGCACTGCCAGGTGTGGTCACTTGTTTTTCACCTGAAAGTATTCAAGCACGCCACAAAAATCTGGACATGCCTCCCAACATTGCTGTCAAAGTAAAGGAGTTGTTCTGAGTAACAGCCCTGAAGTAAAATCTTTTACTAAATTTAACCATGCATGTTATTCAGTATTCTGTCTCCTTCACCTTTGTCCCTGTACAGAGGTATGACCGATGTGCCTGGTGACTCATACCAAAGGACAAGAATAGCATCAATGAATTACTTGAGTGTTTACAGCAGAACTTGCCAGAAAGGTGCCTCGTTCCCAATTTTAGATAAGACTCCAGCTGCAGTTTGTTATATGATATCCAATTACTCTGAAACCTGAAAAACTGTGACTTTATTAAGCTTGTCTCAGCTAAAAGTTGCTATTTCCCTATCTTACATTAGCTGAACATCCACACGGGTCTTATATTATTGCAAGACTGTCAGAAATCTCAGCAGGAGCAGCAAATGCCAGTGAACTGTAAAAGTGAACCATCCATTTCTAATAACATACTGAAGGAGTGTGATAACTTGTTGAGTGGTTTATCAGGGAATTTTCTTACATGATAAATCTCTTCAGTCATTAAAAATACGGAGAGACTGAAACAGGTCTGGAGAAAACAACTTATATAATGCAGATCTTCCCAGAACCATCAAATGCTGGGGCATTTTTATTTTCTGAATTCTACCTTTACTACCAGAGTGTTGCTACAACTCTCCAGAGAAGATTGTGTGCTCCAGACCTATGAGAAGTGTAATTGTGAAACAAGGGTACCAGTTCAAATGTTTACTGGTATTCCTGGTACTCGAACAGTAAGTTTTCTGCAGAGAATATTCTGGTCAGATGCAAAGACACTTTTATTAGACTTCAGTTTGAAAAATGCTTTAAACTAAGCTAAATTTGGTGGTAATAATCCTCTAAAAAGGCAATAGGTTGCAAATTTTTCATCTGTGAGTGTAAGACTATGTACATAGGTTTATCTTTGGGTTGTTTCTTAGGGAGGCAGAACCTGGATCCTTCTTAGAAGGAGAAATACATCTACAGATGAAAAAGAACTATTGAAATCCTCTGAAAATCTCCAGGAAGAGAGTAAATTGTCTATTTGACATTTCTAGTGGTTTTAATGGGCCCTTCTCTTTTTTCTTCCTGTGGGTTATTATGAAAAATAACTCATTTTGAATCAAAATTTATGTGATAGAAAACTACAAGAACTACAGAAATGCTCTCTGTGACTCAATATTTACAGCCATCTTCATTCAGGAATCTCTAATTGCCCTCTACAATTACCTGAGAGGAGGTTCTGGTAAGGTGGGTGTCAGTCTCTTCTCCATTTAACAGATTACAAAACAAGAGGAAATGGCCTCAAGGGGAGGTCTAGATTAGATATTAGAAAAAAAATTTCTTCACAGAAAGGGTTGTCAAGCTTTGAAAGAGGATGCCCATGGAAGTAGTAGAGTCTCCATCCCTGGAAGTGTTCACAAAATATGTGGATGTGGCACTGGAGGACATGAATTAGTTTTGAACGTGGTGGTGATGCTGTATTGACTGTTGGACTTGATGATCTTAGAAATCTTTTCCAACCTTAATGATTCCATAATTCACATTCTAATTTCTCCATGCTCCCACAGTCTGAATTGCTCTACACAAATTTATCCACAGAAAAAAGACTGTTCAGGTATAACTGTGCTGGTTTGTTTATGTCTGCCAGGTGCAGTTAGAGCTCTTTTTTTTCCTTTACCTTTTCTGCTAAGGCCACTGTGGAGCTGCTGTTCCTCGTGACCATTGCATGACTCTTTTGAGGTGGAAGCAAAGCCTATTCATCTGTGAGTCTGCTGTGGAACCTGTGGTTTCATAACTTAGCAACTTCAAACAGAAACAGGTATGGTATCACTCTTCTACCTCTACCAGAGTAAATACCAAGTGCCTGAATGTGCCGTGACTGGGCTGACACAATCGGGTGTTGTGGAAAAAAACAGCCTCCTTTTTGCAGCCTTTCATTTCACTCTTTTATATCCCAATGCCATTCACACTTCTATGTTGTCCAACATTTGATCAGTCTGCTAAACAAAATGTTTTAGCTCTTGTGGGTAAACATCTCAGAGACTATGTCTTTCAGTGTTGTGAAGGACAAGGGCGTGGGACAACAGACTTACCATTCCCAACCTTCATACAGTCCTTAGCTACCTCTTGTCTTTCTGTCTGAATACTGTCGTTTTAATCAGTTTAACAAAGCTAGAACTTGACTCCGCACGTGTTTTCCAGTGTTTCACCATTCTTAAATGCACAATCTCTATTCTCTCACTTTTTCTCATTTACTTCTCAGTCACTCCAGGAGTATTGCTGGACCAACAAAGAACAGAGGCCACTGTGCAGGTACCACGCTCACAGCTTTTGAACCACCCCTCTGTCTTGGAGTTCTGAGCATCTATACACACGAGGTAGATAAAGGAAAAGTAGTGGATAAATGGTGGGCTCTGCAGTACTGCAGGATCATACATAAATCCAAGTCTCCAGTAGATTCTACTTCTTCCTCTAAAATCCCTTCCCTTCCCTAAATTAAATTAAAATAATTTTGGAGGGGGTTTCCAACTACAAAAATTTCTCTGCAGAGGAAGAGGAGCAGTGTTGCTGGTCCTCAGAGTACATTTTGCCATGATACTTATATACCCTTATCCTGCCCCTACAGCAACAGAGAAGCAGCAGGTGCCTTTAGATACCTGCAGAACAAAGGCACTTGGTAGCCATAAAGTTGTTATATATAGGAAACAAGGCAAAGATTGTGCTGTCAGGGCAGTTTGAACCACCCCCTTTCTTTATGGTCAACAGTTGTTTTCATCTCTGAGACTTTGTTGAATTTACACTAATTCTTAATGGCCATCTGTCTGTATTACAGGACATTTTATCAAATGTGTACTTTTAGCAGAGGAGCTGAAGGAAGAATGGGCAGGAAAACTAAACTGCCCTGTCATCTCCCATTAGGACACCCCTGGGCAGACAGAGCTACCAACTGATGAGTGAGGTTTGGGCTGACAACTGGTCCTAGCCAGGTCTAACAGCAACAGACTTGTGCCTCCATGGCTGTTAATACAACACTCTCCCACTAACTGCAGCCACCCAATTTCCTTCTTCACACCACAGCCCACTGGGGGTGTGAGACGCTGAATTTGCACGTCTGAACCCTGAGCACAGAGACATGGTGGCACAGAGACATGGTGAGCCAGGGCAGACACTTGCTCTGAATGTACAAGTGCAGTGCTTACAAAGGCTGCTGGGGAGGGGGGGGAAAGAAGAAATAATACTGGGTGCAGTTATACAATCTGTCCTTACTTTTGGTTTAAAGTTGGTACAGCTATAAAACAAGAGAGATGGAAGGTGGTGGCTGAGGTATCAGAGAGTCAGCACCTATTTCTGGATGAGATGACTTTTAGGGGGACTGTAACTTGTACTGATTTACGTTATACCTTACAGCTGAAAAAGCTGACCAAGGCTTTTTTATTAAATGTAAACACATTTTCCTTTGACAGTTTATTAAATGAAATGTTTCCTCTTGGAAGTAGTGAAACATTTTTTATTTTGAAGTTTTCCAAATGAAACTTACCCTTTTGAAAAAGCCTATTTTGCTAAAACCGTATTTAAAAGTAAATGTCTCAAGAAGAGAACATTGAACAAACTGAATTCTTCAAAAAGTAGAGTTTAAATGGTAATGAAACACAATGTTCATGTCCCCAAAATATTCATACTTTATTTTGTCCATAATTAAATTACTCTCCTCTGACTTTTTTTTAGAATTGGGATACACTGGGTGAAAAAATGCTGTATTTTCCTACAGAGTAAATGACATCAATAATGCTACAGAACATGAGTGGAGGTTAAGCTCTGCAAAGGCTGAGCAGAGACAGATGGCAGCAATAAGCCTTTCCAGAGACTATGGCAAAAGCACACCCTTGCCACTCTTAGATCATTTTCTTTGAGGAAAACAAAGTAAAATGGCTTGGAAAGATGATGTGCTGTGTGTCATTGGCAGTAGGAGCATGCAGGAGAAGATCAGCAGTGGAAACTGTTCCTGCAGAAGATGATGTATCTGCTAGGGCTCTTTTCTCCTCACAAGCTAAGTGTTAATCAACACAGAGAGAGGTAAGGGCTTGACTTTTGGGGGTTTCACACAGTTGAAAAATCTATTGTAGTGAAGCTGACTTGATGTACAGTACGTGGCAAGAAGAGAGATTCCAAAAGCTCTGTGTTGTTTTTAGACTTACTAACATATCAGAAGCTTTATCCCAAATTTAACTGTATACTCAGAAGTTAGATCTAAGTAGACTTTGTCTTTTAATTAACCCTTAGTGGTAATAAATAATATGAACAGAGAACTGGAGTTACTAATAAGTTGCAGTATACTGCTTGCAAACTTGCTGCTTCAAGTATACACTAACTTAGTATCTTTCATATGAATTCCCACTCTGCAGAAAAAGAAAGCAAGAACTGGGCACAATGTCTTCCTCCAGATCATTGAAGAGAGTAAAAGAACAGTTCTGGGCTCTCACATTGAACTTTTTGTTCTCTACCATATATGTAATTATGTGAGTCCACTACACTGGTATATCATCTCCCTCATCTGTCTACATTTTTACCACAATTCTAAGCCATGTTGCCACTAAACGAACCAGGCACTTGATCCACAGAGTCTTCATTCAAGTACCAGAAGGATTTTGTGGTGTCACTGAATCTGTCCCTTGCCACGTGTCCTGTAATCCACTGTCAAGACATGTCAGTCTCTGTCTTTAAGCTAGGTAAACTCTTATACCTGTTAGAAGAGAGGTGCCCCAGTCTCAGAGAGCTCTCCTGTGATATCAGTGGAGCTCTGTTTTGTGCCGTGTTAAGAAGTACAACTGTCCTGAAACCTTCATGGATGAAGTGGTCAACTCTGTAATTTTTACTTACCTTATCTAGGGATTTGGAGAATTATTTATCAATGTTAAATGGACATCAGAAGATCCTTTTCCTCCTTTATAGTTTTGACATAATTTTTAAAGAGTTTTTGTCTTGTGTTCTATATCAGAGAGTGGTTTCTTCACATCCCAATCACCCAATAGCAGAAAGACCATAACACCGCCCACAAAATCAGTATTTTTCTTTCTACCAGTTACAAAGCAAAAAAGGTACTCAGTTCTATCAGCCCTCCCTATACAGACTGGGTATCAACAGTTTGGCTTAGTAACTTCTTATGCAGCTGAGAAACATGATGCATGAAGAAGCCACAACAGCTTACTGAGCAAATCAGTCAGTACAGTGTTATTTGATAGAAGTATAGGGGAATCATCCTGTGGGTGGAATGCATTGCATTGCATTCAGCAATTAGAAAACAACATTAGAGCATCTCTGTCAGATGTCTAAAGGCATACTGAAAAATGTCAGAAGAGTGGTAGTATTATTTTATATGAATAAAATATTATTCATATAATATTTTATAGGTTTATAATTGAAGAGACTGCATATATTGTTTGTGTGTGTGTGAACACTTACCTCTTCCCCATATACCCAGGAGACACACAGTGTAGTAAAATTCTGGAAATCAGTGGCTTTAACTTCTAGCATCACCATTGGCCTGACAGGTTGATTTTGACCAAATCACTTTTCTTTCAGTGCACATCCCTCTAGTACTTTGATTAAGTTTCAACTTGATTAGGGTTTCAGTTACTGATAGTGTTCACAGAATGACAGAATCATAGAATCAGCCGGGTTGGAAGGGATCTCTGAGATAATCAAGTCCAACCCTTGATCCACTACCGCCGTGGTCACTAGACCATGGCACTAAGCGCCACATGCAGTCTCCACATTCAGTTGTTGAGTTGCTATGAACACCTGATATAACTAGTTCAGCACAAAACCTGGAGGAAATTTATCTCTGTTTTCTGGGTCCAGCTCTGACATTTGACCCTGAATCAATCTGATGACCCAGTCTCAGGTCTCAGTTGTGATCTGCAGCACAGCTCTGAGCTGGAGCACAAACCAGTTCAAGGTAATGGACTGGACCTGAGCATAGCCAGGGAAATCCTGGGAGTTAGTGAGCCTGGCTATGCCATTGCAGTTGGCTTGCTGTGCATGTCACATTTTAGTGAGAACAGTAAGTGATAGACCTGGAAATCTGGGATGGTACTATAATTAAAAGCACATGTTTAAAATTAAAAATTAAACATGGCCAGTGTCCATTATTGTAGGAATATAGGTGGTTCAGAACTATTTTTCTTAGCAAAAGAATTAAATCACAGTGAGTTAAACAGTTTGTGGTTACTTGACAGTGTGGCTTTATCCAGCAGAAACCAAAGAAGTCTCTTTTAACTGATGTCTTCTTTCCAGAGAGGGTTGTACTCTCTCCTAAAGCTTGGATCATAGACAGGCGTGAACCAGACCACCATGCAGCATGAACTTTGGCTGGTGACTGATATAAAAGCAGTCTGAAATCCAGATCTATAAATCTAGGAATAGGTTCCACCTCTGTAATTTGTCAGATTCTAGCAATTTGGGAGTGCACAAGCTCCAAAGCTTGTGAAATCTCATGATTTTCTCCAAAAAGGCTTAACGGGAACCTGGAACTTAAACACTGTTCCATATATACAGAGTAACACAGGCACAAACTTAGGTTTCAGAAAGAGATCTCAGATCGATCCCGATTTCTTCATCCTTATATTGACCTTCTTGTAATGGAGGAGAAAGAAATGGAAAAGCTCCTTTTCTGATCTGAGAAGTTCTTTGGAACATAAATGGGAATATAAATGGGGAGATGAGCACAAGTCCATCCTAGCTTGGTTTCTGACATGAATAGTCTGTACTGTAAATGCTCATCAACATGGTAAGTCTTGTGAAATACAATGTCCCCTTTATGCTCCAAATTTCTACAGAGCAATAGAAATGTAAGGCATTGTATTGAATCAACGGTGATATCTCGTGGTCACTGGATGATATGAACAGTCCTTTCCAGCTCCCTCTGAATATGTGGGAAACAGCAAGCAGGTTGAGCATAGCCACTATCCCCACAGATCTCCAGCTGTTTCATGAAATAGTCTATCAAAAGGTTGTAAAAAGGAGGTTTTTCCTTCTGGATCCTAAGTCACTGCTGGTGACCAACTGTTTCCAGATTTACTTTATAACCTGCCTCCAGCTTGAAAATGAAAAAAAAAAAAATCAACAAAAGTAGCTTTTTTTTCCCCCAAATACATATTCCTAGGCTTTTGCTTGGTTTAGAAAAACATTATTTTAGGTTAGATGTTTAATATTAGCACACCATTAAATTATAGATTCACTTGCTTTCAGTGTCATGCTTTAGAAATGTTATTGCTGGTTATGCATCTTTTTTTTTCCCGGACAGAAATGGTGAAGAAAATATGGATGATGATCAGATGAGCTCTTCAGCTTTGATAACACAGGCCCCCACCATAAAGAGACCAGGTGGGAGCAGAAAGTCCCATACCTCTGTGGCCCACACAAAGATGAGTTTTATTAGACTTTGGAATCCAAGCCTGGCTGAGATAGAGTGGGACAATTCATGATCTCAAACTCTATTTCTTCCTGGCAGAGCTGGAGAAATGCCCTCTTAAGCCCTCAGTCACATCAGTGTTTCTACCTAGATAGGGCCTGGGGAGAAGGTTTTCTTTGCAACATAAAAGGACATAAATAATTACTTCATTTAGATTCTTCAGAAGCCGATTGAGTCACTGAAGAAACATTGGTAGGGAAGTATCACTTCAATCCAACATTCACTAACCGTTAATAGAAATTGCCAAACAGACCTTTAAGTTCCATTTTAAGAGAAAGCTCAGAGAGAATATGAGATGTGTCAGCTTCCACAGAAGCTCGAGCAAACCTTCAGGATGAATGGAACCGTTGTGTAACTCAGCTTTTTGCCAACGCACTTCACTGCCCACGGTCCAAGTGCTGCCTGTGCTTCCCGTTCCATGTTTCCATCACTTGGTCTCTTTCCCTTGATTAAAGACAATAGGTATTTTCAGAGCCTATTACTTCTTTGCTGCAGTTTCTTTTCTTCAGGCCTGGGGCCCCTGCAATTGGCCATGGTGATTTTCATTGTGAGGGAGGTGTGAACAGGTTGGTCTCCTGGGACACCCCTTGACTGGGCTTTTTTCCTCTGGACAAAAAAAGGAACAAAGAGATTGCAGAACATTTGCCGAATTAACACAAATATGTATGGTTTATCAGGGTGTTTAGATGTAAAGAACAGTACAGAGAAGTAAGACCTGGCTTTTCAAAGAGATTTAATTCAGCCTGTAATGGTACGCAGACATATCCAGCAAATCTCCAGATAATTAAGCCTGTCTCTGGCATACCAAAGCAAATTGTTTACATCTTTTTCCCTTTAAAATCACATTATCTGGAATACCTCCACTGCTAGCAGAAGGAGGAATCTCAGGGGCAAAAAAATACTTTGTCCAAGACAACACAGTAATGATCTTTTCCACTCATTTCTGTGAACATCCTTTTTCTTGGACAGACTACCATAAGACCATCAGGCAGCTTTCAAAGCATATGCATCACTTACCTCTGCTGAAGCAGTAATCTGGGGCAGGAAGGGGCAGCAGCACCTCAGATAGGTGTCCAAAGAGCATCTCAAACGTGAAAGTACTGACAGATCACTGCTCTCTCCCCCTGCCCTGCCTTCTCAAAGTGCTCTAATGTATTGTCACTTCCATTACCACTGAAATGAAAACACACAGGGCTTTCCTGCTGGTGGAAAATTAATGTATTTTCATCTATCACAAGCCAAGCCAAAATTAGTAAGAACTTCATTTTAATACCATGCTGAGAAGATTTTATTCACTGAGCCTCCTTGACTCAAGACATACTGCTGCCTTAGAGCAGAACTCCCACACGTTCTAGTTTATTACCAAAGCTCACATTTTATAGGCAATTCTTAATCCTCATGTTATTTTGCTACTCAGACAAATTTATCTAAATCTATCCGCAAATTCTTGCAAATACAGACTGTGCTGTCTGAGGATGGAGGAATCTGGGACTAGCTGCATAAGGGCATACAAACATTATGGGTTTTATTTGCTTAGAAGTTGCAGTCCAGGAAGCTCATCAGGCTGCTTGAAAACTCCCCTTTGCTGCACTCATGGAGGCAAAGTCTGGCAAAACAAGGTTTATGAACCCCACACCAGCCTAATTCTCATGACAGGAATTGCTCTAAACCTGTAAAAACCGGGACTCCTATTTCTTCTACTCAACTGTCACTTTTTTGTTCTGAAAAAATGTGTAAATTCATCATAATTCAATTTTGTTATATCTAAAATGATACATCAATGTGCGTCTTTATAGTGTACATCGACCCCCTCAGATGCAGAGCATGCAACTTAGATGTCCCTTTGATGTGAGTATTGAATTCTGGCTAATTTTCTCAGTTTACCACAGCTGAGAATCTGTCCAAAGAAGTGTCAAAGTTTTTTATAATAGCTCTTCCTTCACCATCAATGCATAATTTAGGTGTGTCCTTCTGTCGTGCCTTAAAAAGGTAAAAAATCCTACACTTTATTGATTCAGAGGGATGCAGGAAGGGGGTGTTAAGAACAGATTTGATTTGCTAGTGTGCATTTAAAAACTACTTGGAACTTCTGTAGGATCTATCAGAAAGGTTGAAAATTATGTCAACTATACATATAATTTAAGTGGAAGACTTTCCAACATACAGTTAAATAAATAAATATGCACTAGAGGAAAAGAGAGCTAAACCATTGCTTCACATATTTTTTCTATTTGTATATTTGCAAAATGTTTATCAATGGATATACAGGTTCACTTATTGCTACTTGAAGCAGACCCACTTTCAAAGCTCCCCACCAAATAGGTGTCCCACCAAATAGGTGTCCCACCAAATAGGTGTCCCACCAAACCGCAGGGACCCAGGGATGATTAGGTGGAAACAATTGAACTCTATTTCCAAATATTTCATTATGCCATTCACAGACACATTCATCCATTTTCCACACATCGTGTTACAACATAAAGAAATGGACCCATATTATCCCTTAGTTTATACAAGCTGTAATTCAGCATGGTAGAGAAGAAGGTGATTGGTAGGACCACTGAGGCATCAGGCATGTCCTGCTTGCCATGAGCAATGGGAAAGAACCAGCTGCCCAGGAGAGTTCTGATCTCAAGCATTTCAATGTCAACCTGAAGCAGCTGCTCTGAAATTAATGGATTTGCACCTGCATGGTTGAGAGTAGAATCTAATTCTCAATCTATAATTTAGAGGAGGATAGCACTGGTATCTTGCTATTTTCCACATTTTGGATTGTTCTAAAGTGCATTCTGCATCTTTAATATGCCTCATCGATTGGTGGAAAATGCATCATCATTAAACTAATTCGCTTTAGACAATTCTGTTCACCTGGAAGTTTCTATTCAATGGAAAGAAAAGAAAATTAAAAAAGGAAAATCTCTGGAAAATCAGGGATTTAACTTTAGCCATCACTTAATTATAGTGTTGAACTAAACCATCAGCTTTCCAACTCAGGCTAGTTCAACAGTGAAGTTGTAGAACAGTGGGAGGAAGAAGGTATAGTGAAAATTTGGATCTATATTGCAGATACTGTCTTGTAAAGATGTTCAAAACCAGTTAAGACATGCTTTTGTGCATAGACTATTAAAAACTGTACAGGGGTATCTCAGGATTAAGTAAATGACGGTGTTCCGGGTTTCAAATTCTCTGAGAAGTATTTCTAGGCTTACATGAAAGTAAACTTCATTATCATTAATTTTCAAATGTGAGACACAGAGGTTAATCAAATGATACAGCTTTTAATTTTCCTCTTTTAAATCTCTGTACAGTGCTTGTGATTTAATATTTCATCTCTAACAGTCTGCCCACTGGGAATGCTTTTGTGTAATGGGAGGTTGTGTTCTCATTTTCAAACTTCGGAGGCACCAAACATATACACAGAAAAAAAGCTGTAAAAGGAGAAATAGATCCATTTGGTGATGATGCAGGTTTCCCACTGAAACTCTATAGACGTGGAGCAAGAATAAAAATAGCATGTAATAACTAATCTGGACTTTTAATGTAAGGAAGGGGGAAAGATCATACGAGAATTTGCACTTCTAAAACCTTGGGCTAAATTGTGATAAACTAGTAACAATTTAACCAACTTAAGTTGCAGTGTGATGGAGAAAGAGGATGTTCCCTCTCCTCCTATCAAACTCTACTTGCTTTTGTCCGTTTTGGTTTTGTTTATAGAGATGCATCTTAGTCAAAAATCTGATTTGGAGCAATCCCCATCTATGACTGCCACAAAGGGTAGCATTTTCCTTATGCGGATTCATGCATTTCTGTTAAGAAAACTAATATGGCAAAACCATGGAGTCAGGTTGTTCCTAATTACTAGATTATCCTTAACTCTTCCATTTACTGCATGATGTTCAGTGATGGCAGAGGAATTGCTCCTATAGCTGAAGTCTGCCATCCCCTTAAACACACGGAGGATGAGCCAAGGAGCCCTGGAGTGGGCATTTGCTGGATGCTCTTCCAGGAAACATAAGGTAACTCTGCAAAGTTACAGATGGCTTTAAGATTGAAAACCCATGAAGTGGGTCAGTCCCACTTCCAAAGTCAGTTAGCTCCTATAACTGCTGATATTCTGAAATGCCACTCCAACATCCCACCTACCCGGACCATCTTACCTGTTCTTGCTGGAGCCTCGGTGAGTGCTGGGCCACCACCAGTGTCAGGGTACAACCTCACAGCTGGACAGTACCAGCTCCAGGCAATCAAGCGTTAGGGGGAGAAAGGACTTTTATTTACAGCAAATAATACACATAGGGAAAGAATCCTAAGTAAACAGGATTCTGGATGCAGCTCTGTGAATGAGCAGATCAGAAGATCAAACAACCCTTGACACTGCTAATGAGTCACTCACACTGTGTAAAGGACGGTGATTTTGTGGAGCTGCTATTTCACAGCTACTCTACAGAAGATAAAATCTACATTAAGCGGCATTTTTTTTTATTCCATGATTCAGGGAAAAGAAAAAGTACTATAATAAAAGGAAGGGCTGGAAAGGAGATAAGGATTCCACTCTGAATTCTGTTAAAATCTTTCTTTTGTGAGCCAGTTATTTTCTCTTTCCATAGCTTAGTGCCTGAGGTACATCCTTCTGCGACAGATATACCCATGATGTAGCTGAAGTTTGATGCATTAACATTTGAAGAAATGTTTAAATAAATGTGAAAGACACTTCTGCATTTAAACTAAGGTATATACGCACCATTACTGCATTGATTACTATTCTTTGTATACAAATAAAGAATTGTATTTGGACTATTTTGTATAGTGGATTCTCTCTGTCATAAAGAAGATAGAGATTCCATCTTGATTAAGAAATGACTGTAAGAATGAAAGGGTTGGGCATCTAATTCTTGTTCACTTAGTGCAGAGGTGTAAGATATGCCTGTAGAATAATATCACTTGCAGGAAACCTTTCAAATGCATGATTCTGGCAGATTCAAACTTCCCTTCACAGCCATATGAAAGTGTCATTCTTTTGGGGGTTTATTAGGAACCAAATGTTTATAGAAATGTTGTTGGTGTTCATGTGGCCTGTAGAACAGAAGGTCAAGCCTTAAAACTGACTTTCAGAAAGTCCATTTCACCTTGGTTTCTACTTACTTAGAAAGTTGCCTTAGCTTATTTTTCCTTCCAAGAGAAGTTTTAAAGTTTGGATTTTTTGTTTGCCTGTTTCTGCTTCCCTTACTGATACTGAAGGAAATTAGAGAAGAAAGACAAGTTCAAGAAAATAGGTCAATATTGCTGTCTGGGCTGGAGAACCATGGCTTATTTGGAATTGATAGCAACAAGCCAGAGAGTACAGAAGTTTTACAATTTCTAGGCATCTCTGTCTATCCCTGGTAATCAGAATTGCTCTCAATCAGCTGAGAAATGAGAATAGAGTGACAATTCAAACTACCTTTTGCCATGCCATTGCCAGGATGGTAATGACCTACAAGTAAAGTGAGGATGTAATGATGTTATGAGCAATGATGTTAGGGCTTTTTTAAGTGCTGGTATCATCACTATGAGGTCCAAGCAAAAAAGGGAACAAACTGCCTGTATAAAAATTTCCTTGATAGTTCTAAACAATGCACTATTAACTTTGATGTGAAGTGACTCCTAAAATGTGCACTGATAAAACTTAAATCTTCAAAATATACTGCATTATTCAGTGTTTGAACTAGGATCTACACGGAGAAAAACTAATTTCACTGGTGCTAGAATTACAGAACTCTGCAATGGAAATTAAGTAGATGTCCCTGCATTGATCCAGGTCATAAGCTTTTGTTGCTTTTTTGATGCTTTGTTTAGCTTCATTTGACCAAAGTGAATTTCCACCATACATTCATTTCTATGCACCTCGGAAACAAAATAATTTACATTTAAAACCATGTTCCAATGACAGAACGAAAGAAACCTGTAAGTTTAATAGAAAATATTTCCAGTGTCGAGAATATTTAAGTAAAATGGTTACATTAAAGAAGTTATTAAGGTGCTGCTTTCCTGTGCTCAAATACTGTAACGGAAAACACATTTTAAAACAGAAAAGGAGGAGGGGAAAAAAGGTACAGAGAGAAATAAAAAGCCAAATAGTCATCAAAAAAAAATAATCTATAACTGAGCTGGCAAAGCTACATGCCAAATTTCAGCTAAAGACATTGCATTTCAGCTGACTGGTTCATCTAATTTACTGCTTTGTTTTGGACATCAGGTTAAAATGCTTTAAAGAAAAGCTGGACCAAAACAGCTCTGTCCTGAGTTATCCAAGCGTGATGAGCTTAGCTTGGAGAAAGAACTGAGTACTTGACCTTGCAGAACTTGAGTTCTTTATTCTTTCTTTCTCTTTCTTTCTTTCTTTCTTTCTTTCTTTCTTTCTTTCTTTCTTTCTTTCTTTCTTTCTTTCTTTCTCTCTTTCTTTCTTTTTCTTTCTTTTTCTTTCTTTCTTTTTCTTTCTTTCTTTCTTTCTTTCTTTCTTTCTTTCTTTCTTTCTTTCTTTCTTTCTTTCTTTCTTCCTTTCTTTCTTCCTTTCTTCCTTTCTTCCTTTCTCCCTTTCTCCCTTTCTTTCTTCCTTTCTCCCTTTCTTCTTTTCTTTCTTCCTTTCTCCCTTTCTTTCTTTCTTTCCTTCTTTCTTCCTTTCTTCTTTCTTTCCTTCTTTCTTCCTTTCTTTCTTTCTTTCTTTCTTTCTTTCTCTTTTCTTTCTTTCTCTTTTTCTTTCTTTCTTCCTTTCTTCCTTCCTCTCCTTCCTTTCAAAAGGTTATCAAACCATGTATCTATCAAGAGAATATGTTTTCAGTGCAAAGATTAAAAGCTCAAGGAGGACTTTAGAGAACAGTGAAGTGAGGACTTGTGTTTAAAGGTGAAATTCAGACTGTTACCCAGGTGGTGTGTACGTTTGGTCTTGGAGAGCAATCACATTCTTGCACTCGCCCCTGCCAGCTCAAGAAAACTCAACCACCAACTAGCAAATTTGACTGCAGAAATCTCTTCATTTTATGTTTAGGCATCCAGGTGTTTGTGAGGTTTGTGTACTGAGGTGTCAGAACTTCCCTGCCCTGGGACAGCAGCAGTGGCCCAACAGCCCAGCCCTGCTGGAAGAGGGTCCCACTTCGGTGCAATTGGCCTGTCCTACAATTGTATGGAGAAGTCCTGGCATTTTGTTTAGGTATTCTCAATCACTTGCAGGTGTTAGATAGCAATTAGCAGTTATGAGATGAGTCATCTTACAGTGTAGGGATTATTGGTCCTAAAATGGGGTGCATGACAGAATAACTCATGCAATCGGGTCTTCTGGGCAGGGCAATTTTAAGCACATACCTAGCACCTAAACCACATCATTACATTAATTATTCCATTGTCAAATGATACTCAAATACAAGGCTTAGGCTTTCTGCAGTCATTAAAAGGTCCCTAAAAATAGGAGTACTATCTCCAGATTCCAGCTAAGACATCTACTTCCACTTTATCTTTATTTTCCATGTGATAGTATGGCAGGGAGCAACACATCCTATAGTTGTTATGTATGTCATGTTCTTGTATGATGCTGCCATAGGTTGTGTTTCCTTCTGATAAGGTGGTACATTATTATGCTGGTCTGCATTTGTGTAGCCCCTAAGTGACCTCTCAGATGAAGGATGTTATGTAAACTTAAGTACATCTTAAGAACAGCAACACTCACTTCCACAAAGCCTTGAAACTTAATCTTGAAAGTTCAGCTCCCATTTATAATATTAATGTCATACCTCACTTTCCAGACCCAACAGGAGGAGAGACACTCGACATATGGACAAAAATTTCCTGTCCCACTTTGCAGTAGATTAGAAATGTTTCCCCCGTTGTGAAGTACGTCTCAGTGGAAAATTCAGAAGCCTGGGCTGTACCACTCTGCTGCTCATTCCCTGTCACAGTAGCCAAGATTTTCAGCTTCCGATGGTATTGTGAGCCATAATGAGCTGCAGGACCTTGCAGCTCCCAATGACTCCTCTGTGCAGCCAATGTGAGTCTAGTACAGGTTTCTCATTGTATCCTAGGGCCCAACTCCAAGAGCAGAGCACAAAGGCAAAGAAGTTGCTCATCAGTTATATTCTCTGTGGACACATGTCCTTAAGTGACAAACAGAAAAACCCAGATGAAATGTTTTGGAATTCTGCTGCATGAGTGAAGCTCTCAACCCCAAGGATTTCTAGTAACAAAAGAGCAAGTGATGCTGAAGCTGACGACTTAGATGAGCTGGTAGAACAGCCTGAAGTCTGTGCACCACTGCCATGTTTTTAAATCATTCCAGTTACCAAAATAGTCTAGCACGTCTGCTCTGTCTTTCACCTTCCCAACATAAATAAAGTAATGATCATGTGGTGAGATTTAATTTGTGTATCTTTGCTTTCTGCAATTCTTTCTGGTTTGGGATAGAGAGGTACAGTCCTCTCATCAGCCCCAGTTGTGGCAGCAGCTATTCAAGATTAACCATATCTGGGGATGAAATGTACTGCACAAAAATGTCTGTTACTGTCTCTTCAGCTCTATGCTTTAGCTCAGTCCTGGAAGGACCTGCCAGAAAGCACTTCTCTTCCCAGTTTTCTCAGCATTTCACCTTTCTGCAGTCAGCCCAATGCCAGATAGCTATGATGAGATATTCCTGGAGCATGGCTGCATGGCCACGGAGAGCAGGACTGACACTATCAATAACAGGCATTAAATAAGGTATGAAGTGGATAATGCTTGCTTGCTTCCTACTTGGAAACCCTCTGGACAACAAAAGTTCCACTTTCTGAATAAGCAGCGTTTTGGTAGATGTAACCCGACTGAAATGATATCTACATGAATGAAACTCACAGTATGGTCCCTTCCAATTAAAAATATTCCATGATTCTAATATTCTATGAGTGCTTCTGTCCCCCCTGATGCCACACACACTCTCAGAAGTCTTGGTTTTACTGTTAATGGATATTGTTGCATATCTGTTGCTTGCTCTCTGCAAATTTTGCTTGTGGTCTTTTTCTCAGGAATTGCAAATGTGGTGATTTAATCAGCTCCTGAATGTTCAAGTCCAGGTATATATTTTCTACAGTTTCAAAATAAGTCTTTCATGATTTATTTGCTTTTTTGTCTGCTATATAATTTTATCAGCGTCACTTGTTAAAGAAAAAATGCAGCAAAGGTCCAAGCTGGAAAGCACTATGCAGTTTTGAGGCACTTCTCATTGTTAGGGAAAGTAACATCAAAGAGATATGGAAGTGAAAATCATTTTGGATTCCAAGGTTGTGGAAATGTTTGTTAACTGTCTGCACTATGCAAGGTTCTCGCACCCTTTTATTTTTTTCCCCCTCTTGTGAAAAATCAGTCAAGTGCTTAAAGTTTCTCAATGAGTTTGTCCAGAATTTGCAGTTCCATTCAGGTGACTTTCCTTCTGTTATTGCTGCCACTTTGGAGATGTGGTCTTCTAGTCCACATCAATGGCAAAGTAATCTAAGTTCACTCAAATAACCCTGCTGGTGACATAGGCCACAAATGTCCAACTGATCTTGATTTAAGGCATAAGAATATATTTTATTTTTTTTTCAAATGATTTCTCTCATGTGCTAAAGGTTCCAGTGAAAGCTTCGGTCCCTGTGGCACTGAGTCAGACACTGTTCTCAGCACACACAAAATCTCCCACTGCACATTCACCTCTTCTGTGAGGTGTAGGTGTGATACCAAGACCCTCATTTGGGGTTGTGATTTCCAGCAGCCCCTGGCAGTTTGGTGCTCACTGGAAAACATTTCATTACTGCTGGTGCCCTTTACTTCGGAGTCTGAGCTCTCCAAGATGCCCCACAACTGCTGATCTATGGATATGAAAAACTGCAACCATATCACTTTCTGGAAGACGTCCTGACTGTCTAAGCAGATTAAGAAAATCACTGATAATAAATCTTCCAATATTTCCTTTGTATATAAAGTGGTATCTCCATTTCCAATTTTCCCTGATACATTTCTTCTGTGATTTATATCCAATGCAGAAGCAATGCTTTTTAAAATATAGGCGAAGATCTAACAATGCCAGCTGTAATAAATGGTTTGTAGTTCAATTGTTGCCTCAGTTATAGATACCAGGAGTGTGAACAGCCTGCTATTCAGAAAGGATTGACGCAAACCATCCTTGTAAGCTGGATCCTTCGAGGGACCATTAGGTTGGGAATCCCAGAATTGAGTGCTTAAGTGCCTAAGCCACTTAAAAATATTTAGAACAGAGAGCTCACCTGACAATTTGGGAGCACTGGAGTGCTCACAGGATTTGCATAGATGAAAGACTTTGTGGCAGACTAGCACTCCATTGCCAGATTCCTGTTTGATATATAACTTAATTTGGAACTTAAAGCTGCTTAGGTTATTTGATTGTTTATTGTGTTTATTGAGGATGTGCTCTGTGAAAATGTTCACAGATTTTACAACCAAGGAAAGAAGGATTCCAGGAGTTTTAAGATGAGAGTGTGTTAACCCCTCAGATTTAGGAGAACAGAGCATTCTACAGCAGACTATATCTTGCTTACAGGATGGGGAATGTGTACTACCAAACTGGCATGCATAAAAAAATTTGACAGTGGATGTTAACCACCTGGCCATAACACTGAAAGAATCTGTTTTAAGAAGCTGTGTAAATAAACTTTGATACTTTGCATAATAACATGGTCTTATCATCTCTGAAGCTCATGAGTTCAAACAGCAGGACAGGGGAGATTAGCAACAGGAGCCTTTCTTTGGAAATGAAATTCAAATTTGTCTGTGCTTTGAACAGACTGGAACATTTTTTGCCACCATTAGAAGCCCTCACAGACACATTATAGAATTTTTTCTTTGCGTTTTTTTTACATATTTATTTTGTATGATAAATGGTACCTACATGCTTAATTCAGGACTTTTAGTTGCTTTTTCACACTGCAGAAGGTTTTCATTAAAACCGCAGAAAATGCAGTGCAACCTTTTAAATATCAGGCTAAGGAAAAAAATCAAGGAAATGGTTTTTATGACAGGGCTATTTAAATATAATCACATATCTGTCATCATACAGGCCTGCTTATTACAGGCTGTCAGTTCTCCTGAAGAGGGGGTGATCTGCAGTCAAGGGTTTTAGATAAGGAAGTGTAGGATTTTTAAAAATCTATAATGGGCATCTAAGAAAGAATCTGTAATTTTCATCATTTAAGTCTATTAAGGCAACACTCATCAGTCCCAAGTTAGGGCTAGAGCCCCAGTGTGGTAGGCACATGAATCAATAGATGTGTGCTTAAGCAGCTACATATTTATCTATGGGCAGACCTCAGCTACAGTGAATAAACTCTCTGCCACCAGCAGAAATGCATCTGGACAATGAAGCATCTACATTTTGAAAACCTAGGGCTCAATAGGTGCTCTACAAAGATCACAGTCTTCCAAAACAGATTTTATAGAATTTGTCTTCTAGGGTGTTTGTTCACAGACATTTTGTCTAAATTAGCAAATTAAACCTGTGTAGGAGCTTTCCTTGGCACGGAGGGGACCTGGCATAGAAAAGCACAGATTCTACTAGACATACTGCTTGTAAGCTTCCTGGCCCTGCCAGCAACTCAACCTACCTTGGAAATTTTAGATCTGTGGTATTTGTAGGCATCGGGCAGGCCAAGGACTATTCTAATAACCTGCCCTCACTGCACTCATCTGAAACATCTCACTTTTATTTCATTGCACCCTCTGCATGTTATGTCTAGCTTCTGTTTCTTAGTTTATTCTCAGACTGTTGGTTCTTCTGGACACAGTGATGGCACTTAAAATGAAGTTTTTTCTTGGTAGAAAAAAATAATATGAAAAAATTTTACTCTGATTTAGAAGTGATTTTATCAGTCAAAACTGAGAATACCCTCCAAAAAAACTATTTTCAACTGAAGTTAAACAGTTAGATCATCAGGGGCAGGGGAAAGGCAAATATTCTAAAAGCTTGCTCAATACTAGTAAGCCAGTACCAACAAGAACAGTGCTTAATTATGGTCTGGGAGATCAGGAAAGTGATACACAATCAGAAAACTGAGTACTTTCAGCTTCCAGTGCTGTAATGAACGAGATCTGACTTGGGCTCTGTTGTGTTTTATGACAGCTTTGGTTATGCAGCCTTACATTCTTGACTAGAATATTAATTGCATTAGCTATAGGTTTTTTTAGTTTTGAAAGATACGTGTTACTCTTCACACTGCAAAATAAATAAACAAACTAAAGTTAGGGAATCTGGAAAAAAAAATAAAGATAAGAATAGCCTATTTTTTTTTTTTTGCTGAATTTTATGATTCTTAGATGCTTATTTCCCAAGTTGATATCATGTACTAGGGGTTTTACACTTCAAGTCCCTCCATTTTACAGAAAAGGGAAAACAGCACATTGTTCCTTCCAATATTTACCTTAGATACTGTATTACCTTAAGAGAAAAATCAACCAGGGAAGGTGTGAAAGAGTTAAAAAGGCAGTTTTAGTGAAGAGCTGAGCTCAGGATTCCACACATACTGGAAAGAGGCTTTGCAAGTTAGTTCTAATAAAACATCAGAAAACAAGGTTAGAATATCAGACAGGAATTCTTCAGGATTAAAGGTAAAAATAAACCAGACCAGGCCAGAAGATTTATGTATGATTGCAGAACTTCTCCTAAAAGAATGGCTTCCTGACCATCCATCTGTTTGGGTGGTTACACTGCAGTCAGAGCACTCTGTAATTCCTCCCTGGCATGGAGGTCTCACACAACTCCATCTCAGGGCAAGGCTTCCACTTCCTTATTGACCAGGAGACATCAAACCTGGCAGATTGCTGGTCTCAGTTATAAATGCCTGTCGTTACCTCCTGCCTGGGCTGCAGCTCTGCAATACTGGAGGTGAAATCACCACTATTTCATGAACTACAGCACAGTCAGGGCACAGCAGTATGTCCCAGCAGCAAAAAAGGGGTCATCACATCTTTCTTCTCTGCTGAGACAGGTTTCCCATGGAGCAGTCCAACTGGTACTAACACGACTTTGATTACTGTCTTTCTTCAGAAGAAATAACCTGTGGTCCAAACAACCAAAAGCCTCTCCCTGATAGAGGGAGCCGAGAGCTTCCACTCCATCCTGTACCACTTTGCAGTAGCAGTGGTAGCACATGTAGCAAAGAATATGGGAATGACAAGAAGCAGCTTCTGATGCTGAGTGTGGAGAAATATAGAAAGAAAAGCTTATACAGAAGAGAAGATCTGTGGCTAAGGAGATTGAATCCTTCTGCCCATTCCTAATCCTTCAAGTTAAATTAATGAAATTGTTCATGATCTTCCAGACGCTCAGTGCCAAAAAGTCAGACAGGTGTTAAGAAAGATCATTGATCAGTCACTCAGACTTCCATATACAGGTAACAACCAGCAGTTCAGGAGACAGCCTTGTGGCTTTTCCAAAGCCATGGAGTGTACTTCTATGGGAATTAAATATAGCCACAAACCTCACCTCCTACAGACACTGCAAACGTGCCCTTTGCAACAGCCTGAGATGGGAAGGCCCATCCCTTCCCTCACACGTGTAGGATCTGCTGTATTTTGATGGAAGTCAGAGGTCACTGTTCAGGATCAAACCCTATGTCTGATACTCTTTTACTTTTATCTGTTTCAATCAATTGTCTCTTTACCCACTGGAACAAACTAAAAAAGCCAAAAATATCGTGAAGAAAGATGCAACTCTAGCCAACTTCAACATTTTTTCAGCATGTGATCAAACATCTCTATAAAAAGCATGATAAAATCTTTGGATCCTTTAGGACTTGAACCTGGAGAGACATCCAGCTCAGCTGAACTCCAGTGCCCTTCCGGAATTCCTAGACTAAGGACATAATCCCCTCAGTTCAGAAAAGTTTTTTTAATTATTTGCTATACATTGCTGAAGCTTCAGTGGAACAAGAAATGGGGGATTTGTCTACAAACAGCAATGCAAAAGCAAGACATTGGAATGATGGAAGCAGAAATTCAAATTTTGTACAAGTAATTCACCTTATTTTTCTGGTTCCCAAATCAATTTTAAAAGCTGTTTTGCTAAGATTAAGCGCTGCCAGGGAAATAAACCTGTCATACCAACTGTTATTACCATTTATATTACCACAATTCTCAGGAAAAACTCCATGGCATTGGGTGCTTGTAAACAACAGGAATAAGAAAGTCCCATGTCCACAGAGATTACTTGAGATCCTACAACTGATGGACAATACGAGGCAATACAGTACAGCACAGCCAACAGTCAGAGCCTGACAGCAAACAATGAGATACTGTTGGTTTAAGAGTGATTTAAGTCCAGGAAAGCCTAAATGTTACACTATTTCAGTGCTGTAAGAAAGGCTTTGACAACATTGATGAGGAAATCCTTTTAAAAATTAAGGGAAGCCTCAGAGGTACTTTGTGCAATATTGCAAGAATAATAGTGGATAATGGTGCAGACAGATGAAAAAAGAGGCTGGAGGTGGTATCTTGAAAAAATCTTGGAAAATACCTTGCAGATAGGAAAGACTATGCTGTGAGACACACTGAAATATGTGAAGGTGCAGCATATGCTTGATGCTAGAGAGAGCTGACAGCTGAATTCAAGAAAGCCATGTTTAATCATCACCCTTCAGGCAATGAAACCAACACTTGACAAAGTCACATTTTGGATAGGTAAGAGCAGGACAAGATTCTGTAACTAACAGGGTGTATTGTAGAAACTGAGACATGAGGTAGAAACCTCAAACAAATGTTCAGACTAGAGAGAGCAGACAAATGATGGAAAAAAAATCTGCAAGAATCCAGATACTTTCCAAATTAAAGGACCCAGTGAGATGCTAAAGCTGATGAATGCTGGAGTTCTAAGGCTTGTCTGTAATCAGCAGGATTGCTTGAAAAAGGAAAGGATAAATGAAGGAATAATGAACAGATGATTAGGAGTTGTCAGCTACGTTACATTTTATAAAGTTAAAGGTAGATAAAGGCAGATAAAGGATGAGACTTCATTAACAGAAAGAGACCTTTCTGGAGCAGAGGGTGAGGGCTCTGACTCAGTACAGGTCATTGCAGAACTTTGTACCATTCACAGACAGAGTGTGCAAAGGGAAGAGGGAAGGAAGTGACAGTCCATGGGAATTGCCCCAAAAGGTGGAGATGGGGTAGATGAAGACTGTTCAGCCAAGGAAGATGCAGTTTCCAAAGTATGCAGAGAGTTGGAGTAAAGAGAACTACAGAGGCAAACAAAATGAAAATTTCAACTAGAAGACTGGTTGATATGTTGAAGGCAACTGGCAAACCAAGAAGACTGACAATAGTCTAACAATGCATCATTAGAAACCTTGCTGAGAGCAATTTCAGTGGCCAGCATGGCCAAATGATGGATATAGTACAGGAGTGAAATAGAGGAAGCCAGACCTCTTGTTAACAGCACATTCATGAGTGTAAAAAGGGAAAGGTGGGTACTGGTTAGTAGTATTTTTTTCCCCAATACAAGAAATTAAATATTTTTATTTTGAGTTAAAGGACTTGGCTAGTCATGGGCTGCAAGATTTGGGAGAACTAATTAGAGAGATGAATGTAGAGTGAAAAGAATCATGTGACAGTCATTAAGAAAAAACTTTGCAGAGATTAAAAGAGAAGCACAGTAATGTAGGGACAAATGCATCTATTGCTGCCTGAGAGAAATGTATAAACTCCACTCTCCAGTTAGAAGCAGGAAAATTTTTATTCCACCTAGGGTCCAGCCTTCTTGTGGTTTATCATAGACTCAAACTTACACTTAATGAGTCTCTTCCCAAACTGAGGAGAACTCAGTAAGCAGCCTTTAATGCTGAGGTTTACTATTGAAGTTTCTAGTACATAGAACATTCAACATTCCTCACCAATTTCCTTCCTGACAACATCTTATGCTGTTAAACTGGCAGGTCAGAATTGCTTTGGAATAACTTGATTCCTCTCTCTGAAAATTTCTGTAAACATTTCTGAGTTTAAAATAAACAATTTTCCTAGACTAACTTGTTGGGATTTTTTGCAAAAGCAAATTAACTCTTTCCTGGGACCACTTTAATTGTAAATAAAACTTCCTTTCGAGATGTGAGAAGCTTGAGCATGGATTAAATCCTCACCATTTTTTGCTTATTGCTGTACAAGCTACTCCATAAGCTTTCTGCATTTAGGAGAAGGTGGAAAACAATTACTATGGCAGGTTCATCTGAGTTGGGCTGTTCTTGGAAAGTAGATGCATGCCTGCCTCAGGTGCCTGTAGTAAGGTAGTCTCCCCTACTGTCAAGACAAAAAACTGTGATATGCAGAGGGTATCATGGTGATACTCTTCACAGTATACAAAGGAAAGACCCTGTACCAAGCGTATAAAAATATATAATCTTGTGATTACAAGTGATGCACTTAGACAGACCAGAGGCAGGTCACAAAGTTGCTGAGACTCTCCATCCACTATTATTCTTGCAAACATGTACAAATACACATTTTTTTTAAATCAGCAAGCTTGCTATATATTGGAAAAAAGATGTTTGCTTCTATATAAAATATATCATCCATCCTATTGCACTTCTCTTTGTAAGTTCTGTATTTTTCCTGTATTTTGTGCACTTCATGTAATCGAAGCCGCCTGTAAAGAGAATCGTTGTTCAGCATCCTCAAGTAAATAAAAATTTTAATCCCTGCTAGTTAAAATTCATAACTAATCTGTTATGATTCAGTAAATGTTTCATTTTACACTTAGTAGTGATTTGGGGCAAATTTTTCACTCTCTGCTGGAGACTCATTACACCCTCTGCACCTTCCTCATAAGGTTTAAGTTCTGCACACGCACGTCTGATTGGATCTGCGATAACAGCAGCACTTTATAGCACTTCCACTGCTAAGAACATGGCAAAAATGCAAATTAAATCCATCTTCTTCACTCAACTGCATAAAGGAAGGAAATTAAATGATGGGTTTCTCAGTAGCCCCCAGCAAGTTCCTTTGGATTTAACTGCCATTTAGTCATTGATGCTCCTATGCACTGCTTGGTGCATTTCAGTTTTTTACTTTCTCCTGTGAGTTCCCTTGCTGAATGATAGTAAGATTCTGCAAAATGGTTACATCTTCCATTCTTGGTGATCTCTGTTGTCTTAGTATCAACCCCAGAAACTTGGAAAACATCACAGCTTTAGTCAAGTGTGTCAGTGAACATAAGGAGAGGGGGAAACATGCAGAGACCTTGATGATGCTGACACACATTAATGCTTTCATAATGATAAATCATTATATCAATAAGACATCATTAAACTGCTGACTCTGCTTTGCTCTGCTTACAACACGTCCACTTGCGTGCTGTTGTCTCAGATGCAGGGTTCACTTCACCAGGGAAGTGATGTGCTTTCCTAAGCCCTGAGTATAAAGTAGATACTAAACCTGATGTGCTGCCTCTCATTAGTAATAATAGTGTTAGAACAACTTTTTAGTTCTCAGACAATAATTGCAATGATAGCTTCAAAAATAACATTGCAGTTCCATGGCAGACGGAATTCATGAGTGAATATACAACATAAGGGTAAATTTAACTAAGTATTTGGTTTCACTGAAACAACCTCTTCATTAACATCTAACTACTCCATAATATTGCAGTTTAATGCCAGTTAAACACTATTTACCCCCTGAGCTCTTGCTGGGAGCTCCGAGCACTGGTATTCACATGTACTCTGCTTAAGGGAATGCGTGAGATGGAAAAATTATGATGAGATTAACAAAGGGTTACAACTTGCTAATGCTTTTCCAAAAAAGAAACTGCTGTAGCAATGTTTTAGAAAGCTACTTTCACATGCAAAGGCTGAAATCCTCACCTCTGCTTTGACTTCTGTGCCTAAAAGAGGGCAACGGAGAACAAACCAGATCTATAAAGGCCAGTTACATCAAGGGTAGAACTTTGCTACACACAAAGTGGCACATGAAACAGCCATTAGGTATTGTTTTCAGCTTCTGGTGGGATTCTGTGTGCAAAATACCAGGTGACAGGCAGAAAAGATAAAATTCAGATTAGGCAGCAGGGTCATGATTTTGAACAGCCCAAAGGAAACTACTTCAGATGGGAAGGACAGGGCAGGGAGAGGAGCCTTTTAAAGCCCCATTTACCAAGTTCCTCTTGGCAGGAGATTGCAGAATGCCTTGCAACAACAAGAAAATACCTTGGCCCCATTAGTGATTTTAACATGAAAGGCTCCTTTCCCTTGCCTTTAGAAACAACCTAATTAATAGTTTCCTAGAGCATCAACTTTGTGACCACAGAAATCTCTACTGGGCAGTGCCTCCCTGGGCTCTGGCAAAATGCACAAGCCCACTCAGTCCCACAACTGCCAAT
This sequence comes from Chiroxiphia lanceolata, assembly GCF_009829145.1. Classification (NCBI taxonomy): domain Eukaryota; kingdom Metazoa; phylum Chordata; class Aves; order Passeriformes; family Pipridae; genus Chiroxiphia; species Chiroxiphia lanceolata. The sequence continues at coordinate 8,723,361 of NC_045644.1, forward strand.
ATACACAAGGGCACCACAGATTTGTTTGCACAAGGAATGTGCCACCTGTGTAGCACAGGCTTATTGTTTTAAAAATACTTAGAAGGTTGGGGGTGAAGGTGTCATTTCAGAGATGATGACTGAAAGCCATCAAATGTTCAGCTTTATGATCTGAGAAAAATGCTCACGAAGATGCTAAAGATTTGAGGCCCTGCCTAAGCTAGCTGAGTTAGGCTCGCAGAAGCTTTGATGCACTTTAATAAAACAGAAATTACAAATAAATTTTGAATGTTTGTAAAACTCAGACTTACTGCATCAGGCTAAGCTGAATATATTTCATCCGGATGGAAATCAAAAAAAGTTAGCTGAGTTTTATAACTAGGTGTAAAAATGTTTTAAATATTTGAACATGAACAGACAGGAGGAATAATCTTTAGTGGGGTGGGAGGAATGACAAAAAAATCAAGTAGTTACACTACTATTTCTGGACTCACCTATAGCAGATCTTACCAATTTTTTGGCATATGATGCTTTCATTAATGAGAAATCACCGTAGCAATAAAAACATGATGAGCAGCACAAATAAGGGATTGTCTTCACAAGCATGTCTTCAGTTGTATTCGTGCACATGAGAGCCTGGATTAGCACTCTGTAACCACGTGTTCTGTGTCCAAGCTGAAATCTTATCTGAGTACGATATTTCTAGAAACTGCTGTTAAAATATAGTTCAACCATAATTATTATTAAACAGGCACCCACATACCGCAAAGTGTGGTACAGTTTAGGCAGTGTGGTATGGCTAACAAACACTGCTTCAAGTGGAGCTCAATGCAGAGATCTATTCCAGTAGCTACATTTGCTGTGGGATCTCTGCAATAAACTGAAGGCTACGGTCAGGCAGCCCATGACTCATGCAATACACCACTTCTAATCTCTCTTATGTAGAGAAATGAAATAAAACCAGATCTCTTGTTTCAGACCTGTGGGTAACCCTGAAGGTGGGGAGTCCTCAGACTCACACTATTTTACTGACCTTGGGTCACTGATGGAATGTCTGACACCCACGACTGCAGAGCCAGGGGGAAAAGGAGGTGTGAAATGAAGAGCATTTCTTAATTAAAGGATTTTAATCAAGCTGTAACACCTTACAGCAGACACATTTCATAACTTCTAGATCTATGTTCACGCAAAGATTGACAGACAAATCCAGCCTTGAAAGAAAACATAAAATTTTTAATGTTTATTTTTCCATGAAAAAGCTTTACAAGGAGAAAGAGGTCTCACAGAAGAAAAGTGTACATTCTTTAATCGCTGTTTATTTGTTGGATTGATATCCGAGGCTGACATTTCTTCTACAGTGTATTTATTTGTTCTTAAATATCACAAGACATCTACCTTTATTTAAAAATGATCATAATCCATGAATATTGTTAAGAACGCTGTCAGGCAACACTCTCTGTGAAGCATTTACATTACCTACTGTAGATGAAGTGCTTTCGTTTAATGCTTAGCATATTATGTAACCATAAATATAAACCACATCTTTTAAACGTTCAGATATTTGAAAGGCTTTGCATCTCATGTAATGGAAAAACAAAGGTTTAGTATCTCAAAGAGCAGACAAAAATATCCCAAGGTCCACAAAGCAACCCTGAAATTCTCAGTGAAAAAGAAAAAAAATCCTGCCTTTCCCCTTAAACCACATGGAGACATTTATTAAGGTGTTAAGTGCTCAAACGTGACTTTCTTCACTAGTATTACACTGCTGAGATTTTGATATCCCAGCATCAGAACCTAAATGAAGTTACATGGTTTCACAGTGAGAGAACCCGCTCCTTCCTCGCTATCTCTGCACACAACCTTCTGCCATGAAAGAACTCTGCTGATCTGTAGAACAGATGAGAAAGAATCCAAAACAAAGACCAACCCTCCACCCCTCAAATACCAAGAAGCATCACTTTTGCCCTTTTAGATCAGTGCATGTTTTGCCTTTCATCTCACTCAAACCACAATTTCAGCAAGCTGTTTGAAGTCTCCCTGCCAAGTTTATTCTGAAGTGCACAGAAGAGGTAACAATAGTTTCAGAAGTAAGTTCACAAGATTGAGAAGAAGAAACACCCATTTTAAAGTATTTTGTAAGAAAAGTAGCTTGACAAATAAGCACCTTAATTTCAACTTAATTCAAAAACATGAAGAAGGAAAACTCTTCACAGTTCTGGAATTAGCAGAATTAAACCCCTGTGAAACTTGCAAACCATGAAATTCAAATACCTTATTTCAATCAGTACTCCAGATTTCTGTAAAGAAACACTTTCAAGTATTGTTACAAAAGGCACTGATATTTTCCTTCAGCCATCATGATGTAATGAAAAGAATTTCTGTCACATTGGGCTGAACTCCTGGCCCTAAGGACATTTGCCACTAATTTGGAGCACCTGGATTTCGCTCAGTCGCAGTTTTACAACTACCTTATTTTTCTTTACTGATTTCTTCATAAAATCATATAGATCCATCACAGGTTTTAATGATACAATGATTAATGGTACATTAATGGTAATGACTTAGAGAAGAGAATGTTTTAATTGTTCTAATTCTACTTTAAAAGTGAAATTATAAAATTTTGAAGTTAAATATTCAATATATAAAACATTTAGCAATTCTTTTCCTCCACTTTACTATCAATTCAAAATTTTTAAAATCTGATATAGGCAACTCTTAGGACGGATTCCTTAAATGTACAGTTCAAAACCAAGCATTTAAGTTTAATCAAAAGCTTGGAAAATAGGCCCTTAATTTCTATAAAGACATCAATTAGGGAATTAAAAATCAAATTGGGAATTGTTGTCTTGCTTTCTATGAAGTCTGACAATGGCCAGATGGGTTGAGTTGCTCAATGCTTAGTCAAAAGGGGAAAGAATGCATGTGTGAATTATCACTTTTCTGAGTCATGTTGAGTACAGAGCATTAAGTTAAGGTACATGTATAAGCAGACTTTTCAAATGGGATTTCTTTAGCTCACAATGGTCAATATTTCAAAGGAACTAGGCAAGACTTGAAAAATAGTTGCAATTCTTTTGCTTAGACCTAGAGCCTGCAATTGGACAAAGAGTTCCCTGGTACATTTGAAAGCAATGGACCACCAAAGAGGTAAACTAAGCAAAAAGTAATTAATTATAGCTATGCAAACACTCCTCCACTTACACCCCAGTTTTCTTGCTTCTCATCTGAGACAAAAGTGAATTACCTGATTACAATTAAGTGCAACCTGCAACAAGACAGCAAATTACATAACAGATAAATTATTTAACCTATAGCATCAAAGTTTCCTGAAACCAAGAGCCATCAGAATCCCTGCACAGGCTACTCAAGTTTGACGGGATGTTCTGGGACATCTGGAAACAACTTCAGGACCTCGCTGGACAGGGCCAGAGGTAAAAATTCTGACAGTAGCTGCATCACTGTAGAGCTGATGAATCTCACCTGAGGACATAATGTTATCTAATGCTCCCTAAAACTTGCTGTTTACATCCCCACCCTACAGCAGGGGAAGGGCAAGCAGCTGCTGGAGGGAATGATCTTTCCTACTTGGATCCCTCCGTGGTAACAAGATACTGGTTGCATTTCATTGTGGAAACTACAGGAAGAAAAAACAGGCTCAAAACCTAACCAAAATCCCATGACAGTATGCCAAAGAAACTAAGATAAACTCAGAAACTCAGTGATAGATGCGCTGAATCTTGAACAGGAATGAATCCTAATCCTTAATGAGAGTCGTGATTTTACCTATCGTAGCACAAAAATTATAAAATATAGATAAGCTGCTTCTGATGGAAAGAGTAATCAAATTTCATTATATGAACACAATGGAATGTAATATATTAGAAATATTGTTTTAAATTCATGATCTGTCGTTGAATACAAAAACAGATGTGGTGATTTAATTAAAAAAACCAGAACTCACTTAAAAAAAAAGAAACTATGTCAAACTTGTTACTATTCTTACACTTTCCTTGCTTGGGACAGAGAAGCTCCTCTAATCCCTGACAAACTGTTTCAATGAAAATTGTAATGATAAATTCCAAATACTAAATATTTGCTAACACAAACCAGTAATTAATTGATTACATTAACAACTGAGCTGGCAGATTTGTGTGGAGAGTTACTGGGGGTGGCTGATGAGCTGCTGCACATGGTAAATTTTCCTTAGGTAGAACCACCACAGCCTGGAGAACACATACACACAATGTGTCACAGCTCCTCTCCCACATTATACCAGGAAAAAACCCTTACTTTTGAGTTGCAAAACAAAGTTCATGAACACACTTCAGTTGGAGTGTAGGTCCAGTGTCTTTGTGGTAAGTCTTAATGAATAACAGTGATTTTAGAAAATTACAGATCTTAAGAATGTACATAAATCTCTGCTATTGCCTGCTAAACTACAAGCCATTTAAAACTAGATGTATCACCTATAACTCTATGAAGTCAGACATTTAAAGCTTTCATGTACGTAGAAAACCTTGTTAGGAATCAAAAATTCAAGAGAATTTGTGGTCAATAATACCTCTCTCTTTGCTAAAATAAATAGTCAATAATTAAAGGAACAAAGGGACATGCCCCTAAATGAGAAGAAAAGTCTCTTCATTCTGATCATCCCCCTCCTCTGAGCAAGAGATAAACGAGTATGTTTTTCTTGATGTTCTCTCAACAAAACAGTTTTACCTATGGTTTCAGTTACAATCTTTGCCTATTAAAATAAAAAAAAGTGCATTAAGAATATATACAATATACTGGAAGCCATATGCACCTTTTCTCTAAGCAGGTAAGGCATTTACATGATGCTATAAAACTATTTCTCATGTATTACCCATCTAGTCTGTACTTGCTTTGTACCACATTACCACAGCATTATACAAATGTAATGCTTGGCAAGTAGAAAACCTGTAGAGGTTTTCCTTGCCTGGTCTTCCAGAAGACCAGGCAAAACACAAACTTTGAAGAAGTGCATCCAACAGAAAAGCCCAGAATGATGTAAGAATCTAACACAAAAAGAAATCAACTAGAAGCTTATGCATCAAATATGGGCCCATCAGTAGGTTTACACAGTCACCACCCCTACCCTTCTTTCAACAGAAGGGAATAAACTACTAGAAGGATACTATTGCATTCAAACAATATGAAAAGCTGTTAAAACTAACTATGCTCCCTCTTCGAAACCACATCATCTTTTTTCTAGTCTAATAAAAATTACTGTACTGCAATTAAATAAAATTTCTAAAACCATTTAATGGAACTATTAATATATTCATTCAAAATCAAAAGCTGTCCCAGAAAAGCAAACACTACAACTATAAACTTAAAATGCCACTGAACTTGTTTCCATTATACAGATCAACCATGACCAATACTCTTCAGAGATTTGCTAGTCATTATTACTTCATTAAGGTCTGATGCAAAAACTGTTGTCAGTAGAAAGACATGTTTTGAAAAGGCCTTGAATTACATTTACTGTAAGACAGAGGTCTGGGAGTGCTGAGCCATATCAACCTGCTTAGAACTTTTATATCAGGAAACACCACAAAGCTAAGTTATCATACAAAGAGGCAGAAGTCATCAATACATCTGATTTTTCACTATTTAGACGGAGTAGTAACATCTTTTATTTTCTGTATCATATTTTGAAGATGCTTTCTGATAGTTAAATGAAATAAATTTCTGTAGCTTTTACATGCCATACTGTTTGCCTGTCTGGTGAAATTTATGGCACTCACTGTTTTACTGTAAGAGCATCTTGTAAACCCTGGAGGAAGAAATGGAAACAGGATCCCTAAATATCACAAGCTTTTAAAAAATGTGCTTTTCTAATTACAGAACATTCAAATGTCTGCACACTACAAGTGAAACAGAAGGAGTGACTCTGGGAATGTGTATGCTGTCCCCTGGACAAACAAAACATAGTGTTAGGCTGTATGACAAAAGGCCAATCACAGTGAACACACAGACTGAGCAAGGAGCAGAACATTTAGATAGAAAATGTAACTACAATACTATAATTAAACATTATACACTATAGCTAAATAAAGTGAGGAATACAGTCTTTCCCCTACGGCAACATTAATTAAACAGTGTCAATAACAAAACAGATTTTTTTTTTTAATACTGGAATACAGGAGAATTTGATCTTATCTAACTAAAATAGAAAAATACGTCATTCCTGCTGAAAATTTGAGTTGGGGTTGTTCAGCCTGAAGAAAGCTTTGGGAAGACTTCATAGCACCTTCCAGTGCCTAAAGGAGGGCTACAAGAGAGATGGAGAGGAACTTTTTACAGGGCATGTAGGGATAGGACATAGGGGAATGACTTCAACTGACAGAAGGTATATTTAGATTAGATATTAGGAAGAAATTCTTTACTGTGAGGGTGGTGAAGCACTGACACCGGTTGTCCAGAGAAGCTGTGGATGCCCCATCCCTGGAAGTGTTCAAGGCCAGGTTGGATGGGGCTTGGAGCAACCTGGGCTGGTGGAAGGTGTCCCCATGGCAGGGGGGGTTGGAACTACATGATCTTTAAGGCCCCTTCCAACTCAGGCCATTCTATGATGCAATAAAATGAGAAAAAAAATCCACCTGATGAATTACACATTCAAGATAACTAACAAATTGGTTCCTTATTCTGAACTTCTGAAACTAATGCTTGTTTTTTTCAGAGAGCAACAGAAAATTTTTGGGGTATCTAGACGCTGATCTAAGGTTTCCTGGCTTCTATCCAAAGGTAAACAGACAAAAAATTGTGAAAGTTGTGCTAAAGTGTAAACAATAATACATGCCCAAATCAGCCTCTTTATCTTCATCTTCCAGCAGAATTTGCAATCTGTGAACAAAGTAGCAAAGCTTTTTCATTCTTCAAAATGGCATGTGAGAACTGAGAGGCTGAAACACTGAATTAGGAAAGTTGCTTAAAAACCAAACACAAGAAAATAATAGTTCAGCCCTTGCCTTACTGACAGGTGAGATAACAACCATTTCTGGTACCACAAAGAACTCTCAGATAGACTGGCATTTCAATGGAAGGAAAAACCACACCAGCCCATATGGTTCCCTTAAAACAATACTCCTGGGTTCATGACCAATTTCAGTTAGTCTTTAAGTAAAAAAAGCAACAACAACTGACACTGGGGATTTACTGACAAGTGTCATGAATAATGGTGACTGTTTTAGAAAAGACTGTATAAAAATTCTTTCACTACTGCACTTTATTAATATGTGAAAAATACTATCTTCAAACTTAAAATCATCTTCTCAGCACTGATCATCATGACCAGAGAAGGAGCCTAATCCAATTACCACTGAGGCATGGTAGAAACTCTTCTAGTTCAAGTAAGAAACTTGCACACACACACCCCCCCCATATTCCTGCTAATTACTGTGGCAAATTGAGGGAATTTTACTTGCAAAACCTTTAACCACTAAAGGTAGAGTTTTGCAATACAGCTTCAAGCACCTGACACAAAGGTTAGGGGTTACCATTTTTCTAGCAAAAGATCAGAACCTCTAAACATGAATGTAAATAATCCATTATTAAATATACAATTCTGGTTCAGTGGCCATTACAAAAGTGGGGACTAACAGTGACTTCAAAAGACTCTGAATCAGGCTTCAAGAGTATAATATTCTTCACAATATCATATTTTCAAGACCAAAGACTTCACACAAGTCTTTACAGAGAAATCATAAAAATAGGAAAGTGATTCACCCTGCTTGAAATGGTTGACATTTAATTTTTGCCATTTAGATATTCAACCATTATCTACCACCTTCTATAAAATGTAAATTGGTATGTATCAGAAAAGCTCCAGCATGGTTTTGTGGTGTTTTCTCTTTATATATATACATTGCAGAGAGGCACATTCTTTGTTAGAAATCACCATGAAATTCTTCCGTAGAAACTTGAACACTTCCTTTCACAGAAAATTTTCCATGAACCTACGCTCTTCATATAAGGCGGTCACATCGAGTTAAAGCAGTTACTCAGTTTGCATAAAATTAGAGCTGCACCTAGTTTAAGATGTATTTTCAAAATACATGTGTCATAAATGTCATTACAGAAAAATAAGCAAGATACTTCTTTTACAGACTGGAGAAGGAGGCTATTCCTTCCAACATTCTATTACAATTTAATAAGGGCACGAAAGGAATTTCGAACTGTTAGTCCAGAATGATCTAGCTACTCTAACAGTATGTCCAGTGCAAAGAGCTTACAGTAACATCACAAAGTAACACCAGCTCTTTCAAAAGGGCTCTAAAAATTGTTGCTCATTACTTAGATTGGCAGACATCCAATATGTCCACAACTGGCAGCAGAGTCTACAGTATTACAATGTTATTGCTGCTACTGTAATGTAAAGAAATGAGGTTGTGATGATAAATTTTCCCATTAAGCTGTAGGGAACTCTATTTGAGCAGGTATATTATTTCTTAGCTCTGTCATACATTTCAGGAAAAAACAGAAAAAAGTTATCTATTTTTACTTTATCCTGTAGAAATGGTGGATAGCAAAATGAAGTATGAAATTAGCTGGCTTTGGGTTAGTTGGTTAAAAATGTGTGTATCAGTTCAACTTGAGTTGAGCTGCCTTGGTTGGTACCAGTTATCTGTAAAGGCTGGCTGAATGAGACTCCTTTCATCATACAGGCACTGCTACCTTTGCTGCAGTAGTAGAGGCACGCTTTGATAGCCAGGACAGCTTCAGCTGACACACAGCTCCTGGGTAACTGAAAGGGAATGACAGTTTGACAGGAAACATCCTTGATTTCTCCAGTCAGACACTGTCCTGGAAGCAACCACATATTATCTGTAAGCGAACAAAAAATTTTATCATTAGGGTATTTAACATCATGTCCGAAACCTACATAAAACATGACAACAAGGACTTTCTTTTCACATGAGACATTAGCAGAGATTTCCTTCCTGATTTTTCCAGTTGTGAACAACAAAAAAAGCGAAAGTAATTTACAAATGTTTTTTTATCAGTCATTTAAAGATGGAGAGACTCACAGCTTTGCATCAGCACTGCAGGTGTATATATACAGCATATCTTACTCAACTGCAATAGAACTGCAATTTCTTCTATACACTCCCACATTTGTATCAGAGATCTAATACACCAGGTAAAGTATCTGCCATAAATGCACAAAACTGCAGGCAAGTTATGACATTTCCAAACAGCAGTGCTGGTCTTACCAGTGGGTTGGTGCACTATAGCAATGTTCAGGCTGACTGTGAGAACAAAACTTGAGTTTTACATTACTTAAATATTTGAGAGCACATGAACTGAAAAATGACTTGCACAATACATACACTTAACTCACTGCATTGTACTCTGTATTTTACTGTGAGATGGATGAAATGCTCTTTTTGGTTTTCTAGAAAATACCTAAAAGTTGGTATTTATGAGCTTGAAAATTTATGAGCTTGAAAAGACAAATTTCACTTGCTTACATTTCCAATTTTTACTAACCCTTGAAGCCATCACATATATCTTTACTTCAACAATATTTGGAGATTCTGTAGGCTAAAAAGTATGCCAACTCTCCTGGAAACAGCCTATTTGTACTCCAAAATCACAAACTGGGATAAGAAACTACATTAAATTATAAGGCATACAACACACTGCAATGTCTGTATAGTATTTTACAAGTATAATTGCAAATATGAATTATAAGAAAGGAGGTTCAAAGCGCTTAGGTATAAATGTATTTCAAATACTTTCTGGAAGAGACAAGAGCCAGAAAAAAGGAATTTCTTTCAGGAATATGCTTTGTCTTCATGGTAAGCTTTCTCCCAGAAATAAGACAGTAGGTCTGGAATGAGCTGTACATAGAGACAAAGGGCAAGCACTGAAGGGGATCAGTACCTTTTCAAGCCCTCTCTGGCAGCTCATTCCAAGGAAGTTTAAAAAACATAAAATAATGCAGCATGTAATACTTCAAGCCCAAGCAGTCTAACAGGTGTTCGCTTTTTGCTAATATTTGCACTCCAGCTGTTAAATGTATCAACTCTAAATACCACGTATTGCATCACAAGGTCAAATGGGAACACAGGACTGTGAGGGACATCTTGATTCATCAGACTGAGATCCCCTGTACTGCAGGACATGATGATATAACCCTATCTTAACTAGTCCTGTTCAACTGATAAAACATAGGCACGCTACCTTCTGCTGTGATAAACCAGGAATTGGGTGCTTCTTCATTCAGTTTTGAATCTGGAGGAAGAGTCAAGTTTAGTAAAAACTGAATTGTCTGCCCAGGAGCTACAGTTACTGCAGGAAGTTGAACATTTGGTGCGGATTTAGGCAGTTTTGGAAGGTTTGTTATTTTATCCTTTTGTACAGGCAGGTTATCTGGAACATCACATGCTTCTGGCTTCAGGATAGGCAACTATAAGAAGAAATCAAGTGAAATATTTATTTTTATTTGTACTGAAAGCAAATGGGCTTTCACAATACAATTACAGTTTCAAAGCTGACAAGGACAAGGAAAAATGACACATGATATTATGGCTATTGGCCTAAAACTTTCTGACAGAGTGCAATAATACTACAAAAACAAAAGGAAGGATGAAATATTTTTTTTAAAATGAAAACCCTCTGATTTATCCAAATAAAAGCAATATTTACTATTAAAACCAAAAAATCCGTAACTACTTTAGAGTATCCCTTAATTTAACATTTTAACAGTTGCATTACATTTTTACTTGAAATAAAATGTAAAGGTGTTTTCTTCTAATCTGGTGGTAAACTGCATGCTTTGGTAGTAAAATCCAAGATTTTAACTACGCAGATTGCACAGTAAAGTAGAGGGGAGTTTCCCAGAAAAGCCACCAACACGTTTTATGAAATGAAAATTTAAACACACATTAAGACTATGTACTATTAAACGCAAGAAACATACAAGAACACAGCTGGACCATTATATCATAGACATATATAGTATGTCTATATTTGAAAAAATCATTATGACATAGTGCCAGTGTAAGACGGAGAGGAGCACAGTTTTTTTTTAGAAGCAAATACAGCAGTGCTCAATTATGACAGTGCTTTTGATTTGACAATTTGGAAGCCCACTATGTATCCTGCTTCAAGTCACTGACCTCCCAAAATCATCTCTTACAGTTTTTATAGGTTTTGGTAATTGATTTCAACTTCCAATTGTTACAAAGTGCTCATGAAATGCTTTTCATACTGAAAAACTGGGCTGTACTTTTTAATAACTCATATTTCTGTGTTACTCTTTTCTAGAGGATTGTCATTTTCTGCTTTCATTCAAAAGCTGCCTTTCCAAAGACCAAAGCTTTCAACAGCCCTGCTAATGGACAATGTTTATTTGCCTGATCATCACAGAACACTCTGTGAATATAGCTACTGTACCCAAAGTTAGCTATATCATTTTTATACCACTTGCTAAACTTATATCAAGGAACATCACTATCAGCCTGTTTAATAATATTACTTGCCATGGAAAGATTTTTGTTTCCAAGTCCAGCACTTTAATCTGATGATTATTTGTGTCTGCAACATACATCAAGCGGCCATTGTCTTCAACACACAAACCTCCTGGCTCATTAAAAGTTGACTGTGTAAAGCTGGAACCAACAACATTGCCTGCTTCTCCTGTGCCTGCCAGGGTAGCACAGTTCTTCATCTTGGGATCTACAACCTTAATCTAAGACAAACAAAGACACAAAAAAACTTCACTGAAAAAACCCCAGCAGTATTTAAAAGTTCTGTATTATCTTATGTCCCACATTTTCAGAAGATAGCACTAACTTTTTATTACCTTAACTGCGCATCCTGGAGTTATCATTCTTTAACAAGTGACATGTCCCATCTGCCCTCCCCATTCCCTGATGGACTTTACTTCTTCCTTTGGTCTTCATTCAGTGTTCCTTTCCCTAATTTCAAAGGTATCTACCTCTCTAATATAAAATGGCTTGTTTTTCTAATGTTTTTTGCCTTTCTGGAAACATGTGCGAAACAGTAGGAGTATAACAGAATTGGCAGGCTAACTTCTAGATTATTTTTCTTCTAAAAAGAAATGTATTTTTTTTCTTAAAGTAGTAACAAAAAGTTTACAATATTTTATACAATATCTAAAACAAAATATCATTTGCCACATAAATTTTGATAAGCAGTTAGTGTTATATACCTTATTCCTCAAATTAAACTAATTACTTGTCTTTAACACATATAATCAGTGTACAGTTTTAGACATGAATGTTTACAAAACATCACATAAGAACAATCATAAAAAACAATCTTGCTTCTCAGAGTTCCATGGAAGCAACTCATAATTCTTCTCAAAACTTGGGTGGCTTTTTTAAGGGAAAAGCAAGTCCTTTTGTTCTCTCAGTTTTATCAAACCTGCAGTATTCTTTACTAAGCACTCCTAGCTCTTTTATTCTACTTCAGAATCTTTGGGAGACACAAGGAAAGAGTCTTTAGTCTGAACTGTAACTTGGCACTTTAAATTCATCTCCCCCAAGAGACCATCACATCAACACAAAAGAATGTGACAGCAAAACAATGGTAAATAAAAGGACCCATAGGGAAGGAAGGAAGGAAAGAAGAACCCACAAAGAAACTCTCATAATTAGTTTCCTCAGCTTGACAGAAACAAGCACAATCATTGTATGTTACTAAACAATTCTTTGTAGTAATACAAATTCCAATGTCTGTATATAACAAGTTACTATATGCTTACCTTGTGATTATAGGAATCTGCCACATAGAGCAGCTTTCTTTTCTTGTCCCATGTTACTCCTAAGGGATGCTGCAGCTTTGCATTTATGCCCGCTCCATCCACATCACCAAAGGCAAACAAATTCTGAAAACGTGTTTTATTTAATTAATACACTAGATTATTCAGTGTTGACATGAATGTAAATGATTGTAATTAAATGGAAATTCACCGACTTAAAAAAAAAAAACAAGACAATTTTAAAAGGATATTAAAAACTGGGAAGTGTGGATGCTAACCATGGAAATGAAAACTCTCACATCTAAGTGATAAATATGAATCCAGCTGGTTTAATGACCACATGATGCTCAATTAAATTGGCTATTTTAAATATAACTACTACAACCTGAGCGTCACAACTGGCACACATTTGCATTCCAAGCAGTGAAGTTAGAAATTGATGGCCATGGAAACTGATTTACCCTCTCACCCCAAAGTGGTTCCTCCAGGTCAGGCTTGAGGAATATTAGTAGGGCAGTGTGGGGAAGTTTGAAGTGATTACCAATGGATCTCTCTCCCTACAAGGTGCTTCACCGCTCCATCCTTCAGCGAGACGGTTCGCAGGTTGCTGCTCTCGCTGTCCGCCACAAACAGGCAGTTCCAGGGATCCTCGGAGCCAGGGACAGCCCCGAAGGCTGGGCAAAGCCTGCCTTGTGTGGGTATGCATTGTTCCTGTTCTCCTCATTTCCACTCCCAGCAACCGAAGGCAGACTCCTTTCTTTAAATCACTAAAGGAAAATAGGGCCCAATTTCAATACTGAGTCTGAAATATCTCAGACATTATGCAAATAGAAGCTACACTTGTGAGTTATAAAACCAACTGTACTGCAGCACAAAGAATCATTCAATGCTTTTGTGCTAACGTTTTTATCACCTCAGTACATCATTCATTACTAGGTAACTTGGCAAATGCAAGGAAAAGTAACATTCATTATTATGAATGCACCTTACCAAGTCATAGCTGTATAGCAAAAGCAGTATCTTTAATTTCATCCAACAGAGTGGGAAAAAGCAGGCAGACTTCAAAGCACACACGGCTTTAAACTAAATTATTTTAGTTTAATTTGATTATCTCTCTCTTTGGGTTTGAAAGCTGTTTATCACGACAAACAGCAATTTCACATGTCTCTTAGCATGGTTGCTTACCTTCCCTTTGGTAGTTTTCCATCTTCCAACATCAGTGCCCATATCTGATGGGTGCCTGCCATTGCTATCCATAAAACATCATCTTCCTGAGTTCCTGAAGCTTTTAAAAAGGATGTATATGCCAGATGAAAAAAAACCATTTTGGAATTGTTTTAAAACAACAAGTCATCAAACCAACCCTGCTGTCCTCCTACTCCAGCTCATTTTGCCATGGGGAAGAAAATAAAACCCAACCAAAAAAACAGACTAAAAGAAATAGAGAGAATATCTTTCATCTACCAAAACCTGCTATTTTTCTTCTGGTTTTTTTTTCCAGGGCTATGAAGATAGTGGTTTTAATATCCCTACCTGATAAAGGCAATGTTTCAAATGGGATTTGCTCTTTGCAACATTTTGCTATTGTGTCTGTTTCACCTGTTATTTTTTGATTCATACCAGCCAACAATAATACATCTTTCTAAGCATGGTTTTGGGGAGTGCAATCTGAGGTTTTTTACTACACTAGTGACAAAATGATATACTCCAAAAAACTACTGGAAGTTTTTTACAGGTTTTGAAAGAAAATCTTTGTGAACAGAACGGTGATATTCAAAAACTGCACTAAAATGGGGACACTATTATCTTTCTAACATGCCCCATCTAGTCAGAGAAGATATAAACATGCTTTTTCTAATTGAACGTATCAGGTATTGGAATAACCATTAGCCACTCAACAGAAAAATACCTTCAAGTTGCTCACAGAAACCTTTTATTCACATGAATTTATGAAGCATTAAGTATCTCACAGCTGTTCCTGAAAATAACCTCATGGATAATCTTCTCCCACCAAAATTTTGGAGTTTCAAAATAAAAGCAATGTTATGTGAAATGCTTGCAAGCACTATCAACCTGAGAAGTTAGTCCAAAAAATGAAATTACCACCATTCTCCCAACTGAGATCCTGCTGTTTTTCTTCTAATCATAAATCTTTCCTACACTACACACTGCAAGAAGGGGAAAAAAGGCACTTCTGTCTCCAGATCAATTTTTTTATACTGTGAGCTCTCTGCAGAATAGAAGTGGTATGATTTAATGTAGTTTATCTTCAGCCTTTTCAGTTTCTTGGATCAAGATACAAGTTTCCAAGACTGTTATCAAAGTAACTCTGGTGACTCTTTCCTGCACCTCCATGTGGCTCCCATGTTTTTTACATAAACTAGAGCTCCAAAATTAAAAGTCAAATTTGCAAAGTACCTAAAAGCTTTTTTTGAGCAAAAAAGGTTTGAAAAATGAGTTGCAAAACAATTTATGAGTTACTAGAAATGCTACCAAGATTCCAACAGTGCCAAAAACATTCCAATAATAAAAACCCAGAACAACACCTCCCTGCCCAAAAAATCGCTTTTGATTAGAGCTTGTTTCTAAGAGATTTAAATTGAGAAAACAGCCTATGAGATCATTTCATACTTTCTATACAGTAAATGCCCAGCTTTAGGATTTTACATTTCCATTATGCATATCTTGCACTTTTCAGATGTTACTATTCTAAGTACTCCAGAATGAAAAATGTTAAAATCACTGGTCTATTCACAAAGTGAGCTTTTTATCTTGCTATGCTGTGCAATTCATTCTGAGGAATCTCAAAGAGTGCTTTGTTAATTATTTAATATTCACTTTATCCACCAATTATATGAAGGAGTAAGACTTGAACTGTTCCATCCATCTATCCAATTCACTAATACCACACACTGAGAACTCCCTTGTGGCAGCTATGTGTCGAAAATTGAAAAGGTTTCTTACTCTAATTCTACACACTAAAAGACCTTTCAAATATAAGAAAAAGTATCAATATCAAATTCAAATTTTACTGAATATGTAAGGGATAAAGATCCTTTCTTCAACTAGAGAACAAGGCAGTAAAATAAGTAGAGCTCCATAACCATCATAAATTTTAACTCAACTTTCTACTGGATGGCCATTAGAACAAAGAGAATGGATACAAGCATGGAAACTGCATGAGCATACTCAACTGTGGAAAATATGTCAGAGCTTTAATTAAAAAAATTATATAAACCATAAAAGTAAAACTAATGCTTATAGCTGCACAGCTAAGGTATTTTATCAAACAGTGGTCCTCACACTACATATTCAATGCTTTATGTTCTGAAACAAAGAGAGAAAAACTTTTTCTTTTAGGATAGAGTAGTTTGAGGACGTCACCACTGCTTGTTATCCTTGTGCTGTTCTTGCAGGAGAAGCAGGCCAGAGAGAACCAGTATGTAAAATTATGGTAATGCCATCATTATCATAACTCCTTATCATCCCTGAATGGAAAGAATTTATTTTAAAGAACTTATTATAAAACAACATAAAAGAACAAAGCAATTCTTTACATTTATTCAATTAAGCACTACATTCCAACCTATCTTGAGCTGTTTTAAAAATCCAGTGTAGTTTCTCCTTATTAGGGTATGTGCTTTCTTATCTTTAGTGCTGCCTGTATCAAAGTGAGGTATGGCTTGCAAATGTGATATGCTTATGTTACAAACATTCACTAATATTGAACCAGAGCTCTGAATGCATCAGTATTCCACATCATGATACTTCAGCAATTATATGATGTTTCAGCTCCTGAATGTGCCTCTTCTATACATCTGTGTTTTAAGAGTTCCCATTCCTGTCTGTACACATGCACAACTTCAAACAGTAACACTGCTGACTATTAACGGTGAGTCAATCTGAATGCACAGAAATGATTTTGTTTTGCACCAGCCAACAGCAACATCTGTTTGAAGGGATTCCATTCCCAGGACTGCCCACACTTCCAGCTTTCCTATCTGGGGACTGCATGCTTGCTTCCAGTCTGGGAATTAAAAGCCTGGGAATCAAAGTTACATTTTGTGGCTGGCACCACTGACATTTTCTAAATAGACTGAAGTCTGAAAATATTACTCCTGTCCTAATTTTATCTTTAAAGGAAATAAAAAAGCCAACAAGGAAGAAATCAGTAGGTATGTTCATCTCCTGCAAATTCTCAAGGAGCAAAAGGGGCTATACAACACCAGACAGGCACACTGCCTCTATGCACAGTGAATGCACATCTCACCTTCTCTTAAGTCAAGGAAATTTAGCAAATTAAATGCAAATCTGACTCACAGAACAACTAGAGAATCATCATTCCTCTTCAGTGAGACAGACACCAAAGCCCTAAAGGCATGCTTTTGCACTGGAAGTCTGGACTGTTACAAGCACACATCATCCTTTTCGGACAACTAAAAATTAATTTTCTTTTTTTTTTCCTGTGCTACCTGGAACTCTTTCATATTGTGTTGCTCGTGCAAACAGCATAACCCTTCATGAAATAAAATGCTTCTGGAATTTTCCTCCCTAATTAACATACCTTCTCTCTCACTAAGGAAATCCTTGGACATAGATATCAAAGGGATGTCATACAATGGGAGATAACAGGGAGGTAAAAATGATGACTGTAATTAAATATTTTTTATTTCTTTCACAAGTTTTCTAACTCAGGCCTTCTAGCTGTAATGGCAGTAAATATTTTTTAAAAAATCCAAAGCAGAAGAGACTGCATTTGTAAACATGAAAGAACAAATTTGGATTATTTAGTGTTGGGATACATAACTAAACTACTAAAAAAAAAAGCTAAATCTTGTTATGTGTTTTACTCATTCCTAATTAAGTACAGCAACACACTTGACTTCAGCACCACAGTCTCTCTTGACTTCCAACACCCACATTCCACATTCACAAGCACTTTCAGCATCAAATGGTAACAGTTAAAAAATGTGCCTCGTTCTGACTTCAGCATGCCTGACAAAGCCTCTCCACGACTTGCTATGGATGTTTATTTTCAACAGTTTTGCATCTGGAATTTTGCAATAAAAACTGTATCTGATATCTCAACTAGTCTTTAGAATATGATTTGCAGTTTTAGCTTCTTTATCATGAGCATACATTTAATTCATAGAACAAGATTATAGACTGTGGAACAAAAAGAATGAGAACTATCACTCCAGGTACAAATATCATAATTTTTTTATAGTTTCAAGTCATAGACTTCAAAATTATTCTAAGTTTGACAACTGTTAAGATGGCAACTCTGCTAATCCAAATGCTTCTTTTACTGCAGAAAGTAATCCTCATCATCATGCATTTTGTCAAGATGTAGATAAATCCAGCTTAGAAAAAGTAGTCTGTCAAACTAAATTGTGAGATTACTGTTGAATATTGAGTCACAACTCCCATACACCCTTTCATTAAGACTTTGGTCTTTGTATATCAAAGGCATGATACTAAAATACTAACATAGGTACCTAATTTCTTGATCTGAAATACTAACAACTTTTGTTGCTATTACTATACCACAAACCCTGAATCTCTTAAGTTTTGGCTCAGAATACAGAGCATTCAGGCAACAGTTTAACTCGGTTCCTGTAGAGA
This sequence comes from Chiroxiphia lanceolata, assembly GCF_009829145.1. Classification (NCBI taxonomy): domain Eukaryota; kingdom Metazoa; phylum Chordata; class Aves; order Passeriformes; family Pipridae; genus Chiroxiphia; species Chiroxiphia lanceolata. The sequence continues at coordinate 8,741,719 of NC_045644.1, forward strand.
TAAATTCTTTTGGGCAGATCACACAAAAAGCTACTAGTTCCAAAAGTTTCTCTCTCCTCAGTTTTCTCCCCAATGCTTAAAGGAAAAAAAAACCCCAACTCAGTACAGAACCGTTCATAAATTTGTTAGGACATGTTAAATCTATATGTCCCTCTCTGTGATTTTGTCAAGTATGAGTGGTTGACCCACTCAGACAACGTACAGAAGAAGATGTACTTCAGAAGTCCCCCCAAAACAAGACTGGGTAAGGTACTGCTTCACTGCAGCCTGCACTGACTTTTTATTTCATATTTTAAAGACTTTCACTTTAAACAGTCTAAACAAAAAAACCTACGTAAATTTGCACTTAACTGGCCCTATCTTTAGTTTTTTTTTTTTTTGAATATTTTTCTTTGAAATTTCAAGAATTTAAAATAAAAAATAATTGTTATTTACAAGTAATTTAGGATCCCACTCAAGAAGACATGTTCAGACATAAACAGTTCATGTACGATCTGAGCTCACCCAGGAAGTGCTAATTGCTTACTGCTTAAGTGACTATTGTTTTGGGGTTTTTTTGGTAAAATTAGGGAAGAATCACCACGAGTAATTCAGAAAAAAAAAAAAAAGAAAAAAAGAGTTTGCTCTGGAATGCAGTGGTACTGAATAATCCTCTAGCAGAAACACAGAGAGGAAAAAAAAATCTTACATACTTTCGCCTTTTAAGGGCTATAAAAATTGTACCAGTGTGATAAGGTACTGTACTTTCATTTAAATAATATCTATGTAAAACTTAAATTGACGTAAAAATTTCCAGCTGGTTTAGTGAAAACATGACCAATACTGTACTTGGGAGTGTCTATAAACTTACATCATGCAATTTAAGACCAGATTTTGGAATGCGAAACACACGGTTATGTCACCAAGCACAAGTCATTGTCCTGTTCCTTCCAGCAAGAATGCAGCTATCAAGAACATTTCATGCTCAAATCAACTGTGCATTAAAGTATCACTTGCTTTCAACACCCACTAAATAAAAATAGAAGGGGACAACAGAGAAAGCACACAGTAATTTCATAATGTATTTTTAAGCTGCCGGCCCTCCCCTTCTATTTCCCGCACAATCGGTGTCAATGCAAATTTCAGCACCACCCTCAATAAAGCCAGAATTTAATCCATGGAGTTCATTCAAGAATTTTAATGGGAGGGCAAAACACAAGCTCATGGCCAACTAAAGAAATAAAAGAGATGACAAGAAAGAATACTGTCTGTCTGAGTCCTACCATGTGTTTTTTGTCTGCACTAATTCCCCTGCCTTAAAGGGGGACATTTGTGCCAACTTTCTTTTAAATGGTGTTTCACATTCAATCTCTTTGTCTCAGACTTCAGCATTTGTAAAAAATGGGACAACAAAGCCCTACTTACGAAAATACTATGTGGATGCTTAAAAGCACGCCACTTAGTAGTATTTGTTCCAAATACTAACCTATTCACATCCTCATAAAGCTTTTCTCACAATTTTTAATTTCTCAACAACTATATATCAAAAATTTAAACAAACAATGAAGTCTTTTAATTGATTAATATATATACTCTAAACTGTATGTAGGAGTAACCTCAAGAAATATCAGCAATACAGGAAAAAAATTTCTTTAGGAAATTAGGAGTTAACCTTTCCCCTTTGAGACTTCAAAAAAGGTCAGCAGTAGTACATAACCAGCTTAAACATTTAAACTTCCTTTTTTTTTTCCCTTTCATGTTCTTGATAACACGGCTCTGCACATTGAAAGGAAACTCAGAAACATCACTTGTTTAAAAATTATAAAATCCATATTAAAAAACTCAACTATAAATCTATCTTCTGAAAAATAAAAAATGCCTCCTGCACACAGTTTCAGCTACACAGATCTAAGGAAAATGGGAAAGTATGCTATTATTTCCCATAGGCTAACCAGTTAACACAAAAGTCAAACTTTTAAAATTTGTCATAATGAACCTAAGTTGTTGAAGTGCACGTTACCTCTTGCAATTTGTACAGAGATAGATATAAGCATATGGAAAAAAAGGATATTGCTGTGTAGATGCAAACAGAAGTAATTTTTTAAACTCTTATTAATTACTTCACCCATCCAGATGCCTAAATAGGCACTGGCATAGCAGTTTCAACATTGACAACAGGGTATGTAGTTGTAGGACAGCACTCTGAGGGGCACAAATGCATCCTTGAATATACTGGGTAGTAACAGAAGATCCCATTGGGCTCAAGCAATTTGCAACTTTGCAATCTGCAACTCAACAATACAGCTCTGACAAATACTGCTGCATTGTTGACAAACTATTTTGATGTCTGGCAACAAACTTAAAGAAATCACCGCAACTTATGACAGTAAAAAATGCTTGTTCAAAAATGCACTGCAAACTATTAAATCAAAAAACTCCTGGTTCCTCATGCTCTGAGACAGACTTCTGTTTGCATTCTACTCAGTATAACTCTCCATTTTGACAACTCTCTCTGGTTATTGTTTTCTAAAGAATTTTGTATTGCCATTACAGTAATCTATATTTTCCCCATTTTATCTATTTGGCTTATTATCGTCTCACCAAAAAAAAGACTTTAAATTGATTTAATCTCTTCTTAACTGACAGTTTATATTATATTTTTGCAGCAATCTAAACAGAAAACTGACTAGTAGGTTCTACCTGAGATGAGAACTCTACACTGGTCTGAACAGAGTGCATTCTGAAGATGTGATTTTATGCAAATGCTTATTAAAATTCAGCAGTGTTAAACAGTGCAGATGATTAATCTTCTACAGGTGATTAACTCAGTAAGTATAATGTTCATGTTGATAACAATATCATATCAATTAACATTTAACAAGCAGAGCTTTCAAAAGTATCAACATATTCAGTTACTGGTAGAAGCAGAAGAGAGCACCATAAAATTAAAAGTAAAATTATAGGATATTCGAATAGTTCTGTTAACCAGCTCAAGTTTTGAAACGCTAATCAGTTATTAGTCTCTTTGCTGATTTGCGAAACAGCTCTGCAATAACATCCCACAGGGATCAGATTTTCTGGTTCAAGATCTCCTGAAACCATACCATCTACTCGTACAAGTCTACTGGTTCACAAAAGGAACATCAGATTGAAGAAGATTCACCAAAATTCATGCCTGCATTAATAGCAACGTGCACCCAGTGAGATTGTCTTTCAGGTATTCCTCCTTTCTCTTGCAAGTAGGATTCCATACGCTTAATTTCCACTGGAAGGGTTGCTGACAAAACCTTTGAAAAAAGGCTTTTTTGGGGGTAGAAGACATGTTAATAAAAGCATTTATTAAATTTATCCTAGTTGCTTATTAAGTACTCAAGGCTGCTGGTGGTACTCCGTCTGTACTGACAATATATTTGTACCAGAAGATCTCTACACTATCAGCATTTATGAACAAGCTCCACGGACCTGCTGGAACAAGGCCAGAGCAGGCCACAAGGATGACCAGAGGGCTGGAGCACCTCTGCTATGAAGACAGGCTGAAAGAGTTGGGGGTTGTTCAGCCTGAAGAGGGGAAGACTCTGGAGACTTTAGAGCACCTTCTAATACCTAAAGGGGGCTACAAGAGAGCTGGACAGGGACTTTGGCCAAGGGCATGGAGTGACAGGACAAGGGGGAATGGTTTCAAACTGAAAGAGGGCAGGTTAGATTAGATATTAGGAAGAAATTCTTTACTGTGAGGGTGGTGAGGCCCTCTGACACAAGTTGCCCAGTGTGGATGCCCCATCCTGGAATTTGTTCAAGGCCCAGCTGGACAGGGCTTTGAGCAACCTGGTCTAATGGAAGTATCCATGCCCACAGCAGGAGGTTGGAACTAGCCGGACTTTAAAGCCTGTTCCAACCCAAACCACTCTAGGATTCTACGTTCCCTTAATCCTAGTATGAGTATGTCTTCCTTCCTCATAACTGACCCAAGATTTTTAACAAATGCTGCATGTCAATAAAATGTTATAATTTACTACACTTGCAAAGACCTCTGTTCAAGGTATTAGAGGTAAATCATGCTACTTCCCCACCCTATTCGAGAAATCTGAACATGAAAGTCAACTTTTTATGCTGAAATAACAATCCAATGGTTTTATGCCCCATTAAAGAATTGTTCTGCCATGTTAAGAACTGGCATCTGCAACTTTTAAATTAAATTGAAATGGAAACAGGAGAAAACTGCCTCACAGTCAATAAAACATGGCTGTTATGAGATGTCAACTTCAGGTGTATGTAAGTGAATCAGCAAAGAAAGCTACTCAAGTCCCCAGAAGCTGATTCTTGCATCCTATTATGTAAAGATTTATTTTACCTCCTGATGCTTCCAAGATTTGTTCTGAGGTATTCCTCTCCTATCTGACTGACTCTATCATGACCTTGAGCCTAATGATTTTATGTCACCTAAACAGGAATAAACAGAGGTCTCCAACCTAAAACTATTTTTATTTCCTAAACCCAAATATTTACAAGTGGTCAGACATATCTGTACAGTCAAGGAAAGGAACTCTGTACAACGCTTCCTCTTGTATAATGTAGCTGCTGCTTAAGCGATCCTGGCATAAAGCACTGGCCTAACAAAAGCAATCACAGTTTCCTTTGTATTTGGGTCCATTAACCACATAACTTGCCTCAAAAGAATTTTCTTTCATCAAGTAATATTTCAGGATCCTAAGCAGAACTGCAGTTACCACTTGCAATTGAAACCAGGGTTTTTACACTCAGTGTATAGAAAACTTAATTTTTTTATATCTCAGATTAATACCGAAACAAGGAAACATACAGCAAACAGTTATGCATATGTAAATATGAGATGTTAAAGCTCAACTGATACACTACTTGAACTTCCAAAGATCACATCCCACGGAGAGCTGATGGGCTGTTCTTCTCCTTTTGCTCCACCTTCCTTATCAACACCTTGTATCCCAATGCCTGCCACAGTGGTCACCATCTCTAATTCCAGGTCAATCTATGTGAAGCAAAATGACACACATTGAATACATAAACTTAACCTGAAGTTACAGATAATTTAAGTTAGATGTCAAAACCAGAAAAATTCTAACAAATATCAGGTATTTATTTATGTAGGAAAATAATTAATTTTACCACAATGCTTGCTGATGGGCAAGGGAGCGTGAGTGTGGGGAAGAAGCAGGTAGCATGAAAACCATGTGCCTGGAACTCTCTTCCACGTGCAACAAAAATTAACACTGCTCTGTCAAGATTTGCTCGGCAGCTGTAGAAGAAAGCATCCCAATTTTCCAGATAAATACTTAAATAAACAATGGATATGACTGTTTATTTTAAAATTCTATAGGAACATGACGTAAAAACTCAGATACTGTATCTCCCATCTCCATATCAAATAATCTGAGCAAAGCAGATCATTTTTTCAGTTATTTCATGCCCTAGAGCAAAAAATGATTTTATTTCATTTCTGCAACCTAATCCCTTTATTTTTCCTTACCCTTTCACTTACTTTCTAAGTGACTTCCAATACCTCCATGAATTATCAGGATGATCATGTAAAAAGGGAGTCTTTCACATACAGAATCTTCTAACTCTGTAGCAGTAAATGCACTCCTTTTGCAAGGTCTATGGTCTGCACAAGCATTTGAAATAATTTCCTGTAGCTATTGTGTTACTTTAATTCTTGGATACCATCATGGCACATTTCGATGAAAGAGAACAGCTTACTATCATGGAAATGCTGAAGCAATATGATCCAGATCTTCAGGTGTTCTGTGCTGTGTTTGCTACCTGCAACACTTAATTTCCTGTGATCACCAGGCTACAGTGGTGAATATTAATAAGATGAGGACTCCGGAGAAATGACTTTGGTCACCAATCAGGCATAATGGTGAGGATCTGAGTACAAGATCTTCTGAGATGCATACAATACTTTAAATAATAAGGCTACATTATACTGCATCACCAAAACTTAACTTCTGATTATTTTAAATTTCACCTAATCAAATGTAAGATCCAATTCCTACATGCTAAAACTCTGCAAGTGTTTAATCAAAAAGAATACACGTGCAGCCAATTCTGATATTAAGGCAGTTACCTGTATTTTAGAGACCCAATCAGTTAAAGGAAGTTTAGATATTCACTGAAACACAGCAGTACAATAACTTTAGATAAGAATCTGATACTACTGGAAGTGAAACAAAACCAGTTTTTGCTTCCCGTACTAAGAATAGATGTTTCTCATAACAGGAAAGTAATAGTGACTAGGAAAAAAACCACAACAAAACTCTGTTATGCTATAATGAGGAGACCATCTCATCTTCAATTGACAGGAAGCATAAAGTATATGTAGCCTTTAAAAAAACCAAACAAACCTGCATAACAGCATTTATTTATAAGATATTGGACCAAATTTTCTTCCTGACATTAAGGATATTCAGAGAGTCATTCATTTGGTGTAAACTTTCACTTGCGTAAGTAGAATACAGTAAAGATTAAATTTTTAGTTTCCTTATGGAAAATTTACCTTCCTAATTAGGTGATTTTCTGTATCGGCTACATAAATAACATTATTTTTTATAGCAATCCCTTGTGGTGAGTTGAAGCTGCCTCTGAAAATTTTCCATCTCTTCTTCCACTGTTTGGACCTATAAATAAAACAAAGCAAACTTGAAAGTAATTTTAATAAAAGCCATCTTAAAGTCCATACATTTAAACCTGTAAGAGAATTACATATTCTAAGAGCTGCTCTCACAGTGCCTTGTACACTTTACATCATTACTATTTTGTGTAGTCTCATTTTAGTCACTGTGATATGTAATTAAAATAGCCTGGTGCTAATAAGTTTTGAACCCATTCTGAACAAGTTCTCTGCTTCTTTAAGCTCATATTTCAGAGAAGTCTTAGTAAGGTTCTAAATAGGGTTCAAAATTGTACTGAAGGACACCAGCAACAATGAAAGACAAAAAACTACAGCTCTTCCATTCCCCAATATATCAAAACAAGCCAACAGGAAAAACTTTAATTTCTAAAATTCTACTTAATTTCATTAGTTTAGATTTTTGTGTAATCACAAATGAAACTAATATCTGATTAGCAACATTTTCTCATTAATAACAATAATTGGGTAAAAGATGACATGGAACTAATTACACAAAATAACAGCGAGAATGATGGAGTGACAGTCTTCTGCACAGAACAATCAAGAAACAGAATGGAACATGACCTGAACATAAAAGTATGAAGGTAAGCATCGTATTTCAGAGGGAGTAGCATTTAAAGTGCATTAGCAGTATATGTCAGCAGGAGACATTTAGGTATGAGTTATGTGTGTATCATGATTTATGATGCAAATACAACAATTTCAACCTTTGTGCATGCCCACGTTTATTGCTGTATTATCAACTTCATTACATTATTTTCTGCCCACTGAGTCATTTAACTGAGTCACTGAAATACGCAAACTTTTACAACCTACTGTCAGAAGTCCATTTAGACCTTAACAGAGATGAAGGACTGAAGTACTGGTGTATCAGACTCCAGTAGTTTCCCTTGTAAGCATGAGGGTGCATATCCCCAGGGAAGGGAATAGCACAGAGTGCCAGAGGAAAGACGGGTACCAGTTGGGAGATTAGGACACTCCCTCTGAATTCCTGTTTAATGACCATAGCAGAACACTACTGGGTAACTTGAGGGCAGAGATTAATCTCACATATCAAGCAGAAACCAAATTCTCTCACTTTTGTCATAAGAAATTCTGACTGTACTTCCTACATTTAGACTAACGCCTTAATGATAAATCAGGTTAACTTGGATAAATAGTCTGTCTATCCCAATACACTGTTACCTCAAACAGCAAGAGATTTTTCCTTCCTTTCTTTAAACAGCAGTGCCACTGGTATTTTTATGAGGTTTGTAGGATTCTGCCATGGGGCAGGCATTAGTCAACACCAGACTAAGTAATACAGGACACATCGGCACACAGGTCCTGATTCTGAGACAAAATGAACCATTGTTTTCAATAATTTGGGGATTTGACCACTTCCTAAATCTGTCTATCATGGTTGCTCGTAGATGGACTGTCCGAACAGCTATGTACATGGTGCATTACGATGCAACTTTGACCATTTTAACCAAAATTCAACATTCTCTTCTTCTATTGGAAAGAGAGGCATTAGTCTGTCTTTTCCCTACCTTGCTGCTTAATGCGGATGTCACATCCCTTATACCTAAAACCATTGTAACTCTCTCAGAAGAATACAAATGTATTTTCAAAATTCATACTGGACATCACATGAAACAGGAACTTTAGTCAATAAAGCAATGAAAAAAATTAGGCATCTCAAACAATTTTGCATTAACAGAGTCCACACTGATGGTCTTACACTATATACCCCCAAATCAATAAAAGTGATTTTAGTACAAGATAAAATTCTGGCAATACTTATAAACTGCCAGGTCCTTCAAGAAAAGAATCAGCCTACCAGGCCCAGCGAAATCCTCTACTCCTAAACTGAAATTACTATGATAAACTTAGATATATATACACCCTTACCTCCAATAGTGTGTAGAATTTGTCCATTTTACGAGTAACCAAAATCCTATGGTGTCCAGTGTCTGCTATTACCAGCCTTTCTCCTGAATTATCTACAGTCACTTTGGCAGGAAACAGCAGAGGAGAAGGTGGGAGGGAGTCTCTGTACAGCTTTATTCCAATGCTGTTATCTTTGATTTGTCCTCTTTCCTTGTAGAATTTCAGTGTTATAGAAGTAAAAAAAACAATTTCTCTCTGTGTCCCTCTCCAACAAGTGAAAACAGCATATTTCCACGAGGCCCAAGGATGACCAGGGTTGGCCAGCAGGACACTTCTAGTTCATGCCACAGTGTTGCATCTGCGTCGTTTACTACAGGGTGGACAATATTGTACCTCAGAATGGCACTTTTAATGTTATCCAGAACCTTCTCATTTGGGAATTTCGCTGAATGGACACCAACAATAACAAGACCATCTGAAAGGAAAAATAAAGTTGTGCATTGAAATGTACTTGAATTAAAAAAAACAAGGAAAAATGAACCACAGTTATCTCACAATGTGACTGACTGCTTTCTGGAATGACAGGGAATTTAAACAAACAAAAAGCAATTACATCTCAGTAGGAATACAAAAAACTATGTATAGAAAATACTGAAACTTGGAAATAACACTTCAGTGAAATTACTGAACTTTAGGACCATTACTTTCCCAGCTGGTTGACATTTAGTATGTCATAAACTGTTTTAGTTCCTGAACCTCTATATACTAAGGTAGAAAATATTTTCAAAATAATTATGGGTATGTTGTAGTTCAACAGATACTTTGGGTTTTTTTCAGATGCTTATGACACCTAACTGCCTTCTGATTGTCTTATACACAATTATGGTATTTAATTTTTTTCCACCATTAACCAGAGCCACAAAAATAACATTGAACTCTAGAAGTCCAGAGTTACCTTGATATATTTATCTCTAGATAAACAGCAAAAAAATAATGTATAGGCTTCTGAAATCAACACAGTATTCTATATTTCAAATAAAAATGTCAGTGCTGACAACTGTGACAAAATGACAAATAACACCTGCTACAAACCAGGCAGTCTTGAATATAACAATTTCACAGATACAGAATTAAAGAGTTGCTATAACTGATAGAGTCTTTATCATCTCCATAGTTGCAGAATGTTGCAACATCAGACAGCTGAAGTTGTACTGTCATTAACTGCTGAACTCCAACCACCAGGTCAAATATTTAACTGTAAAAGGACCATCACCAGGGCTTATATTTGTCCTTCAAAAACATCATTAAAGCTAGAAAGACAATTCTATAGTGAACACCTGAGCAACACAAATAAGTCATAACACCCCCTCATGAAGAAAATTCTTGTGGAAACTGATGGATGCTATGCTGAGAAATAACAATATGCACACCATTTAAAACACTTCACTTGAAGGATTACAGCAGAGCACAACACTGGATTTATGCCAAGCTATTTCTGAATATTAAAAGTACTTCCTCTTATAGAAGTAATTTCTGGACTGCTGATAACATGAACTGAATATGCACTGGGGTTCAAAATAACTTTCGGAATGCCACTTGAAACACAGAAATAGCACCACTGAAGATAGCAGCGAGAACATATCAGATAAAGATCCTGGACGACATTTAATCCTATGGAAAGCAGTCTTCATTTTGAAACAGATCTCCTGAAGTTCCAGACAATAGAACTATGGCACATATACTATGATTATAATGATTTAGGATCATCCTGTATACTCTCCTAAGTTTAAACTTCTTATGTCTGATGATCATATTGTTTAAGATTCAACATACTCCACATAAGAGGGCACCTGAACCACATAAAAAGTAATCAGAGTATCAAAAATGTACGTACACAATGCAAAATCAAGAAATTTATTTCTTATAACTAAGAAAAAAATAAGCAGTATTCCTTCAAATATTCAAAAAAAGATTAAAGATCCAAATGCATCATGAGATAGATGCTCTGTTAAAATAGGATGCTTTGTTCTTCCAACTTTTATCTTTCTCAAGTTTCTTAAGTCAACAACTCTCCCCATCTCTTTCTCCTAGTGATTAGTAATTCACATTTATCTTGGGTGAAGAAGATGCATACTGATACAAGTTCATGTACTGAAGTATTTTTCAATGGTTAAAAAGCCACAAGCCTTATTGCCTTGATATTTTATAATATTACTGTAATGCTAAGATTTACACACTTAGGACAGCAAAGAAAGATTAAATAATTCTGGAAGGGTTGATAAAAAAAAGCCATGAAAACAGCAGAAAAGGATAAAACCAGAGATCTATAGTGAAAAAAAAAAATCCAATTTTTTCTCTTTGTTTGAACCATCAAGCACCTTAATCTCTTCCTGGATCCAACTGTTATCCTCTGCTTCCTAATGGATTAAATTTAAAACTAATGTTCCACACACCTGCTCTTCTTTCCCTTTACTTCCACTTTCAACCCAAGTATCTTTTTTCTCACTCTGGTTCCTGCAGGAACAGGATAGCTCAAATCCAAAAACAATTTACAAGGACAGTTCAAATACAAAAATCATTTATCACCATCAGCAAAGTACTTTCCTCAAGTAGTAACTCCTATGACAGGAAGTTTAATACAAGTCAAAGAAAAACACATCTCCAAGTGGACCTTAAGCTCAGAGTGCTGCAGCCTCCTCTACACCAGTATAGAGATGTACAAGCAGTTTAAAGAGAAAGCTTGGGGGGAGAGGTTGTTAAAATGAAAATTTTGTTATCAGCTGATTTAACAACTTAGCCTTATATAACAGATATTATAACTATACTATAAAATATTTATAATTTAAATATATTGTTCATGATATAATCAATGTAATCTTCTGAAATCTCAGGCTACACCTTCTTCCCAACATGCCTAATATCCACAGCAGTCCACTTATCATTTGCTAATCACCTTCCACTTAAAACTGACTCCCTCTCAAAAAAATGACATGAAGGTTTTTCTTTATTAGACAAAGTTCCTAATATTTGAAACATTATTCCACACTTCAATTTTGTCAAAGCAAACAGCTAAGCTTTCCAAGGTAGAAAAATCAGTTTGAGTCTTCTGCAAAGTGCTCTCTAAATGTATGTAAAAGACTATGTAAATTTCAAAGGTATTGCAATCTCTTTTTCTAGTGAAAGAAGGTAACACATGAAAAAAAATGCTGCTGAAATTAATCCCAACCAAACAGTAAAAGAGAATCAGACTTAAGCATTTTAAGATACTTTTATTTATTACATATAGTACAATATTTTAGGGCTGAAAGTAACACTGTTCTTTATCACAGTTCAGTCTGTTAAAATATCCATGATAAGTAGTAGCTGACACACTGTGTAAAACCACAGCTTATCTCTGACAAGTCATCATGATGACAAGAGACTGCATTCTAAACAGAAGTACCCTGCATTTTTATTCACTCAAAGTGGGAGACAGATCAGACGTGACATTAAAGAGCATAATTCCCTCTCTAGAATACAGGACTATTAATGGTATACAATATGATGCCAATATCAAAAAAATTTTAAAGCAAGCTTAAATATTTTGTTATTTGAGTTCCAATGGAAAAAAAACCAAGTAATCTTAATTATATCCATACTACCACCTTTACTGTATTCTTCTCAGTCAAGTGTAAAGAGTTACATATAATAACTTTGAGCTTGCATCTTACATCATTGAGTAGCTTTTTGCAAATAGCCTTATTGAAAGATATCAGATTTTAAGCACATATCCCGTTTGTCTAATTATACAGACACAACAGACACTTTATTTAACCCTATTTAAAAATGTGATGGAAATATACACAGTCACCTTTTTTAGGTTACTTAAAAGATTAGAAGACATTTTTAGACACCCCTGAAATATTGCCAGGAGCTTAGTAACCAGCAACAAAGTGACTCAGCTACTCCGCCTGCAACACTGCCAGGAAATTCTATTCCAAGCAAACCAAAGCACTCTTACCTTTATCAGAGTACTGGTGCTCTAAGGCGTGGAGATCAGGCAGCAGGTGCAAGCAATTGATGCAGCAATAAGTAAAGAAATCTAACACAACAACTTTTCCACAAAGGTCTTTGAGAAGAGAAATAGGACCTTCAGTGTTTAACCATTGCAGATCTGGAATTCAGAGAACAGTGATACCCAGTTAGGGAAAGGGTAGGGAAAGGCAGACACTTATACCTAATTTACACAAAATGCTCCTGGTATATTTAACTTAAAAAAAAAAGTTCGACATTCCTTTCTATTCAATAGAAAAGGAAACAAAAAGTATTTATCCAACTCATTCTTATGTTCCACAATTCTTCGTAAACATTATTAACAAGATTTACTGTATTATCAAAGTGTAGTTTATAGCTTTAAACAGGCACCTTTTAATTGAAAGAACATGCAAGTCTCAGAAAAATTCCATACATTTTAAAACATGATTTACGTTATTCAACTCCCAACAACATCACATGGGTAACAACCATTTCAAGCTCACAAAGGCTAGTAAAAGTTAGAAAGTGTTAAACTCTTATTGATTTTTCCAACCGTTTTGTAAAGAACTGATTTCAGAGATCATTGAAATATTGTGCTTATAGATTTGATTTTGATTTTCAAAGTTTGAAATGACAGGTATAAATTAATTCTGTTACATGGGAAGAAATACAACATTTTCAGATAGACCCAGCAGGAGTCACGGTCAATTATTCTAACAACTTGACACAAGACATGAAAGTATTCTTTCCTCACTGGTAACTGATATTCCTCTGATCCCATTAAATGCTGGTATCAAGATAAGGAATAAATATCCTAGAATATGGTCTGCCATTATCTCTTAACATTTCTGAAAATCTTAGAGGGAAAAGACAGATGTGATACAATGTTAACTTGGACTAAGCTTTTGAAGGCCTTTTCTTAAAAAATGAATGTTGACTAATCTAAAAATCCTCAAAAGTTCCACTGACAGTTTCAGCAAACTAAGTTCTTGCAGCCCCAGAAGTTATTTCCGCTGAAGTCAGCAGGAGCTGTTTTCTGTTTCACTAAGAGGAAGACTGATCTCGGTCTCCATACTTATAAACATAAATGAATTCACATACATTTAGCATTGGTGACAATAATAAGAATAATTTATCAAGTGTATGCATTATTTCCATAGTATAGGGGTTTTACTTTTAAAAGGAAAGGGTAGTTTATTTTGCTGCATTGCTCCCCTTTTCACTAGAACTAAAATACTTTTAATTAAAAAGCACTTGAAATGAAAAATGTTGGCTACCTATTTTAGAGAGAAAATAAGTCTTGACAGAACACTGGAAGTGAAACAATATTTATCACAAAAGCTAAAATTCAATTCAGAGGTCCAAATCTACACAAAAAGAAAATTCCCTTTGCTCAGTGGTTAAAAGTCATAATTCATTCCCATGATACATGTGTTAACCCTGAAGTTCACCTCCTGAGGTCTCTGTCTGGCAGTCAGATGTGAGCTCCAACAGCTGCAGAGAACCTCACTAAGGTTTGAAGGACTATGAGCAGGACTTGCAAGATCATACAAGGTTTAACCCTTGATTTCATCCTTAGGACAAGAGAGATATAGAAGCGCATTAAATGTGTGAAAGGGGCAAACCACAGAAGGAGGGTCAATGACATTTCCAGCCCAATTTGTATGATCCGGGACATGTAAACTGACAATCAGGGGTAAGTCATGGGGAGAGAGAGATGGGGAACATCCTAAAGGATACTTAGGGAAACCAAGGGAGCTCAGGGGAAAGCTGGGAGTTAGTAAGGTTCTCACTAGGACCAGAGGTGACAGATACCAATTCACTGTACAGATAGGAAGAGCTTTATTAAAAAAAAAAAATAAAATTAAACCCAGTAAATTATCGAAGCTAGCAGAGATTTAGAAAAGGAGTTTTAAAGAACGGGGGTTTTGTAACAGGGGGATCATGTTTAAAGGGGTTCTTTCTCCCAGGATGACACCTCCTGTAGCTACAAGCGCCCTTTACAAGAGCGGCTCACGGGGCCGCCCCCACCCGGCCCTGGCCGCCGCGGGACCTCCGGGCAAAGCGCTCACGGCGGGAGCCGCAGCTCCGCCACCTCCCCGAGGAGGCCCCGGGCCGCGCCACCCACCTCCGCCGAGCTCGGGCACCGTCAGGTCCCGCTCCCGGCTGTCCACCTTCTTCAGGTACTGGTAGACCAGGTTCTCCTTCTCCTGGGCGGTGTCGGCGTCGAGCAGCGCGTACTCGAGCTGTGTCTGTGCGGGCAGCAGCCCCGCCAGCCCGCCCGCCGCCATCGCCTCGCCCGCCCGCTGTTACGGGCCTGGCGCTTCAGCGCCGCACATTCGGCACCGCCCGCGGCGCCGGGCGGAACGCCGCGATCGGAAAAGAAAATAAACCACAAGCACAGGCAGGCGGTAACGCGCCTGCCTTAAAGCGGGACCTCCTCACTTATTCCCTGTTTTTACATATCCTTGGTATCCACAGCAGCACATTCCCGAAGGGAGCCCGCGGTGGACATTCCCGCGCGGCAGATTCAACACAGCCCGACCGGCGGCTTCTGTGTTTGTAAGGTGTGAAAATTGAGATGTGCCGGGACAAAGCTCAAACAAGCAATTTAAACGCTGAGATTTTTTTTTTTTTTTGTGTGGGGGGGATACTAAGGGAGGAGGGAAAGCTGAGCGACAGCCGCGGTGACGAACCTGCGGAAGCGAATGCGCGGCGGGGAAGGGGCGGGAGGCGCCGCCCGCCATCCGCGGAACCGGCGGGAGCTCGGGACATCCCAGGGAGCATCCGGATACTCTGTGGGCACCGGGACATTCCAGGGGCATCCCGGGATACTCTGTGGGCACCGGGACACTCCGGGAGCAGCACCGGGACCCCGGCAGCGATCCCGTAGCTGAACTCTTCGTTTTTTTTTTTAAATCTTCCCGCTCGGGAGCGAGGTGTCCGAGCTGCCTCTCCCGAGGCCTGGTAGATGCTTAGGAGCGGGGACAGCTGGAGGAAATGGCTCGTCCTGCAAGTCTTGGCAGACTCGGGTCCTGTTTAACAGAAGTAGCAAATCTTCAAAGAGGCGCTCGTTGAATTATTTTTTAGGATAGGATCCCCCATGCTTTTGTCCCGTCACGGACTGCTGCGTGGTTTTGGCCCAGTGTTGATTTTTTAATATGGGGTTCTGGGCCTTTTCCTATATAGTGAAGAGTGGAGGGAGGAGAAAATATATTAGCGGGAGGAAAGGCAGGTTTGTGAACTGTTACTTAAAAGAAAGGGGTGTATTTCCTGTGTTGCCATGTCTGAAGATGCTTTACTGGAAGAGGAGGACATTTGGGAATACAAATCTATTAGGAAGCAAAAGCATCAAGGTAATTCACAGAGTGTCTCTACACCTGTGCAGGAAGTAAGTGATGGCAATGGTAGGCCAAAAAGAAAGAGAAATAGGAAAAAGAAATTCGTGGAAAAAACTGATACACCGCAGAAAACCAAGCGGAGATCACGGCCAAATCAGGATGTGGATCAATGTAAAGATGACAGTAGTGTGCACCCCAGGAAAGTGTGAGTAGCCTGACGGAACAGAGCTCACAAAAGGCAAAACCCGTGCATGATGGATACTGTCCCAGCTGCCAGATGCCTTTCTCTTTGCTATTGGTCCAGACACCTCAATGGCACGTTGATGAATGTTTGGATACTCCAGGATCCATTGAAAAGGTATGAAGAGTAAAAAAAAAGGCCTTTGAAGAAAAGTTGGAGGTTTCTCACATAATGTTGCTTTAAACTTTGTTTTTCATATTTAGCTCAAAATCTGAGATAGTAGTTGGTATGATTTTTTAAATGTTGTTACTGATCAATACTGGTTTTGTAAAAAAATTTGCTGCTTTGTGAAGAACATGGAAATCTGACATGAAAATCTCATTTTGGAATCTAATCTCAAAACTCTGAGAGTAGTGATAAAAGATTCATGGCTGTTTATCAAGCTCCAGTTTTAGTAGTTCACTGAAGAAAAAGAAGGTGCATATTTGCCATTTAAATCTAAGGAAACTGTTAAAATTGCTAAGTCAGTGTCAGAAAAAACCTTAAGTTACAAGGCTGCTACTTTTGACATCAAGTTTCTTTCTCCTTATGTATAGATTCTATTATTCTGTATCCGTGTTGTTACTGATTTGCCCGCCCGTTGTCTAAGGACATCTGGAACCTGAAATATGCTAATTTACTTGAAATGTTTGCTCCTGGTCCAGTATGATTTAGAAATTTTATACAGAATTTACATGAACAGCCTTGTATCATAACACAGCACAGTTTTGTTTGGAGTTCTGTACAAGAGGAATAAAACTGACACATTCCAATTTCAAAACTGACACATACCAAATTATAGTTTCATGGGGAAATACCATATCTGAACAGATTCAGGTATCCAATTTATGTCCTTAGTACACCTCATAACTTTGAAAATCAGAAAACATACAGTCAGGAAACTTGACTGAAGGCTGCTTTAGGTAATGCAGTCACTTTCCTTCTTACATCTTTGTAACTTTCCTTGAACCTTCTTCTTCAGAACAATGAAATGCTGATCCTTTAATGCTGATTTTGGCAACAGTTTTAATTTAAGGCAGGTGTGTTAACACCTCACTGCCATCTTTTACTCCTATAATTAGCAGATGGAAACTACTTCTGATTGATTTATGCACTCACCTTAAAACCCTCAACAATTAAGCTAGCAAACTCTCAACATAAAAAAGCAGGAACAGCCACAGATTTTTTTTTTTCTGGCATCTCAATGCTGGATATTTTTTCATGTAAGTAAACAGGACTTTTTTTTTTTAAATGTTATACATAACCCAGCAGACAATTTGGAATGGAATTTCAGGTTGATTCAGAACTGAGATTTGTTTTGTTTTGAAAAAATTGAGCAGCATTTATTTGTTTATTCTTTTTATTTTAAACATTTGGCCTTTTTTGGTGCTAATGCTCTGAGCTTGTTGCTTGCATGTGAGACAATTCTAAATTAGAAGGTATATGATTAAGCTGAGCATAGCATTGAAGCAGGTTTAAGTATTCTTGTTGTTAAAGGGCTGTATAATTCAGGCATAGTGCTGTATTAGCTGCAGGAGCTGTTTGGTTTTAGGTTGGAAGCATTCTCATTTCTACCTAGCTCAGGGCAGGAGGCCTTGGCAGCTTGAAAATTCCTTTTTAACCTATGCCTTCTGTCCTCCAATAGCTGTATTTATAAGAAAAAGCTCTTAAGTTGTGTGTCACTTGTGATTTTTGTTTTAATATTTATGCCAGCTATATTTGCAAGGATATTAACATTTCATCTCTATTTATCTTTTCATAGAGTGTCCTGATGGTTTGCTGTGTACTTCCACTATTCCATCCCACTACAAGCGTTACAGCCATTTTCTACTTGCAGCAAACAGAGCAGGAGATTATCTTGTAAACTCTTCAGGAAACACTTTGGAGATGCAGATGACATGTTCTACTGCTGCAAAGCCCAGCTGTTTCCCCAGTCATGTAGAAGAAATCTCACAGAATGAGAAACCACCTAATGATACAAAACATGTCCCTAATGATGACTGTGCATTGATGATACAGAGTTCACCGCAAATGAAGTCTCCAAATATAGTCAGTAAAAGTAGTTCCTTGTTTGCAGATGTTCAGAAACCTCAACAGACATTTCTGCTTACACAGACCACAGATAATAGTTGTAAATTTGAATTTTTTGATTTTGCATCCTCTCAAGAAAGTGAAACAGGAGAAGATCTGTGTAGTCAGAAAGATGCAGGTCAGCCAAGTCTGCTAAAGTCAAAAGCAGACTTCAATGACTGTGAAATTTCTTACTCTCCACTGAGTACATTTGAGGAAAGTGAAGAGGAAGCTGAGGAAGAGGAGGAGAAAGTAGAAGTGTCACAGGATAAATTATTCAAAGTGCAGAACTTGGAAGATGAAGACTCTAGTTCTGAGGAATTTAAAACATTTGATGAGCTCTTACAGAAGAAACCTCAGTATGAGCATAGCAAAACAGGAGATTTTGTAAATAAAAAACCCTCTGTGAGGAAGTAAATACATTGAACCACCTGAATCATCAGCAAGGGGTGGTAGCCAGTGGGTCCTCTTTTACTTCTAATTGTGAGGGGGCTGAAGAGCCAGGATTGATTTCCTCTGCTGCCAAAGCAGGTAACACAGAGTCAGGAGGTAGTGGTGCCTGTGCTTTGGATTCTGCATACATGAGTTTTGCTGAAGCATCATCACTGCTAGACAGAGAAGATGCTGGTTCTCTTCTGACACAGGAGAGTAATGTTTTGAGGGAGCCAAGTAACATTTTAACTGATACAGATAAAGTGACTGCCAATGCAATTGAAGAAACAGCTCACCAGGAGAGTTTGCAGACAGTAGTGGAGAAAAAGGAAATCTTCATACAGCTGCTGTGTGCTTTCCCAGCCCCAGCTCTAAGTCAGTGGCATCTCTCTCTTTAGCAAACGTGAATGCTAAATTGAGTCCTGCCAAAGAACTCAAACAAATGGATATTGGTGTTTTTTTTGGGTTAAAACCCAAAGCAAAAGAGGAAAGTAAAGGAGAGATGTGTTTGAGTCAGAGAAAGCAGATACCAAGTTCAATAACTCCCAATGGAAAGAGGCCTAGACAGCAAAAAAGGAAAGCTGAGGGGTCTGTGGAAGATGTAGAAGAAGTTACAGAAAGTTCAAGTAAAAATGAAGCCATGGCAGAAGTAATTTCTGGTGGCCGACGAAGGTGGAGAAAAAAATTTAAAGAATTACCTGCTACAGGTGAAGGACCAAGAAAAAACTGCCCTTTCTACAAGAAAATACCAGGTAACTTGCTTTCTGTAGAGGTTAATTAATTTTGGCTAGAGTGTTGTATTTTTTTCCTAATTTTAGGCTTTGGTATGATTACTCTTGATAACTACTTTCTTGAATTATTTTTAATGTATCCCTTGTTAATACACTCCTAATTCCTGAATTTAATCTTTTACATTGTTTCATTTGTGCCTGAAAACATGGCTGTCAATAGCAATTACATCCTTAGCACTAAGTTAAAAGAATTGAGTTTAATTTTGCATTAGAAATTCAATTAGAATAAGAAATATGATTTATTACAACTGTGAAAGCAAAGGAAGAAAACCGAGCAGAATAGTTTAGTTAAGGAAAAAACCAAGAATTTCTCAGAATCTCCTCAAGCAATTACTTAAATTACAGGATGATATTCATAGCCTCACAGTTCTGTTTACCAATGAAGCACTGTCTTAGTCTTAGGAAGCTATTTGAAGAAACCAAATAGAAATACACTGGTGATCATAAGTGCCAGGCTGCTGCTTGAAAACTGACTTAAGTCTTTGTGGGGCTACATCAGTGCCATGAGTGCCATGGGTTCCATGGGCTTAGAAAATGTTGCCAATATAATAACTTGAAGACCAGACTCCTGTGAGTACAGTGCAATTTCAAAGTTGCTTTGTTATTACCTATGTTATCTTTATTCTGAAGTTTGTTACTACATTTGACTGGTTATCTATGTTGCTAATGGGTATATTCATCCCCATGGCCTGGTGTAATTCAGCCTCCCTGAAGTTTTTCTGGTATCGCCTAAACACTTGGGGATTTTTTGGCTTGTGATTTTTACTTAGCAGACTGCTGTGGTTTTTTGGGCTTGCAAATACTTGAAGTTCTAGCTGCAAGTAAGTCAAGCTATTTCTAGTTCTCCTTGAAGATATGGGAAATTTGTGTAACAAAATGAAAATATTTAAGTGCCAGCGGCTGAATTAGTTCTGTGCGCTGTTGGGTAGTTTTAAGAAAGTATAACTCAGTGTAAAAGGACCATTTGTCAGTATATTTGCATTTTAAAAAAATAAATTTGCAGAGATGCACAGGTGTCTTTATGCAACATTTTTAAACAAACAACAGCTCACTGAAAGCATAAAATGGCAAATCAGGCATGTTTCATCTCAGCAGATATATTCAAAGACCTCAGATTTCTTGCTTAATAATGATGTGGTTGCATGTTTTAAGAGGAGTGTTAACTGTAGAATAATTGAAGAATTGCAGTTTAATTGCAAAATGCATTCTGTTAAGCTGCAGTTACCTGTTTCATTTTGTGTTAAGATGTCGGTATTAGATTTCAATCTAACTGAACTTTCAGAATACCATCTAAATGCAGATAAATGTGTTTTATTTGCTTAACCAGTTGCCATCTGTATAGGATGGCAGCTAACCAACATATTTGGGAGGCCTGTGAAAGCATTTATATGTGGATACTATGTGAAATTTTTATTTTAGTAAGTGAAAATCTCTTTTCGCAACTGTTCACTGATACACAAACCGTGTTAATCTTTAAATGGCTCCTTAAACTGTTTGAAGTGTAACTATTACCTTTTAATTGGGAAGAAAGCAAGAAAACAAAAGCAACATCTAAATAGAAACTGGTTCTGAGTTATGGGTGTTCACTGACTGGCTTCTCTTCCCTTTTTGCTCTAGGAACTGGTTTTACAGTTGATGCCTTCCAGTATGGAGAAATTGAAGGCTGCACAGCTTATTTCCTTACTCATTTTCACTCTGATCACTATTGTGGGCTAACAAAAAACTTCAGGTTTCCAATCTACTGTAATAAGGTAAGGTTTTTCAAGATTGTTAGATATTGTCCATTCTGCATTCAAATGGAATCACTTCTGTAGTGATGAAAGTAAATAGAAGATCAGTGGTTGCATTGTTAGGTCAGTTAGGCACAGTGGTTATGTACAGGGGAATCTGCAATTTGCTTGTAAGGAATCCTTACCCTGATTTGACTGATGAAGATGACCAGTGAAACTTCCCTGTCTAGATACCATGCCAATAATCAAGTTTAAAAGGATCTCTAGAGGTCATATAGACTGACCCCCTGCACAATGTGGGTCTAACTTCAAAATTAGATCAAACTGCAGGGAGCCTTTGTCAGCCAAATTTTGAAAACAGGCCAGATTTCACTATGTTTCCTTACAACCTGTTGCAGTGCTTACCCACTCTGAATTTTTTTCCTAGTACACATTTGAAATGCCTGTTTTTGCAACCTGAGATTGTAGCTTGGGGTTTTTTGTGTGCATCATGAGGAAGAATCTGGCTCCATCTTCTCTATAACTCTATTCAAGTGATGGAAGTCTGAAATTAGATTCTACTTAAGCCATCTCTTCTCCGCATTAAGTAAGTGAGTTGTTTTAGCCTGGTCCTCTGTGTCCTGTGTTTCAGGCTGCTGAATGGCCAAGACTACCATTAGCTGTCATATGTCTAACCAGCTCTTTACTTGTAACATGGTAGGACACCTTACTTAATCAACCCATAACCAGAGTTTGCATCAAAAAGAGTGTTTATCGTTTAGTCTGGAAGTTTCCTGGAATGCTTTTGTCCCGTGTTGCCCTTCTAGTAGATGCTGGGGAGACTGCAGTCCTCCATGATAAGATCCAGGGGCCTCTTACCTGGAAACTTCTTCAGTTGTTTAAAGAAGGCTTTACCCACCTCCTTTTCTTGACTTGGCAGTTTGTAATATGTTATTCCTCCTTGTTTTCCTTCTCTCTGATTCCAATCCATAATCTATTGACAGGCTTTGAAAAGTTTCTTAGGACAGCTTTTTTGAGGCTGCTTTCTAGAGGTGAAATGCTACTGAAAGGCTTGATTATGCCCAGGACCTTATAGTTTCTCTCTAAGCCAGACTGACTGGCTTTGAGAGCTTTTGTTTCTGAAATAAACAGGCGCTGCTTTTAGATTCTTCCTATCCCATTTTAAATCTTTTTCCTTTTTCAGATAACTGGCAATCTGGTGAAGAGCAAGCTTCGAGTCCAAGAGCAGTATGTCCACGTGCTGCCCATGGACACGGAATGTACAGTGGATGGGATCAAAGTGTTGTTGCTCGATGCCAATCAGTAGGTATCATTGCATTTGTTGTGGAAAATTTGTATATGTAGAATGTTAAAGATAACCAGCTGTACAGATGCAGTTTATGTTTTCATGATCTTTAGGTTTTCAGTGGATCTGAGAAAGTAAGGATGAAAATACCTGACATTCCTGAGGTGGCTTAGTAACATGCATTTTCACTTCAGAAGTGAATTAGACATGTAGGAGCCTAAATTTCTTGCAAGTAGTTAACTCACCTATTTCAAAAGCTATCTTCAAAAATGAAACAGGCTTTTTTGAATTTTAGTTTAACTTTATTTTGTTTTGAGTACATTGTATTAACCACTCTGAGTATGTTGTATTAACCATTCATAGCTCCCTAATTTTATTTTGTTTGGAGTGCATTATATTAGCCACACATAGCTCCATAATTTTTATGCTTGTTAAGGGGTAGAATCATTTTTCTAATGGTCTGGACACTTTTTGTTTTTTTGGTGTGTAGTTGGGAACATAGTAGATTTGATTATCAGATACCTTAGGCTTCTGTAGCTTCAACTGACAACAGGGAAATCTTGAGCTAAAGAAAAATGTGGTACTTTGGATCCTGTGAGAGACACAACATTTTTAAAACTGAACTTCAAAGAAAAGTCTGTTGAACTTTGGAACAAGACTTCTGGATTCGGTGGTAAAGGGTGAGATTTTTGTCTGTTGCACTGGCACTAACTGGTAATGCTGGATTTAGAGTTCAGTAGCACCAATCCTGTTCTCTTGCCTTTCTGCCTCTTGGTACCTTATTTGGCCATGGGCTAGAGGAAAAGTCCCTTCCCTGCAGTATATATATTGAAATGCAGGACTGTGTCACAGCTGGTTTGAATATTACCTAGTGTAGGATTTGTTTGTAGTCGGAAAGATAAGATTCCATGGAGCCCTCTGAGAACCTTTTCTAGGAATGAAGGAAGCTTTGTTGCTTGTGTAGTTTGGACAATTCTCATTTTTCCTGTTTGTCTCTCTGATCCTCTGCTTCCATTTAAAAGGCGTATATGCCTTAGGTACAAAGATCAGCTTCTTGGAGAGTTCACCAGTTCTGTCATTTTAGCTCTGATTCATGACAGTTTTTCCTCTTTTGAGATTTCGTTTACCCTTTGCAGATGGTTGATACTTAAAGTAGTCCCATTCTGGTTTTCTAGTCTGAGCTCTTGCCCTTCAGGTACCAACTGCAGAAGGTGCAATGGATTTGCTGTTGCTAGTAAGAGTGTTTGTATTCATAATCATGGATTTCTGGATGGAGAATAACATTTAAAATCTGCAAAGAGAATTTAAAAGAAAATACTTCAGCAAGTCCTGCAGGACCAAAGTTGAATCTGCAGTAATACAATTCTCTTTCTCCTGAATAAGAATGCTGCTTCTCTTTGCTATGCTGTTTCCCCTTTGAATCAAGCAGTAGAACCTCAGAGATTGCAACTGAGGCAGCATCTTTGTCATACCTAGAAGATGGGGCTTGATTGCTTTGCTGCTAAATTAGGCTGCATAGTAGCTGTGATTTAAAATGCTGTTCTGCATACCTTCCTGCTGCTGCAGGGTGGTCTATCTCTTAAGGCGTTTTACCAGTACAGAGAGCTGACAGAATTGGTGTGGGGATTGTTTGTGTTTCAGTTGTCCAGGTGCAGCAATGATCCTTTTCCGTCTACCCAGTGGAACTGTTATTCTGCACACGGGAGACTTCAGGGCAGACCCTTCCATGGAACGCTACCCTGCTTTGGTTGGTCAGCAAGTCCACACCCTGTACCTTGATACAACGTAAGTTGTCCTTAAACTGAATTTTTTTTTTTTTTAGTTTATACCCTTACTCTTTTCAGTTTAGTGAGACTTTATAAGAACCAAATAAATTACATTACATTATGTTACTGTTTTAACACTAATTTAGTGTTGAATAAAAACAGGTATTTATTAAAATTTCATGTATGTGTAGCTTGTTCAACTGTTATGCTGTTACATGAGGGAATAAAAGTGGGTGGTGGAAAAGATGCTGAAGTATTTACTCAGATGACCATATTATTTACAAGTGGTATCAAATTCTGACGATCAGCTGAACACTCAATACAGTGTTCAGCTCTAAAACAAGAGCTTCATGGAACATTGGTTTTCTGTGGATTCAACTCTGTTATGAAAGGAGGTGTGGAGGAATTCAAAGCCAGTTGAAAGCCAAATGGTTGAATCAGTTGTCCGGGTTTTCATTAGACCTTTCTCTGACTCAGGTATATAAAATTGTTTTTCTGTGTGTGATGACTAATGCCCTGTTACAGACTTGTATTTCTGTTCCATATGTTTCTGTGAATGAATAATGCCTTATGTTATGGTTTCTGTGTATGACAAAAAATAGACATAAAGATGTAATTAGTACGTGATACAAATATCCAGCTTGAAAGAGCATTTGATATTTATAAGAAGAAATTGTAGAATTCAGTGTCAGGGAGTGAATAGTGGTAGAGAAAACACTGGTATGCTCAGTGTAAATTTTATTGCAGCAATTTCACCTGGGCGCCTCAGTGTTTCTAGTAAACTGAAATTCTAAAGAAGAATAATGTCTTTTTCATTTATTGTATGCATGCGGTTTTGAGGGCCTTCTTGATAGTTTCAAATGCCTTTTGTCGTGTAACAAAGTGTTATAATTTGTTTCTCTGCCCCAGATACTGTAGTCCTGAATACACTTTTCCTGCGCAACAAGAGGTGATCCAGTTTGCTGTCAATATCGCCTTTGAGACAGTGACTCTAAACCCACGTACCCTAGTTGTCTGTGGCACTTACTCCATAGGAAAAGAAAAAGTTTTTTTAGGTATGTAAAAGAAGTGTGCTGGATCAAATAACCAAATAAATATCTAAGCTAGGGTTAAAAGATCTCTTTCTTGAAGACATAACAGGTCGCTTTAGTCTGGATGTTCAGATATTGTGTAAAGAAATTAAATATGTTTAATAATCTTACTGCTATTTTTTTAGAATTCTAGTCAATAAGATTTAGCTTTCTAAAAGAAGCAGTTTTTCTGCCATGATTACATACCCTCCCTTCTTCCCCTGAATATACTGGCAGCCAGTTTGGATACCAAATGAGTGAATGTATTTAATTGATTGTGGTGAGAAAATGCTAAGGGCAAATAAAAAATAAATAAATGAGCTCTTTTGTGACATTTTTGTTGTTATAATTCATATCATGAATAAACAGCAAAAAGTAGTTCTTAGACTTCTATTTTGAAATTTTCCGTTCAGGTTTATATCATGTATTCTCTTAAATCATAGCATCACCTACTTTGGAAGGGACCACCAGGTTGCTCAGGCCCTATCGTAATCAGTTTTAATGAAATCAGTTTTAACAGAGCCTTTGGCAAACAAAGCACACCTTTTCTGACTTAATGAAAATCTTGTGTTCTATGCTTCACTCAATTAAAGCACTAGGAACCAACATGGTTGCCTAAATGTACACTCTAGAGCAGGCAGCTGTGTAGCATTTGTGCTTTTGTGTAAAATCATCAATTCAAGACTTACCCTCGCTGAAATTTAGTCTGTCTTTAATGTGGGCTGTTTGTCACATCTTCCAAGAACGGCATGTTTCTGGCATATTTGGAATAAATACCAGTTCACCTCAATGATGTTTTACCAAATAAGTATGACTTAGAATTTATCAAGGTACTTCTCTTTCCAATTGTCATACCAAATTCTGCTGCTAAAATGTTGGGGGAGAGTTTTTTAACAGCCATTACAGGTTTCTCTTCTTAATTAAAAATTATCTAGTAAAATAATCAGGAATATCTCCAAAACGAAAAAAAAAAAAGAACTCCTTTATAATTTTCTTTATCTGATTTCTTCCCAATTATCCTACAGCAATTGCTGAAGTTCTGGGCTCAAAAGCAAGTATGTCCCGTGATAAGTATAAAACACTGCAGTGCTTGGAGTCAACAGTTGTTAATTCCCTCATCAGTGTGGACTGGAATGGTTCTTTGCTTCATGTTCTTCCCATGATGCAAATTAATTTTAAGGTAAGTTCAGAAAATATTCTGAATATTTCAATAATATAACCAAAATATTTTGATTAACCTGCTATTAAACTTCTTGTGGCTTCTCCCAACCAGTGCTGTGTTTGGTGCTTTTTAATCTCTTGTCGGATCATATTTATTTAGTGTAGTTTTGACATGTAGCAATACATTGAAAATGAAATGCAATTAAACATTAATAACTTCTCCAAACATGATATGGTGCTTGTACAAGATAAGATGAGGCTTGTTCAAAGACTTGCTCTTTGGAGGCCTTTTTGAAGTAGATTTATGTAATGACTGCAGGATCTGTCCTATTAGCAATTAATATATTGTGACATGGAGTCCCTATTTTCAGCCTTTTACCTGGTCAGATGTAGGAAAAGACTAGAAGGATTTTCTGCATGTGAGTCTCTGTTTTGAGGCAGCCTGTGAACGTGACCAACTTCCAAATCCGGTGTCTGGTAAAAAAGAAATAGATTCTCTATTCTTCTCAGTCCAATTTCCCTGCATTTATAGCCATATTTTCATCTTTTAAAAGAATATTCACTCTCTTTCTGTGCTGATGATTTACATGGGGATAAGATTCCTTGAAAATCATTGAAGACTCACATGGAAACAAATACATGCACTGTAGGACACCTTGTATATACACATGCTTTAGTTTTTCCACACACAGTCTTCTCTACTATTTGTAGCAAAAGCAAGTAAACCATCTTATTTTAAAACATTGTTTCATCTAAGTAGTTTTCAAATGCACATTTTGGTTGAGATTTGAGTGAGTTTTTGTTGTTGAGAGTTTCTGTGGAGATTTCTTAGTTAGGAAGGGTGACTAATTTTTGGATGAGCCTAAATAGACTACAAAATATCAAATGACATTAAGGTAAAGCAGCAGACTCTAGATTAAAGGTAACCTGTAAGAAAGAGGAAAACAGAGATTGTTTATGCTTTACAGACTTGGATTCATTTTCCTGTTTTGCTTCAGACCTGCTGTGCCATCTCAAGCAAATCCTTCAGAGCAAGACGTTATTTAGCTGCAGGACTAGTCAAGGTCAGAGTTGACCTAAAAAGGAGAAAAAGAGGCTGTATGATTTGGATGGGAGCTGCAGGAGATGGAACCTAATATCTTAATGTTTTAACTTTGTTCTATAATGTTTTCCATGGTGGGGCAGAAACTGAGTAATGGAAATGTGTATGGATTTATATTTAATGTGTTGTCTTAACCAGTAATATGTTTTAGTTTCTTCTGCAGATTTCTGGGTTCTTATATGATGCTGCTGTCACCTGTTCCAGCATGTATGGCATGCTCACAGAGCTGACTTTCAGGGTGTGATTGTACCACAAGGATGTCTAGACAGCTTTACTTCTCAGAGAGAGGCAGTTGTATCATGCAGGGTCTCATCTCTGGGAACAGGAGGTTCTAGATGAATCTAAAGCATGACAGAAGCGATGCCTGGACCCTGGAAAGGGCCAGGAAAGATTAAAGGCACAGTGATCTCATCTAGTGGATGAGAGTCCTGATCTAAGAGCAGGGCCGTCTGGACTGGGGCTTTGACCTCACTTGTTGAATGTGGTCTTGTGCTGTCATTAGGAAGGTTGTGTCCATGTAAGCTGGGAGTGCTGTGTAGACTTCCAGAGTGCTAAACATCCAGTGGGGTCAGCAGCTAGATAAGTGCCTGGGTGGAATGTATTATCAGTAAAATGTGAAGAATATTAAATGCTTAAAGATGAGTTCATATGACCGTTTAGCTTGCTTCTGCATGTGAACTCAGCAAAGACAGTATTTTAAAAATAAATTATCTGATCACTTGCAATCCTGTTCTAGTTAAAGAACGGTGAATGATATCATCCTACTTTTACAGACCATGTAAATGTTGATACCATCATCTCTAGTTGGATGGTTTTTTGTCTTTTGTTGGATTATACAACATACATTTTTCTTGATTTACTGGCTCATTACTGGGAAAGCCAGATTTTTTTTTTTTTAGTGATTCTCATCACTAAATGCCAATGGTTTCATTTTCTTCTGGGTCTTTCCTGCCTCTTCTATTTGATCCTCAGCCATACTCAAGAACATAATCCTACTTCTTAATTGGGCTAATTTCCTGCTCGTGTAGTTTCAGCTGTGAACCTACAAATCCATGAAATAATGAATAAACTTTTTGTGTTGTTGCATTACTGTTGGATTGGGTTGGGTTCTTCATGTTCTTTTGTGGGTTTTTTTTCTATGTATTGCTCTGGCTTTCTTGAAGAGTTTGTTTATTAGGAGGTGATATCAAACTTACTTCAGGTGCTGTCTTGGTCAAAAAGTGAGATGATATGCTGTACATTCATCTTGTGGATATTCTAAATTAGTAACATTCACATAAATTTAAAAAAGAAATTATGTCTAGTGAATTTTAAAGTAAAATATTTATAAAAATAAACCTTTCATTGCTGCAATATTGCAAGTGGATTTGATATATAAAAAGAAAATATTTAAAAAAAAAAAATCAAAGAGATGTGATTCGTCACTGCAGTATTTGGTTGTACCCCAGTAAAATACAGGGGTTGCTGTGTGTGCTGACAAATGGCTGTTCTTGAATAAGCCAGGTGAGTTTAAGTGGTCTTAGGGCTGATGGTAAATTAAATATTTAATCATGTTTGAGTCTTTTCCTACCTTATGGAATCTGTTTGTGTATACTGCTGGCTTTAGTGACACTGTAGATAATAGGCTTCATGGTGATTGAAGGAGGTTGATTTAGCAATGAAATATATTTTCCGTTTTAAAAGGATGAAGATTTAGAACAGTGTTGGCAAAAGCAATAAAAGAAGAGATTGGAATGTGTACTTAAAGGGGACTTGTTATGAATAAACACCGTAGTAATTTGGTTTGGGGAAAGAGACCATCTTTTCCAAAGTGTACGCATGGTTCTTTTGCAACAAACAATTTTTTGTAAGAGTCATCAATTGAGGCTTCTGCCACAGGAATATACAGTGGAAAATTTCAAGAGAACTTGTCTCTGTGGGTCTGTGAACCTCTTTTAGGTTGCTTAGCTCTGCAGTGTCTTGTACTAGGATTGAGGTGAGACTTTCAGAAGTGCCTGTGATCTAAATGCACAAATAATTTTTTATAAGATTGAAATTGCATCCTTAATGTGAATGTTGTACAGTTGATTTATAACAAAATTTGAAAGCAGATTAGCACTGGTTAATATAATAATCATTGTATTTGAAGTACTATATTTAGATTTCATTAGAGCAAGGGGAGCAAATATGTGAATAATTACCTTTAGCTATGTTAATCTTCCCAAAATGAAGTGCGAAGGAGAATTAGATTGCTGTAGTTATACCTTTAATCAAGGACTGAACAGTTGCAGTGTATTGAGTCATGGCAGTGAGCCATAATTCCTGTTGCTGAATGAAGTGTGTGCTGTGGTAGGGTTTTGTTAGTGCTTTATGTGCCTTGTTTGATGGATTCTGTATGTTGCTACTGTACATTGTACTGAAGGTGTTTTTACATGTGGCAGTGTCCCAGGCAGCTTTCTGCTGCCCTGTTTAATAGTTTTCAAGTGTCTGACACGTTGGTTAGTGTTCTATCAACAGCCCATCTGTCCCCCTCTACCCTTCTCTTTTAATCAATCTTTATTTTGTAGTCTTCTTCCTCCATAATAAAAAGTTTATGATTCTGAATTCTATAACCTTACAGGACTTTGAAATGGAAAATGTACCTTTAAGATTTTTATAGAGGACACATGAAATTGATTTTCTATTTTTAACTTGAAGTCATGCCTACTTCACTTTATCCAGGAATAGGATTGTACGTTCCTTATACCTGGAAACTTTTTCAAGTTAATTTTTTTAGAGTGAAAGGATGAGAAGTGGTTTCCTTCCTGTCATGAGTGGAGATTTGGTAAAGCATAGTTTAGTCACGCACTGGCTTGCTGCAATTTTTTTGGGTAGCTTAATTAACTCTGGGTGCTTCTGGGTGTAAACAGGCATTGGGATCTCAGTGGCACAAATTAATCAGATGATTTTGCACTGAAGCAGCTTTCACCACATTCTGTCTCCTACTCAGCTGCAAGAGTGCTGACCTCCAGCTTAGAGGGGAAAATTAATGACTTGGGGAGCAAGATTTGTAACAAGATGTGATTTTACCTTATATATTCTGATCTGTAATCCATAGCTGTCCTTATGTGCTTAATTCAGATGAAGCAATTGAGGTCTTCAGGGACAAGTTGGTTTGCAAATGTGAATATGTATCATTAATAATTTCAAGGCAGATGATATTTAAAATTAAAAAGATAATAGCATATGAAAATAAAATGTAGTCTGAAGTCTCTCCATCATGAAATCTCCAATCTTTAGTCTAATTAGCTATTTATTGGGTTTAAGTATATGCTTTTTTTTTTCACAGGGCTTACAAGATCACTTGAATAAGTTTTCTGAGAATTTTGATCAAGTTCTGGCTTTCAAACCTACTGGATGGACCTACTCTGATTCATGTCTTTCTCTGACGGATATCAAACCTCAGACAAGAGGAAACATCACCATATATGGTATAAGAGTGGCAAAGATTTAACTTTGTGTGGATGCTTTTCGTATTTTTTATTCTGGAAAATCTTACTGTTTTTTGTAACCACTACTTTTTCTGGTAACTCATCAAGAAACTGAACAGGTCTCTCCAGGAGAGATCTGTGAACTGACTAATCAAGAACAGCATAAATGCAGATTTTTGCATACATTTTGCACCTCTCCTCCTCGTGCAAATAAAGGCTTTCATCTGATACATGTAGAGACTGCAAGAATGGAGTCTTGGCCTGACTGATGCTGGTGGCACTGCAGTTCCAGAGCCAAGATTTCATTCCATGTCTTACTTGTTTCTGACAGACTGGGTCTTCCTCTTCCTCTCGGTTTTTATTGGTGGGTGGAGCTGAATCTCTTAATTTTCATTTAACCAGGTGATTGATATTGCTCAGTTTGCACTGATGAGTGACTTGGTGACTTAATGCAAGGTAATTTTCCTAGAAGGAAAGTTGGGGGTTTTTGTTTTACCTTAGCTATAAACTTTAGATCCCAAATAAAAATTCAAAAAAACTTCTCTAAAGTATTTCTGAGCTGGAAAGTTTGCAAAGTGCTTTAGGAAGAAGCTAAGTAGACTGACTTAGTAGACTGTGATTTTTTTTTTCATTTCAGGGATTCCTTACAGTGAACACAGCAGTTACCTGGAAATGAAGCGTTTTGTTCAATGGTTGAAGCCACAGAAAATCATCCCCACTGTAAATATTGGTGACTGGAGAGCCAGAAGCTTGATGGAAAAGCATTTTAGAGACTGGATGATTGAGGACAGTGGGCATAAATAAATATAAGGAAGAGTGTGTAGTTCAAAGGAGGTCGGCTGGAGTGGGAATTTTGAGTTCCTGTAAGTTTTATTTATCTTCTTTTTCCACAGAGCTTTCTTTAGGGAGGACTAAAATGCTATTCTCTGAGGAAAGCTGAATTTGGAAAAAGAAAAAAAGGCACCTTGCTTTCTTGTGTATCCACTACTTTTTCCCTCCTGTAACTTGAATTTTATGCAAGTGCATATTTCAGGTTATTTTTGTCTTACATATTTTTCCCCATTCTTAATTTTTCTCAGATTATCGAGTTGTGCAGATATGTAATGCTGGGGATGAAACAGTCTCCAGGCTAATAATTTCTGAACATAAGTTATTGTAATGAAAGAGACAATACTGAGCTTATGTCACATGCTGTCAACTCAGGCTTCAGAGAAGCTTGTTTCATGAGGCAGAACTGGCTATTTTGATTTAAATCTTGTAAACAAAACTTACCTTATGAGAAAGGGTTGACTCGGGCTCTTGTAACATACGTACTTCAGAAAATGGTTTTTATAAAAGACATTGCTACTTACATTTAGCTCAGGATTTTTTGCTTTTTTAATTATCTTTTTTTAAAATAAAGAATATACATGGTGCCTGTGTGTTCTTTCTGAGCAAAATTCATTTCTCTTCAGTACTGTAGCTGCTAACCTAAGAAACCTGTCTGCACTGTCTTTGGTGAAGGTGCTGTTTGTGTTGCTTGTCTAAGGTTGCTCCCGTGTCCTGGTAGTGCCAGTTCTCAGCACCTGGTCAAAGCTCAGAAGGGGTTCCTTGCTGTGTAGTCCCCATTTGACTTTGCAGGGCTGTATATGTACAGGTTTGTCACTTGAATGCTGGAAAACCGAGAAAGGCAGACACAGTACTGGCATCTGAAAGGTAAACTTCACTCGGCATTTTTTCCCCTGAATCCTACCGGATTATCAGCGCCGCTTTTTTTGTATCTGCTTGGTATTTATGATACTGAAGTATGTGGTTGCATGCAGGCACACTACTCAAGTTTAAAGCACTAAAATAAAAACAATTCCTAACTTCCAGGGTTGAATCACATGTAAAAATCATCCCTCAACCCCTCAGAGTAGATTGTCTGAAATCTTCAGTGCCATTTTTTGTTGTGAAAACATTTTTTTAATGACCAATGTAAGTATAAACAGATCCCCATCTTTGAGTGATGAGCACTGTAACATGAAGTCACTTATTTTATTTGTCCTATGAGAGAAATAACTGTGAGAAACTGATGGAAAAAAGATTCTTTGTACTGAAAGAATTGTGAATCAGTATTTCGCTGACATATACCATTGTAAATGCTTCAGTTTAAATTTTGAGTAGTTAAAGGAATCTGAAGCTTTGTTTTACCTCATGCATTATGCTAGCTAGCTATCAAAAGAACTAGTAACTGTCTTGGACAGCAGTGCTCATTCCTAGAATTCCACTCCTTTTCGGAGGTGTATGAAAAAGTATCTTTTGTGGCTCTTGCAAATATCAAACCTGAATTGATGCCTTCTACAAATCAGAGCAAATTTGGGGATTATGTTTGGCAGGCAATTGATTCTAGAAGTTGAATCTTTAAGGAATTATGCATGTTTTTTGGGCCTTCAAGGTCTTTTTCCTGACTAATTTTTGCACCAAGTATGAGCGGCTGGAATAAGCACCTCAAAGTCAAATCTTAGTCACAACTCTGACATCTTCTTGCTTCTGTAGTTGCGTTTTCAAGAATGACTATTCCTATAGAGAGGGAGTACAGAATCATAGAATGGTTTGGGTTGGAAGGGGCCTTAAAGGTTATCTCATTCCCACCCCCCTACTGTGGACAGGGACACCCTTCACTAGACCAGGCTGCTTATCCAACCTGGTCTTGAACACTTCCAAGGATAACACAGGCATGTGCGTGGGCTCACAAAAGCCGATTTGCAGTTCCATTAGTTTGTGCCAGTCGGTAACACAGAACTGAAAGAATCTGGCTTTCAGTGTGAGGCACCTTTTGCCTTCTGTGGCTCTTTACCTCCTGCTATCAGTTTGTACCCTGTTACCCAGAAAGAAGAGTTGGGTCCTTTTTAAAAGCAAACTCATTTCTGAAACTAACCACAAAACTGTGTGTCTTGGAAGACACTGACATTGGCATCTGCTGGATTGACCCAGTCAATCCTGCCCTGATGTGGAACAGATGGTGATGGGCCTTACTTCAGTCAGCAGAGCAGAAATGGCTTTAGTCCTTTATTCCTCGGGTCTGTTTCCAGTTGCCTGCTCTGCTGTAGGTATTTCTGCTTTCATTCCTCCCTCTTTCTGGTTTGTATTTGCACTTCTACTGGCTGTTTTTTGTGGCTAGATGAATTCTGCAGCATTTCATCCACCTTCATGTTGGGACATCTCTGTGTTACCCAGTTACTTGGCCTCTTTTGTATGGAAAAAAGTCTTTTCAGAATCCAAACTCAGTAATAAGTTATTTTTGTTCTCTTTATTGTAAAGGAAGAAGATTAATAACAGGATTAGATTGCTTAGATTGCCTAGGAGGACATATTAGCAGATGTGGAAAACTAAAGAGAGCTAACAAGAATTTTATGGGAAGATTTTGTATGACAGGACCTTTTCCTTTGTCTTGGTGATTCTGAGGGACATCTCTCTGACCTCAGCATGTGAAGTCCCCTGGGGAGTGCAGACCTGGGATAAACCCGATGTCAGTGTTATTGTGCAGGTGTCATTAATTAGGACTTAGGGCACAGCTCCACTTTTCCTAATGGAGTAAATGTTTCTTTTAGTCTTTGAGCAGTACTGGCATTAGAGATACAGAAGTGAAAGCATTTATTATTTTGGTTTAGAGAGGAGGTTCTGACTGCAGCAAAGGTACCACCTTTTCACAGTCAGTAGATGGGGACTTTTCATCTCTGTGGTGTTAAAGAAAGACCACACCAGGGTACTCTGGACAGTGGGGTGGATGAATCAGTCTATGTCCTTAACCTCACATCAAATGACTCACATACTGACATGAATAATACTGGATTTTACTAAAGCAAGATGGGCCTGTGAACATCTCAGATGCTCTTCCAGTTTGTCTAACGCTGGCAGACTCAGGGCAGAAGGCAAAGCAAATGAAAGGGGCAGCTGTAACACTTGCTTGATCAGTGCCCAGAACAGTTTTCAAAGCCAACCACTCTAAAGAATCACTTTGTATTTCCCATCAGGACTCCTGCTCTGATTACATATCACCCCAATAGGCAGATAAATGAGCTAAAAGCAACTCTGTTTGAAAAGGGTAGCAGGAGGGGAGAGGGGAGATGAGGAGAGCAGCTCTCTGGCTGTGCCGACTCAGGCAGTGGGTTTCAGGCTGGCTGTGATAAATAGGAGCACCCATGGCCCATGGCTGCTACCGAGGAGGCTGCTGGGGGGGGGGGGGGGGACGTGCAAAGCGTTGTAGAATAAAAGCATGTGGGCAGTTAAAGGGAACTTCAAGGTGCCGGTGTCTCTTTACACCTTGATGTGAAATAACAATTGATATCAACTTGGAGTGGGGAAAAGAACTGAGATGCCATTGGGGTGGTTAAAGCATTTCTCTTGATGAAACCTGTCTGCTCATTTGAGCTTAGTAAAGGCTATTAAGATGAATTGCCATCTGAGTTTTTTCTTTGCTTTTTAAGATAGTGTGACTTCAGATATATCTTTCATGCAATTAGGGATTGATTTTGACTGAGACTGTGTTTTGAATTTGAAGACTGCTTCAGGGGATTATGTGGGAGACTTGTTACCATGTCAGGGCATAGATACAGTTATTGCCTTGATGTGTTTTCTGTGTCTGAATAATTTTTGGTGAGTTTTCTTTGGTAGGGGACAAAAAGCAGATGAATTTTGAGAACAAAAAAATGCAGCTGAAACTTTCCCATTCTCCCTTAGCTACAGAAAACCAGCTGCTGCTCATTTCAGAACCAAAACAGATAAAAGCATCACTTTTGAGAGTGGTGCTCTATATGTTTAGGCTTTATAGTCAAAGGATGCAATTTTAAATTTTATTCAATAGCCACCTTTCCAAATCAATTGCGTTTACAAAACATTCAGTGTTAATATTTGTAAAACACATAGTATTAGTACCTAGGGGGAAATATGACAGGGATGAATGAAATTCACAGAAATCATTGAAAATTTGTCAGTGCCAACATTAGAAATTGGAGCTCCTGTACTGAAGTTTCACATCTTGGTTCAGATTATTAATGTGCATTTGGAGTGCTGAATTTAATGCTCTCCGAAGCAGCGCAGAGAAAAGTTAGAAGGACCCTACAGCCCTCTAACAGAAATGAAGGGATGAGGCAGTCTGTCACTGTTTGCAGATAAGAAAAACAACACAGGAGAGCTGACTGCTGCCTTTTTACTGAGTCTAACCAGCTCTACCTGCTGTCTGTGGGCAGGAGTTTCAGTGCAGGAGCAAAGGCAGAGTCCTGCACAGCCTGGAGGCCTCCTCTCTTTCTCCTTTCTAGTCTGGACCTTTACCCAGTGCTGTACAATGGCACCTTGTTATCAAATCTCCAGCAAATACTTTGGCATGGAAAAGGCTTTTTCCACTCTGTCACATCTGCTCTGGTATCTCAGAGCAGATAGGGACTTGTTTGTGCCAGTTTCCAATATGTTCTTACATAAAACAAACTGTTTTTAAAACCTCTAAGCTTTCCCATTTGGCATTTGAATTAAACTTCATTCACCTTTACTTCTATATATTGTTTTGGTTGTTAAGGCCAGAGGAGGAAAAAAGTTTGTCTCAGAGAAAAAGAAACCAATGGTGCACCTGAGGAAAAGGGGACATGAGGACACAAATGTGAACAAGGGTGACTTTGAAGCCGAGTTCAGCAAGACCAGGGCGGGCTATGAGGTTCTACATGTGCTGACTCCCGCTGCTTCCCACCCTTCCTGGCTGCACATCACCTTCCTCCCTGCAGAGACAGTGATTTCAGTGAACTCTGTTGTGAGAAGCAGATTTTTTCTGACCGCTCTGGTCCTTTGTCGGCTCCTAGTAGAGAACTCCCCAAATGTGGCGGTGCCAGCAGCAGGATCTGACCCACTTTTCAGCTCCTGTTTCAAAGAAGAGATGGATCAGAGCATTTGTCTCAGCAGGGCTTCCTCAATCAGAGAAAGGCAGGTTGGATTTCACTTGTTACTGAGGCTATGTTATTTGTTTGGCTCTCTGCCCTGCTCTTGGTCACATCTCTTGCCTGAACAAGGGTGGTAAAGCTGAAATTCGGCTCTTTGTGCTGCTACCCAGCGACCATCTGAGGAATTGAGCTCTGCAGCACAGCGGGAGCCTGGTTTTTCTCTAATGCCTTCATGGTCACTCAGAGCCCAGCTCATTCCTCCCTGCTCTTCTGCAAGGGAGAGTGTCTGTGGGGCCCACAGTCAGGCAGGGGAGAGCAGCATCCCACAGGATTGCTGGGGCAGGGACTGACAGCCCTGGGTGGGCAGAAATGGGGTCCTGGGCCACAGAGAACACCTAGAGTGGGTTGAGCAGAGCTGTTGTGGACTATTGGTGCCCTCAGGGCCATAGCAAACACTTCCAGTTAGTATGTGAAGGTTCCTGATTTTCTGCCATATAAAATCTGTATTCTGTATTTGACAAAGGAGTGGCAGGGGAGGGACAAATGCGGCAGACAGTGGTACACTTAGTGACAGCTCATTAGGAAATGACTAACTACCCAACTGCCTGAAGAGATTGGTGGGGTGGGGTGTCCCCTGCGCTCATTTGGCATGACTCACAACACTGGAAAAGCTAGGCTGAGGACAGCAGGGTGAGAGGCAAGCAAGGCAGGGGCTCTGTGGAGCTGCTGTCAGCAGCAGCTGGGGGTCCACATCCTCCCTGCAGTGGTGCACACACCAGCACCACCAGCAGACCCCCACCACCACTTCAGTGGGAGTTACTCGGGGGCATTTTGCCATTCTAAACATTTCTAAACCTCCCTTATGAGCACCATTTGCTGACAGTGTCTTGGCTTCATCCTATCTGGAGGACCAGGGCAGGAACCCGACGTGAACGTTCCCTGCTCCATAGAGTTTGAGATGTGACAGCAGCTCTTGGGTCCATGGGCTCTACAAGGGCTCTGGATGGGGCACTGCAGGAAAATCTAATGGCCCTCGTTGACCTGGTTTTTACACCAAACAACCAAAGGAACAACTGCCATCCAGTCAGCCTGATTCCTCCCACTTCAAATACAGCCTGAGAGGAGTTGCCAGTCATCTGCTCCCACCTGTGAATGAAACCAAAAGGACTGGGGGACGCCATCAGGCTCATAAAGTACCTCATCCACCAAGTGATTCAAATCAAGTAGTTTCCTTCTGTTGACAACCCACTTCTTTCTTCCTTTTTTCTCTTTTCATATTAATCCCTGGAGGAGTACTAATTTCAACTGGAGATCCTTGCTTGCAAATCAGAGCCTAAGCCAAAGGCAGAGAGAAAAGGTGGGAAGGACTATGAGTGTATCTGTAATAAATATGATATCAGCAGAGCGTGCTGGAGCGAATGAAGATCTGAGAGGGTTGCAGACTGCACCAGCCATGAAATGTGATGCTTAATCAATTAGAGAATTGCACAGCAACAGAAGTGAATGGTCAGTGGCTTCAGTCAAACCCAGCAGGTGTTTGGGCTCTCATGTCCCAGTTTGGTGTCTTCCAGCTTGCTCCTGAGATGTTCATTCAAGCAAGCAGCTTGATTCCTATGCCTGGGGCCAACAGACATCTATCTTACCTTTGACTGCTACAGATCTGGCTGTGACCCTGGGCTGTTCATCATGAAGAACCAGGAACAAACATGACAAGGGCAAGCTGAACAGGAGCCTATCACACAGGACAGCTGCTTGCTGAGGTGAAGAACTATGGCTCAGATCACACCTCCAGCTACACCTTGAAGCTGCTACTTTTCTTCCCTTTGCCCTTCTTGGATGTTACCACATGGTGCCACAGCCCCTGGGGACACAGCAGATGTGGGTCTCCTGTGGGGATGACAGCAATGACCACCCCCTCCTTCAGGCACAAACATCCCCCCATCTCCTGGCTGCAACACCAAAACATCCCTGCACTATTCCTCAGCATTTGTGCTTTTGGCAGAACTTAGACAAGACAAACAGATGGAAAGTCCCAGGAAGCCCAGACAACAATGCATGTTTCATCCAGGTGCCAGAGAGACTGGACACATATTTATTTTGACTTATTTCAGTGTTTTAGCTCATCTTGAAGAGTAGGTGCTACTTACTGCCATTTGTCCGATGCTAGGAAATAACCTTAAGCAGATGTTTTTTTAATCACTAAATATAACAAAAATATATTTAGAGCAGAGAACTCCTGTTTTATCATCTTTGACTTACTTTTTTTCAATCTACAGTCCCTCTTGCTGTTTATAGGTATTCCTCATGACTGAATTTTTCTTCCTGTCTATTCTCTTCCCCAGCTAACTTTCCAATATTGGGGATCTCTCAGAAACTGTTATTCTTAGAAATTGGAGCACAAGGACATTTGCTTGGAAGCAAAGTGACATCTGTGAAGAATGACTTTGGACATTGAATAAAATAGAAGAAAGGCAAATTGGAGGGAAAAGGCCAGAATTTCTGTCGAGCATCTAATCAGTTTTAGGACATTAAGCATTTAAATGAGGTTATTTGGGCAAAATGAGTCCTGGTGTGGAATATGTGACTGATCAGTAGGGGCAGCTGAGGGGCAAATACTCAAA
Source organism: Chiroxiphia lanceolata (assembly GCF_009829145.1). Taxonomy (NCBI): domain Eukaryota; kingdom Metazoa; phylum Chordata; class Aves; order Passeriformes; family Pipridae; genus Chiroxiphia; species Chiroxiphia lanceolata. The sequence continues at coordinate 8,781,177 of NC_045644.1, forward strand.
AACATTGGCTTTTCCTGGATTGTGCAACCTTCATTGCTGATGGAGGTAGTATCCTTCCAACAGCCCTTGAAGCATAAACCATGGCTCTGTGTTTTATAGACAAAGACAGAAACACATTTCTTGGGAAAGCTTATAGAAGCAGAAAAAAAATGGATGTGGCTTAGTGATGTCCCTAATGATGAACATCACAAACATTCAGCATTTTAAAACAGAGGATTAGCACCACTGATAGCCATGGTCTTAGTGCTCTCACCAACTGCTTAACTTGACCCTCCACAGCTGAGTTGTAAAAGAAACAAATTCTCAGGCACAGATCGACCCAAGCACATTTCAGGATGGAAAACTGAACATGGCCAGACACTTGCTGTGGCAAGTCCAGTCCTGCTGCCACTACATTGGTTTGGTACCCTCTGAAGAGCTGGTCCTGCTGTAAGGTGGAAGTGGGATGTTTGTGTCACCAAGCAGCTCAGCAGCAAGCAAAAGGCTCCTGGTTGCTGAGAATCCTCCTCTGTGACAGTGCAGAGACGTGGCTTCTCTTAAGGTGTTCCTGCTGAATGAAAGATGTGTATCAACCTTGGCTGGCCTCTCCGCTTCTTTAAAGGATGTAATACATTAGGAAGTGATAAAGGGCCAAAGGGAACATTTGAAATTCCAGTGGCATTTCTAGGAACTGCCTATCACACTCCAAGTTCCTTGCAGTGACTTGCTGGCCAGCCTGCAGGAAGGGAAGTGCTGGCTACAGCAAGGCACATATATGGAACTACTGTTTATCCCTGGGAAACAAACCAAAAAAGCTCTTAAAGCATGTCAGATTACCTTGTCAGCTGCATAGACCCAAAGGTAGACAGTCCTGTGGTTAAGGCTTTCTGCTGAGGATTCAGTGCACTCTCTAGCCCCTGCCGTGACAAAGGGAGCACGAGCAAGGAAGCACCCTTGTAACTATCAGTATGTCCCCTAATGGGCCTGAAGTACTGGATGAATCCATTTGAATGAGATTTCCATAGACCCTGCTGAATGCAGCTCTCCATAAGCAGCACACAGACGAGGTGAGCCAGTTCCTTGCAGGGAAGTGGGAACATCACCCAATGTTGCTTCATGATGGAGCAGTCTGAAGGGCAACTCAGGGCAAGCCAGTTTCTACAGGATATTAAGGATGGCTTCTTCCTCAGCATGGAATGGGCACATCAGCATCTCCCCATAGCATGGAGCACTCCTGAACCAGCCCTTTTGCCTGTAATGTACAGGTCTGATGGAGGCTTTTCCAGTGATGTTCTCAGAGCTAAATCAATTCATAGTATTGAATGTGATGCTGGAGATCATGTTCATGGTAAGAGACAGCATGATGCAAATGTGTCTGAAATTACTTCTTGAATTTTACTGTGTGTGCAAGGAAATAGCTCTCCTGAGGTGACCAGAAAATCTGGGGCAAAACATAGATTAAGCACCTGGTGTCTCCAGCTCACCACTGATCCACCCCAGTGTGCAGGCTGACATCGCTCTCCTTTAATGCAGCTGCTCCTCTTTGACTCCATTTGCAAAAATTCCAGCCCCACTGAGGCATTTAGATATTTAGCTATCTCTGTTAAATACATAGATATTTATTTAGATATCCCTATTAGATATTTAGATATCCCCTCAATCCCCCAGGTTGGGGGGACTCTAAATAAACCAGGCACTGCATTACGCAGAGCTTGTCTCTGGCTCAGTGTCGCCCTTGAGAGGAAGTGTGGGGGTTGTGTGGGCTGGTTTGTTCTTGCTGTTCAATGGGCTTTTTATTTTTCTTAACTTCAATGACTTCACACTCTTATGGAGACTTCTCTCACCATTACCCTTTCTCTGTTCCAGGACTTGCTTTTCTCCTGGGCAATTGCCATCTTCCTGCTAGAGTGGTAGAAAGAGTATGACTCATATTTGGGAATTCAGGGGGCAATATAAGCAGACAGTATACAGTGAGTGCAGCATGGGAATGTGGCACAAATTAACAACCAGGGAAACAACCTAAAGGCACTAGCTGTATTCAGTGAGAGGAAATAAAGTAGTTAGTGAGGAGCATGTTAATTGCTAACTAATCACATAATCTCTGTTGCAGTTGGTTGGGTTTTGTCTCTCATACATCCAGTTTGCAGATGCTGCTGCTGTTTTACATAGACTTGTTAATCTGTGGACTCACTGAATTTCATCTCATGCCAATTTTAACATTAGTGTTCAGAAACCCTGAATAACCCAAAACTTACCTGGAGACCGGATAAGAAATGATTTTGACACCACGGAACAACAAGCTTCTTGATGCACCAAGAAGTTACGATAGCACCTATTCCTTTAGGTGTGTGTGTTTACACAACACATTTCCAATACCTATAGGTGATCTAAAAAATGACCAGTTATCCCTCAGATGGCATGGGTTTAAAGACATTCCCTTCAGGTGTTTCAGGACTAAAAGCGAGCACTGGGTAGTACCATGCATGAAATCATTTCCCTTTGCTGTTGATTCTAGAAGCAGCCAAGAGATTTAACAGAATTTGCTAAATTTTCCCATTGGGAAAAAGTGTTCCAGAATGAGGTTGATTTTTTTTTAAGAGTAGCTTTTTAAAAACGGGCTGTTTAGTGACTCAGCTTCAGGTTATTGGGAAGTTACAGGTGGTCTTTGGAGGACAAAGAGGGGCTGTGTTAGGAGAAAGTGAGGTATTTTGCAGCCTACAATGTGTTCTAAGTGTTAACATATTTATTAATCATATGTGGGCATACAACTTCACACACCCTACCAGAATTTACTGTACCAATGTCATTTCCATATTGTATCTCTGTAAGTGTTAGGAATCAGCCAATATGTGACATTAATTATCTGCATTTAGCATTGTGCAAGCTGACATAATGATCAATTATGGAGTAACACATCAGTAACTGTTTACTGAAGTACAGAAGTAATCCCCCCAGGTTTTCTGAAATATTCTGGACTTAACTACCCAAATCCTATTTTTGTCCAAAAGTAACATTTTTCCATAGCTGACAGGTGCAGCATGCAGTACTCAACTGCTTCAGCAGCAATGCCTCTTGCAGGTTACATGGAGGGGCTCTTCTCCCACCACCACACGGGAGCTTCTTCACTAGTTCACCTCTTTTTGGAAATGTTTTTCTGTGAAGTTCTAGAAAATTGCTCCATGGCTTTGAATTTCTTTTTGAAGAAATTCTTTGAATTTCAATTTCTCACCTCCTTTGTTCATCTATAACTGGAAACACAAGGTATTTGTCTCGCAGTTCAGTGACATATGACCACTTGCAGAAACTGTTTGAAAAAATGATGAAAGAATGCAGGATACTTGGTCTAAGAAAAAGAGTAGGGAGAACAGGCAGAAAAAAAACCACCTTCCACAGTGAAGATTCCTCTGGAGACAGTGGAAATCCAAATATTCCCCATGCCTACTGAAAACAAGGCAAGAAAAATCAGGTTAACTTTCTGAAAAAAATGTCTAGGATAAACAGTAGAAAAATCTTCCTAATTTTAGAGAGAGATGAGTCTTGGAACAACACAAGAAGGTTTGGACTTTCCTTTTCTAAAGTTCAGAAGAAGAGCTTAGGCAAATCTTGGCCAGGAAAGACTGAGGATGACATCCTGGTGAATACTCTTGAACTAGACGATCTGTGATTTTAGGGTTCAGGCCATGAGGACTGTCCTAGCGGGCTGACACAGTTACAGAGCTGGAAGAAGCCCTGTATAATGATAGCCAGCCATCCAATCCTTCAGAGATTCCTTGGGCAGAAATGGATTTGCTGTGCTCAAAGAAGCAGTGCAGAGCAAAGGAGTCCCATAGCAGCTTTGGAGAAGAACTCCTTCCTCTTCCGTGTCTCTTCTTCCATTTTCAGCCTCTGTAACTCCAGAACTGGGGTTTCCCTCTGTCTTTATTCAGAATTCAGCACAAACAGGCCTTTGAACTGAAACAGAAATATCAAAACATGATCCTTTCCCACCTTGAGAAACAAGCATATCCTGAACACTCTTATCTCAAAAGCAGAAGACACAGGCTGTGAAAACATTCAGTCTGGAAATTAGTCTTTTGAACAGGAGCTGAGTCTGAACAGATTGTATATATATCTGTGTTTGCTCGTTTTGAGTTACTTGACACTTTTCATCTTCAGCTAAATAAAATTTTCTAACGATTTTTTAAAAGTCCAGACTGGATAGACAAAGCACATTTGTCAAATTTACTACTGCAGTAAGTGGCACCAATGCTGATTTTTAGTGAGTGTAGTTTCTTACTGTAGTAGCTGACTTGGCCTAATTCAATTGGAAGCTAGACAAATACCGCCCTTGAGCCAAATCCACCTTAGTCAAAGCTTATATAAATCTCTTAATATCAATAATCCCGTGCCTGCTAAACCCAGGAGTTATTTTGGTTGTATCTGGCAAGATAAAATTATCTGTACTCAAACCCAGTGATTCTGTTTGTTGCCACACCATTGTGTATCAACACGACCTATTTTACAGCAATATATATGTGTGGAAATACAGCCTCACACAAACATGGATATGCCAATGTGTAGGTGTTCATACAGAGCACAGGTATGTGTCATACATACAGGCCATGTCACATCATGGCTCTGTAAGCAACAGAGGTCACTGTAAGACAGGACAAAACTCCCTTTTAGCATCCACCTGCTTATCAGGTTTCTTTTGATGTGATATTAGCTGAAAATTGTTCTTGTTCCTGTGGTAGCAATGGAAGGAGGACATATCCACAAAAAAAAATATTTACATGAAATATCCTTGTTTGGGAAACAAATGAGTACTTTGCTCTGGAAATCTGCAGTGCCACTGACATCCCTGTGGCAGTACCAGGCAGCACCAAAACAATTTCAGTGAACTCTGTTTGCACTGGGCTGAGAGCACATGCCTTTGGATACATGACTTCTCTCTGGTTTTCCCAGCTGTCTTTACCAGCAACACTTTCAAAGAGCAGGCCAGCCCTTCTCTTTCCCAAATCCATTAATTCATTTTTCACTTAGGGCTTATTTTGGGTGCCAATTTGGAACCCAAAGGTGCTCCAGACACATTCCTTTTCTCTAACCAGCTCTTTTTCCTGTCATCCCTTGAATGTATTCGTGTGTATGTAACGCAAGAGTAGCACAACATGAAAGGAGGCCCCACTGAATCACTGCACGACATCAGCCTTCCCTCCAACACTACAGCTCTCCGCTTCCTTGTGCCTTTCTGTGGCTAAAGGGAATCTAGGAAAAACATGACTTTCTCCCAAATACCTGGTGTTTGCACACCCCTAACTGACTAGGAGTTCAGTATAAGTCAATGTAACTCAGTGTAAAGAGATGGGGCCAGGCATGAACCAGTACTTTCTGCTGAAATGCAAAGTATACACAGTGCAAAGGTCACGTAAATTATTTGACCCTCTCTTTTTTTTTCATGTAAACAGATGCAGAAACACATGCCAACATGAAATAGAAGCCAAATACATGCCATTTATGCCAAAAAATAAGTTATTAGGACATAAAATGAAATTGTCATTCTCTATTCTTTTTACTTCAGCAACAAAAGATGCCTGGAAGCTCAAGAAGATAAAGACTATCTCCATACACTGTGTAACACATTCTTCTCCCTGATCTTTTGCCTGAGCTTTGGTACTTACTTAATCACTGAGGTCTTTTTTTTTCAGGAACATGAGCAGCCTTTAGCATGGAAGATATCTGACTGTGGAATCCTACATACAGTAAGTTTTACCTTAAAAAAGAGAAAAAAAAAGGGACATTTTTGTAGCTTGTTTTATCTGATCAACATTTGTGCATCTGTGTATCTGACTGGTATTTTAACTAGTTAAATAGAAATTTCCTACTAAGAGAGATGAGTACTTTTTTCCTTGCTGAGACTGGCTATTTTTTCTTTAGATGGAAACAGCCTCTGATGACCTCAACCTTCTCAGCAAAATTCAAATATGAATGTGTTCAGGTATGGGTCATGAACCTTTATACTGAAATAGGAGTCCAACTCCACCTGTCAGAAACACATGTAGTAGATCACAGTGGAGTTAAGGAACCTCTTAGAAATCTCCCACTTTCTTCAAAAAACATGGTATCACACAGGGAGATGCATAGCACTTGATAAGCAATAGGAGGTAGGAGTCTAAGGCTCTGCCCTCAATACCCAAAACCACTATAAGCAACTATACATCAACTAGAGGCAATTATTTATTTCCCAAAGTTTGCAATTCCTAGGCCTTGGCCAAAAAATACTGGGTAACTCTAATTTATGGTTGCCCAGTAGAATCTCTTTGAGTTGCTGAAGCTCTTCTAGATCAAGTCCTCCAACACCACTGTGCTGACTTGCATTCCCCATATAGCCCAGGGATAAGAGATGCCACACCAGAATGATGCCGAGGAGATGTTTGGTGCTGAAGTTATTCATGCCAAACTTAAACCAGAGTAAACTGGTTTGAATAGAGCCTCTTGAAATGCAAAAAGGAAATTGCTTTCTCATTTGCCCTGATACCTTTGACTATTACCTTCAGGTTAGTCAAGCTTACCTCCTTTCTTGTGGACCTGCTGATGAAGAAGTAAGCCTCTTCCACACCCTGGGGTTGCAGATCATTCACAGCCACTACATGATCTCCGTGGTTAAACAAACATCCCAGTCTCTGAGGACCAGTCCAGTGTGAAATGCTGTGGTATGTGGAGGGTAGCAAGAAAGGAAACATTCAGGATATCCAGTCACTGCTCATAGATGGCAATGGCTGAACAGGACTGCATTTATGGTACTGCCCTCTGGAAATAACATACAGGTGGAATGACTTTGTAACTTTTTGATCTGGTTCTAGCTGAAACTAAGCTGCTTCATCCATCCAAAGGGTATCCTCCTAAAAGAGCACATGACATTGACACTGCAGCATGTTAACAAGTGAGACTGGTGCTAGCAAGCTCACCAAAGTTGGGGATTCCAGTCTAAAAGCAGTGGCCCAGATTTGCTGTAGATGTTTTAGCCTGATGTTGGACTGATATGATTTCTGAAGTCATCCCAAGAGAATAAAATTAAAACTATTATCATCTGTTTTATCTATGTTATAACTGCCAGGATCAGGGATCCATTGCTGACCAGATGGGACCCTTATGGAAATTCCAGGATCTTTTGCCTGCTGGTCTCTGACAGACTATCCTTGATGACAAGCTATTTAGGATTAGTTGACCTGACAGTCAGACATGGTGCTCTATTCCCTTCCAGAACAAGCTCACAGTTCTTTAAACATGAATTTCTGCTGAGAAGGCTGTGTAGATTTAGATGTAAGTTCAGTTATTGAGGTTATTTTCAGACCCTTTTGCAATAGTATTTTTTCTTCTTGCTGACAGTGACTGAAATGAAGTGACTTGCTATGCAGTGCACTTGATTGGTGTGAATATGAGAGCAGTAGCAAAAGAAGCATTCTCAGTCCTGCGTGTCAGTGAAAGATGAACAGGAAGGACAGGAATATGCATTGAGCATTTTTTCTGCTCCATCCTCTTTATCCTAGTCACTGATATAGAAGGTCTAGGGAGAACACTAAGTTTCAGTGAGACTACTAAGAGGATGCATATGCTCTAGCCCATAACATCTCTGCCTAGCCCTCTTTCCTAGTACTGAACCACTGCTGCGATTAATTTGGAGAGAATTCTGTGCTCGCATCCAACTTGAGTCAGCTTGAGGCTGTCTTTACCTCAGCTATATCCCCTCACTTTATCTCTGAGACACAGCATCACTGTGGTTCAAAGGTAAAAGTAACTAGCAGTAATTAAGTGATTTCACACCAACATTAGAATAGCTTTTGTGGTGGGACTTTATCACTAAGTATTACACAGTATGATAAGGGATCTTGATTCCATAGAGCCCTCTCCAACAGCAGTTGAAATAGAAACTCAAGAACATGAAGAGCTAGAAAGAGCAGAAAGGAATCACTCAACTACCATCATGCACTAACCTTGCCCTGTTCTGCAGTGCCACAACTGTACAATGGATCTCTATACTTGCACACTTCTGTACCTGACTGTCACTTATTCAGATCTGACAGGCACTGTCACAAGACCTTCAGACTTACCATATTCGTCCTGCTGCTTCAGTAAATTTTAGGTAACTGTTAATATCAGCCAGGGGTACAAAAATATCCAACTTCTGCAGCTGGGTCTCATCTGTAACTTGACTGTGAGAGAAAACACCAGAGACCATAGAATTATAGAATATCTCTAGGGGGACCCATAGGGATTATTGAGCTCAACTCTCTACTCCTTACAGACTACATAAAATTAAATGATATGACTAAAAGTATCATCCAGATGCCTCTTGAATGCTGACAGGCTTCACACACTCTACTGGCACCTCAGCTGAAACCCATGGACACGTCTGTCTTCTCTGCAACAAAATAGAGAAGACACTCACCTGAGCAGTATAGACAACTGAACCACTGAAAGTGGTAATGAATTTTGCCTTCTCTGGAGGGCTGTCTGTGGGCTGGTGCTGCTTTCTGGGAATTCTATGTCTCTGTTTGCTTCCAAGTCTCTTGGACATGCACTGCTGTCCTGGCATTTGGGAGGAGATGGGAGCCCATCACGTCTGCACGTGAGCTGGCATCTCTCATCCAGCAACCTACTGAAGAGAAATGATGATAAAAAATTAAGTGGTTTGACCATTCCAGGGACTCTTGTGGTGTTTGAAGCTGGATCAAACAGTCATCAGTAAAGCAAAGAATAACAAGTTCTTGTAGAATATCCAGTGGACAGAATTAAAGCTAAGTAAAATAAACAGTCCTTCTAAAAACAGACCATAAATCTCAAAATAAACCTTGCCAGTATGTAAAAACTATTTATTAAGCCTGAAAACATCCCAGCTAACAGCATGCCTTGACAAAGAAACTGAGTATAGATTGTTGGCCTTGGCCGTAGTGGGTTCTGCAGGGATGTAAAGCTGTCCCCTGGGAGATACAATAACTCAGACATGCTTGAACTCATTTTAGCTTTTTTTGATGACCCTTATAATGCCTGGAGCTGACTTCACACCATGCCCCAAACAAGACTGGGGATAGTACCAAAAGCTGTTCTTGGTATGTTTTAACTCAGATGACGTAATTTTATAGTAATGCCCTCTGGGGGCTCCTAAAGACACAGACAAGTTTGAATAAATCTATTGGAATAAACTGGTTAGTGGGTCTGCATTTCCAGTTTCCTCCCACAATATGGTATCAAATCTGACTGTCTTTAGATGGCAGGCCATAGCCAACTACTGACCAGTCCTCTGGCTCAGGAGGTGTGGCCTTACTGTGTAGGCACACTTCTCTTCAGTATTCATTGCTGTATTGTGGAGGTTGTAAAGTTTCCTTGTGGCACTAAAACTGTGACACAAAGTTTAGGTCTTTTTTTGTGATGTGCCAAACACTGTAGCTTCAAAATACACAGCATCAAATCCCTTCTTTCAATGGGCAAATGTGAGGAAGGAGACGACTGAACTCACATAACTTCTTAATGGAAAAGTAAGGAGCTAATGCCCCATCTCTACTTTTCTCTTTTAACCACTAGATAATGCCGCCTGCTTGGAGAGTACCTGTCTGAAAGGTTGTTGGAACTTGGCTGCAGTGTCTCAGTAAAGTGGTGGACTGTTGAGTCATGACAACCTAGAAAAAGTATGAATCAACAAAAAGTACTGCATCCTGTAGTGAGAGCCTGTCTAAATGCATGAGTTTGCAATGTGAGCTTAAATTTCATGTTGATGAGTTTGAATCTGACTCCAGTACTCCTCTGAGTTCTGAATTATCTGAACCAAGACCAAACAAGGACTCATTCAAACAAGATGCAGCATCTAGACCTTGTTATCTTAATACCACAGATGTCATCTCTATCTGTCCTAAAATGTCACTTAATTTGCAAACCTTAATGAAGTTGTTACTTACAGCGATTTCATTGACATATAAATGTTCTCCTTTACTGGGTTGTTTTGCACTGGTTTCTCTTGCACAGGGACATCAGTTCCAGCTGTAAGGTCAGGCTTTGATACTTCAGCAGCGCACTGTCAGAAACACATAAAAACATGACATGTTAATATTATTGCTCTGCCTACAGAAAAAAAAAAAATCTTAATTTCCTTAGTTTGTTTAGTGCTTGTGGTGTTTAAACACATTGGCTAATATAGATTGGCTTTCCCCAAATAAGTCAAAGGTATTTGAAAGTTACAAGTTAATGATGGTATTATTAACACTGTCAGACTAGGATGCAACCAGCTATACTCTAAAGTACTACCCTCCCCCCAAAAAAGTTACATTTTAATGTAAGCAGGCTGAAAAAAGAGACTTGTACTTTGTGTGTGCTTAACTTAGAGCACTTAGATTACATAACAAAATCATATTAGTAATGTTATTCAGTCAGATGTACAGTCTTGGGAGAGACTCCAGGACTTCTTCAGAAAACTGACCACTTAGCATTTCTTGACCACTAACTACATGGGAAACCTAGAGGAGCTAGCCTCCCAAATTAGCTGTTAAAATTTGTTTAAAATTACCAGAATGATTTCTTCTGCTCCCTTGTTTCACAGTGAAATGTAGATACTAAAGTGTACCACAGTGTTTTAAATGTACTGCTTCATTTTATGAAGCTTACTGATGCTTCAACAGAATTATATTTTAAAATATATAAAACTAATGCACTGTTATATTCTCTAAGTTTTCACTTTCGGAAAAAAAAAAAACAAACCCATCCTGTTATACAATAGTCAAAAGCCATTTACAATGAAACAGTCAATTTGGGGACTTTCAACAAAATCAGCAATGTTTTTGTCAAAATGCCACTTTCTACCAGAAAGATCCTTTGAATGAGTCTAGTGTATTTTTTTCTTGTATAAATGAAAGCTCTATTACCTACTGCTTTATCTATGTTTTCCTTTTGCAAGGTACAAGGGCTTCCTCATACCAGTTCCTCTTTGTCTCATTAAATGTCTCCTGTGTCCTTGGAGCTGTTAACAAACCAGCAGAACTCACAACTGATAAACTACCTGTGCTAAAATATTGCTGGGAGTTTGATAATAATCTTCTTCATCCTTTTGTATGTTTTCATCTGTATCTGATGGCAGCAGATTTTCCTCACTTCTTCCCAGAATTTTATCCTGCTAAAAGAATGGTTTTGTATTTAATGCGATCAGTTATACAGATTAACGTGTATTTTTCCATTTACGTGGAAAAGTGGAGAAGTAATAGAATAAGCACATATTCACAGAAAACATGGGAAGACATGTTTCTTCTCGAAGTACGATATACTCAGAGAAAGCCTGTTTTAGAAACAAGTTTTCTATATTTGTGCTCCTTCCTGTATTTTTGAAATTCAATAGACACAGACAAAACTGGTCACTGGTATTAATACTTCTCAGAGATGGATTTGTGGTAACCAGGTAGTTGCAACTGGTTGCATGATCACAGCCTGTTATTTTGTTTAAAAATGAAGTGGGTTAAACACTTCATGTATGAATCTGAATGAATTTAGGGTCACTTGTATGGAAAAGATTTTTTATTTGCATTTCAGTCCTCACGCTAGGAAAAAAATCTGTAGGAAATCTAGGAGTTGACTGGGGCATATTTGTCCTTTGTAAGCAGCTTTTAACTGCTATCAAGTAAAGAATGAATTTGGGATTTCCCTGACTAATGAGAAATCTGTTATCTCATACTGCTCTATGAACAAGAAGATACCCAAAAGACTGGAGATCCGACACTGAACCCTTTGTATTGTGAATGATATTCTGTCTTTATAAATACCAGAAACATTAAGTTCGAGGCAATTTGGTAAGTCAAGGAGAAGTTAGTCCCTCCACCAAGTTTACCTTTCTAAGTCACAAAGATAAATTATTTATTTTTATGTCTCCTTGTTGACTTCACTATAGTGAAGAGTATGGTAATTAGTATTTAGCTGCCTCCCAATGCAATTCTCTATGCCATGTTTGTGATGCAACTGTTTTTTATCTCTACACTTACATCTGTGGTTTCCATGGTGATCGTTTTAATAATTGCTAAATATGCCATGAATATATTACTGTTTTCAAGGAAAAGTAAATTAAACTAATGACTTTCTTACATATAAAGAGAAGAAACTGGCATTGAATATAAATCAAGGATGATTAATGTATTTTTTTCCTTGTTGGTATGAATGACATTAAAAGCAACTCACGCAGCAGGAGTCAGAACAAACCTCCAAACGGTCCTTCAAGAAGTGCAGAACAAAACCACAGCAGAAACAAGACTGGCTCTGTGGTCATGATTTGAAGTCATGGATGAGTTTCCTAGTGTCTTTTTAGGGGCTTTGGATCAATCAAGGAAGTAAACATTTGGGGAGAAGGAGAAGAGAAAATGATTTTATTAAGTCTTGAGATTCTCCAATTCCCAAGAAATCTCAAAGAGCAGACAGCACTCATCAGCTTTCCAAACCGAGCTTTCAGTCAGTGACAGTGGCTATCTTTTGCCAACTGCACAGTGTTTCTCCTTGGCACCATCACAGATTATAGGGATAATGGGAAAAAGAAGGATACACTGCAGCAGTCCTGTGCTTCCCTAAAGTAGTTTGTCAACATCTCCGTTCCTCCAGGTCTCTTACCAGCAGGGCAGTGCAGTCAGCCTCAGTGTAGTTTTTCTCAACTGAACAGCTAGACAAGTCCTTTAAGTGTCTGTTGAACCATAATATGGATTTACATTAAAGAGAAAGTACACTGTGGAGAAAATCGGCTGTAGCACAGGATGGAAATGATACCTGGAGAACAACTGAGTAATTGTTACCTATAAGCTCCTTAGGAAAAGTTATGTATTGCCCTTAGACAGAGGAATCTCTCTTTCAAAAAATCAGATATGTGTAACAGATCCCAACAAGGGTGCCTAGGTACAGGGTGGTGTAAGTCAGGGCTCTTTATTTTGATGTATTTTAGATATTGAAAGCTGTGTATCAAAACAGCTGAAGCTGAATTGCTGAGTCAGATGTGGTTTGGTAGCTTCAAAGTGTGGGTTGAAAAGGAGCCAGGTCCCCAGACCTCTCCAGGGTCCCTGCCAGCAGGACTAGACTCACTGACATGGAGAGGCCCATTTGCATGAGTAACGACTACTGAACAAAGTGTTCTCGAGATCTAGGCCTGGATGAGGGAACCACTGATAAACAGCAAAATATATCAGATGTTTGGAATGGGAAGTCATACTTCTAAAAGGAAGTAAATACAAGGGATTAATCAGGAAGTCAGTTATCTAGATGTCACTGAGCAGAGAATAGGTCTGGACATGTAAGCAGACGCTAAACTTATGAGGCAAGTGAAATATTTTTATCGAATGAACAAATATTTTTGTTTCTTGTTCTCTGTACAACAAGGTTATTTATTTTCACACATGCCAAAACAGAAATATGAGCTTCCTGCTATTCCCTCTGCTTAGGCCAGAAAGGTAAAACCCAAATTCCTTTTTTTAACTGTCACGGTCAATCTGTCTTAGTCAGAACAGCTGCAAATAATATATGCCATCTGAGGCATCGTAAGTATGAGAAGAATTAATGAATAAGACAGAAAAGGCATGCATAAGAAAGAGACACAAAGAGACCCTTGGTATGCACCTGGAGAAGAGCTAGTTAAAATCAGACCAAGGGTTAACTCAATGCATTTCAGAGCTCAGAATCACAACTGAATTACTGCAGCTTTATAAAGTACTGTGCATCAGCTGAGTATGCTGACTGCCATGGCATGGCAATGTAGTTTCAGCTATTTTCACTTCTTTGCACTAAATTTAGCTGTATTATCTCATACATATTGCTGTCAGCCTATATACAAGGGTGGTGATTTCAGCATGATTTACCACCCTGTTAGCTGTGATAGCAGAACAGAGTCTTTGCCCTGTATCTTAGCTACTCCAGATCATAGTCTAGTGCATAAACTGTCAATAAAAGATGGGTTTAAACTGCAAACTGGTGTGATAAGTCTTAGTTGTGCCTTCTGTCCTCTTGGCTCTGCTGCAAAGGCAGTAATCCACGGCAGAGGAAAACTGCTGCAGGCGCTTGTTCAGGGAACACAGGTCAGAACATTTAGCCAATAATACATGATAACATTCATATTTTATCTTTCCAAACATTCCTGCCAAATATGGAAGTGAAATTACTTGAAGTAATATTTATGCTGACAGAAGGTCAGTTCTGAGGTGTGCCTCAATTTAGCAAGCCCTTGTTTTGTAGTTCAGTTACATTGACTCAATTGCTACTGGCAAAGGCTGAAGAAATAAACCATTTAGGAGCAACTGTGGCGCAGCTGAGAAATGTGGTGGTAGAGTCAAATCCTCAGTCAGTGCAACTTCTGAGTTTTCTTCATCAAGTTTGTAAGAGCTACCATAAGTTGCAGTTGCTGCACAGAAACTCTGAGGATCTGCCTCCAAAGACAACAGGGTATTTCAAGCAAGTTCTTAGAAGATTATTTTCAGTGCTAAACAAGAAAATAGACTAAATATCTAGGCAATTTCATAATGAAAACCAACTCAATGTACTGGGAAAGCAGGTGGAAAATCTATAGTCACAGGTGAGATAAAAGCCAATAGTCACTTCTGCAGACTGAATAAGACGAGCTGTTTGATTTTTTTCTGCTCACCAGGCTGGGAAACACTCCTCTTGGTGAGTCACACTGAGCCTGATGAGGGCCAGGATCTGAATAAGGCCTGTTCTTGTCTTCTGAGCAACCATTCTCCTGAATACCAAAGAAAAAAGTTGATTCCCCATAAAGACACAGTGGAGGTGCTTCACCCGCATTCATCTTCCTCTAGCTGGCCCATTTACACACAGCTTTGTGACTACAGAAACCCAACAATTCCTTGGCTGCTACACCACCCTGTTACCAGGGGATGGGGACTGCAATTGCTTGAGGACAGCAGCAGCACTTTCCTTCCTTTCTATTTTAATACTGAGGGGAAAATCTGTAAGGCACAGAGGATCTGGACCTGAACTCCCCTCTAAGCCTGGAATGAGAGAGACAAAGAAAAGCACAATTACAAAACAGGAGGAATGTGGCTAGAAGCTGCCAAGACAATCATCACATGCCTTTGCCATGACAAGGTGTGTCAAAGCAAATCTTCAGAGCATCACTTCACGCCCAGTAATCTTTGCCAGTCAGTTTAGACAACCAATGAATATAATTTCTCATTGCCTTTACTTACGTGCAGATATTACTCAAAAGAATTTCCTTCATGGGGACCCTCTGATGTTATCACCCAGGTTTTACTCAGGAACCCCCACCAGAGAGCAGAACAGACCACCCAGGTATGCATTGCAGAAGATCTGAAGAACTTTTGATGTAAAAAAGCAACCATGCAAATGAAATTTCAGTCATCCCTGGGCACAGATTTATTATTAAGGATGGCTAATCTGTTTACCTTCTGGCAGCTTTGCCTTTCTGTGAAACTAGTCACATCTATGGAATTTAAGAATAGTGGCAAAGAGGAGGGTCGGCTTCTGACTCCAGGATTTGGAGGGTCTTTGTTCTAGAAATAAGGTAACAGCAGTCTAAGAAAACAGGCACCTGATAGATGTGGTCTACAACATACCAACACATCCTACTAGTACACATTTTACTTCTAAGGGCTCAGAGAGATTGTCTACATCGCATTTTTAAGGGAGACATAAATTTGCCCTGCCGGCACTTTGAGCTGACTGGAAGCTGCAGGGATGTAAGTAACTTTGTGCCAAGTCTGTACTGGTAGGCCTGGCTGGCTGAAAAGGTGCAGAAACTTGGGCCTGAGCTTGAACTAACAAGGCTTCCAGCCGGTTCATAACATTGGCAGACTAGATGTGGTTTGGTTTGTAAAACAACATGTAAATATAACAAAAATACACAGAGTGAGGATAACACACAAGTTATTAAAGGTGCAGTTCATTGAAGCGTAATATCAATCATCTCCTAATTTCCATATGGCTTACTCTTCAAAGAGATTCCTTCAATGTAAAATCAATCCCAGCACAGACTATGCAATACCTGCTTAATGCACAAAGCCAGGGTACAGGATTTATACAGAAAATGAATGAATGAAAATTGTAAATAATCAAGGCCAGAGCCAAGTTGCAGGGCAAAAATGAGGTAAATTCCTCTGCAGTTTTCTAATGGAAATAGAAACATCCTTTTTTTCCCTAAAATCAAGTACAGTAAAATGTCACCTGAGGGCAGCATCCACCTTGTTTGTCCTCCCTGCAGACTGAAGATATCAGAGTCACCCAGTCCTCTGTTTCCTGCCTGTAGGTTGGAACATAAGAAATGAAAACTTATTGACAGGTAACACACAAGGAAAATCCATTTGTCTACACACTTCTTCCTAAGGGGCTAAAAATAACTGCACCTTTTTTTTTTTTAAGAGACTGCTCGAGTGGTCATAGCCAGATGGCAAAGTTTGACCTCAGAGAGGTGCAGCCCAAGGTTGGGAACTAAAAGTTTTGCAGAGGGGCTGTGTGTCTGTGTGCAAGAGACGTGGAGACGTGGGATGGTGCTTGCTGCTTTCTTTACTGTGTGTGAGGCTGCTCTGTTGACTCCTGCCACAGAGAGTTAACAAGGCTTGGGAATGCGTTTGGATGAAGAGGATGAGAAACATGCCATGGAAGGACCCTTGAAGCCCTGTTTCATGCTTGCAGTGTATTTAGTTGGATTAATTCTGGAATGCTTCCCACTGAGCAAAGGGTGTGAGAGCAGAGCCTCGGGGGAAGGCGTTGGGTGGCACGCTCAAGTAACACTCAGGTATGTGTTTTTCTTCTGTGCTTATCAGAATTTCACACATCAGCTGCTCTTCTGCATAAAGGCAAAAAAAACCCCTGATACACTCGTGACTGGGAACCTGAAGAGGAGAAGCTGAGAACCAGCAGCATAGGAGCAGTGTGACAAACATCCTCCCTCGCCTAACTGAGCTTTGGCTCATCAGCTTGACAGAAGCAGTTTCTGCCCCTGCTGAGGACTGAATTGCAGCCTGGGAAAGCAGGGACCATGCCACCCTGCTGCAGCAAAGGCCCTAGTCAGTACTTCTGGGATGTGTTTTCCCTTGGGAGAACTTTTGCCTTCAATCTGCTTCCCTTGATTAATAGCCTACTCTTCAGGCAATATTATTTCCTGCGATTTATCCATAAGGAGCAGAAGCTTTTCTAAGTCCCAGAATATGCTGGATGAGAAGACAAAGGTCTCTGTGCTCTTTCTTGGTCTTTAACTGGTACAGTTTGAAATGGTGCTGCCACACTGATGTACCACCACTGCTATCCCCACTCCCAACCCTGTGTTCCCACTACTTTCAGGTGTTGGATGTAACAGTGTGGCTGCAGGGAAGGTTTAGCTCACCTGTCTGAACCAGCAAAAAATTAAGTCAGCCACAGGGGGAGGGGGGAAATTACATAGAAAAGAGCTGTTTTCTGTTGGATCAAACAGCTGAATCATTTCATCCCATGTAGCTGAGACACATGAAGGGAAGGGAGCGACTGTGAAGGAGCAGGACCTTGCCTTGGGGCAGCAGCTTAGTGTTCCATTGGCTTAACTGTAATGTCATACTGCATTTGCACATCTTGCTATGCCTACCTGCTGTCCCCAATGAGGTAGTAGCATCTGTTTCCAGTACTGATGGACATCACCTGCTCAGGAAGGCATTTAAACATCTTCCTCACTGTTTCCATAATTTCAAAATTTCTTATGCCAACTTCAATACTTATGATTCTGTTAAGATAAGCATATGAAACATCCTATATAGCTATACATACATATGTACAAATACACACACACACATATATGTGTGTATGTGCATATTTTACTCTGATCACAGCATAGTATGATGAGATCTGCATGGGAAAAGATAAACATTTTTCCACAGAAAAAAAGCTCAAGAAAATAAGCACAAATATTCAAAATGGATGGCCTTTCAGTGAAGAAAACTTCCAAGCAAAAAAGAATTAAATCAACTT
Source organism: Chiroxiphia lanceolata (assembly GCF_009829145.1). Taxonomy (NCBI): domain Eukaryota; kingdom Metazoa; phylum Chordata; class Aves; order Passeriformes; family Pipridae; genus Chiroxiphia; species Chiroxiphia lanceolata. The sequence continues at coordinate 8,799,105 of NC_045644.1, forward strand.
TTGCAAAGATTTGGATTTTGGATCCTCATTTCTGGAAAAGCAGGCTGTTAGTCTAACACAGGACCTTGAAAATAAATGATAGTAAGAAAAATTTCTTGAAGAAGTTTTTTAACCACTATAAACCAATAAATTTGATTTGAAATTAATTGTATATTAATAGTGTTTTAATGGAGGGGAAAAGGAACAGAAGTACTCTTAATGGATACTTGAAGCATTACTTCCATTAACTTCCAAGAAGTTAATAAAAATAATAACAACAATAATGATGGTAATAATGTAACCACATACCACTGAGCAAGCTGCAATATTTTTGAAAGCTTCACAAAGTAAATCCATTTAATGGAAGAAGCACAACAGCAATGTTGTTCAGGGACCTCCATGCTGAACAATTCCAGGAACCTAGAATATTAAGCTCCAGGTCTGACGGGTAAAATCTTTGCATTTTCTGTTTCACTTCCAAGTATCTCACACCACCTGTGACATAGTAAAGAGTGCTGGTACAAAGCCAGTGACACCCAGTCTTGCTGCAGCGGGCACTGTGCTGAGAGGAGTGAAATGACCAACCCAAACGAGCCAAGCAGGGCCATTTCTTGATGGAGTAAGAGGCAGTGGGGCACCAGCACCAGCCCAAAGGGCCACATGAAAGCCAGGAGACCTCTGCACAGCCTGCAAAGCAGCTTTGTGAAGCTGCAGGTAGGAAAAGGTTGTGTGACATAGGTAAGAGGGGCATAGCCAGTCCTTCTTCACATGTGAATGAATGCATAGCACTGTCCTCACAGGAGATAAAATATCTTCCGCTACAGGAATACAGCCTTTGGGGTCATGGAGCCAAGATGTCTGGTTTGCACATACGACATCACCATGATCATTCACATAAATGTATTAAATTTTAATAAAATAATTGAGGATTTTTACTTCTACCTACTGTAAGCTGCACCCAAATCCTACAAAAGCCTGCAGGGCTCATTTCTTGACTTCCGCGAGATTTGAATCAAGAATCTGAGTTAGGAAAAAGTGTCTGTACAACCAGTGGCCATTGAAGAGTGTTGATACATGACTTAAAATAAAAAAAGTGATGCATTTGAGTTACATACTGATCAACAGCTATGGAGCCTTTTACATGTTGGCCTTTTAGATACTTCAGGATGTAATTCCCCTTGCTGGATTTGGACAGGACGAAAAGACGCCTTTTTCAGGAATTCTGCCAAAGAGAAAGCAATTTGTTTGTCGTTAAAATTCAGGATAGCAGATATAACAGCTGCTTGTTGAAGGATTGCTGAAATATGACTAATCTGTGCTGGTATACCTGTGAGCTGAAAAGTTGAAGAGGTGGTGATTTGATGAGGAATCCGTGCTTGCAGACTCCACCTTCAGGGTAAAATGTATTTTGAATTCTCCCTAATCAAAAAGAAATGAACAGCACCATTACTTAATTTATTGCCAATTAATCTCTTACAAAGACCTGCTTGAACTGGAAATTGTTGCTGAAGGCTGGGTTTCTGTGCTCAGATGGCCATAAACCATATTACAATTAGAGAAGAGAAACACAAATCAAGGCTATAAAACACAGGGCCAGGCCCTACTTCCCTGATATTAATGTTATGGCTGACAACCAGCCCAAACTGTAAGCAAATGATAGTGAAAATGTAGAAGGCTCAGAAGATATCATGAGCCTCTGCCTTCTTTAAATGGTTTTATTTAAATTTGGAGTCTGGTCTTATTTAACTTTATAATTAGTGATCTGAAAGACAGTAAAGCCACCCCTAATGCACTTTATAGATGGCATTCAATCAGCTAAGGATAGATTATCTTACACTGTGAATCGTGATGTCACAACAGGAAAAAGTCTTACAAGTAAAGTTTGAGCTAAAACCTTGTGGGGAAAATACTTAAATGTGTTTGTTCATGATCCTTCATACTTTGTGACCAGCTATGGTTTAAGATTCACATTTTTTAATCACTGGTGGATTTCTGATCCAAATTCACTTTAACACAACAAAAGGAGTGGCAATCTCATTCAATTTTTTAAGCATGTAAAAAGCATGTAAACCATGTATGGTATATCAAGATTTTTTGAGAAACCAGTGACTGAAAGGAACACAGGTAACCTCAGTTTGGATCTTCTAGTAAAGAACAGCAGGCAATATGCATAACTTCTGGGAAATTTAACATGAAAAACTTTGTGATCTTAAGTGGAGGCAAGGCTTCATCACCAGTGCCTTGGAGATATTGACTGTACCTTCCAGTTCTTAGTTAATTTTTAAGGATTTTAAAATTTTTAACAAATATCAGTTCAATGTCTTTTTCAGGGACAAGAAAAATCCTGCTATGAAGGGAAACACTGCATGTAAGACATTTCCTTTAAGGAAGGAAGCAGAGGGGCAGAATGGTCACAAAGTGTACATCCAGATGAGATCTCAAAATTTCCTAGTATGCTATTTCCCCCTGTTTTTCACCTACTGTTTGCCACAAAATCCTTGACAGCTGGACGGCAAAGAGAATGGTATCATACATTGACAAGAATGGGTTGAAACCAAATTCAGCCTTACTACTGACAAATCTTAGTAAAAGAAAGAAAAATTTTATACCTGCAGAATTTCTTTTATTTGTAGAAGCCATCCTGATGATTCTTCCACCCAGATATTAAAGAGAACAAAAATACTGAAGCTAATTCCTTTCACTTTGCTTGCTGCTGAGCAGCATTTCACTGCACACACAGTTGCTGCTGAGAAAATAGCAAATATCTTACAAGTGTTAATTTTCATACTGATGATTTAACTATATAAAATAACCATAGGAAAATATCTAATAAACTATATATATAATTATAATAGTTATTACATGTAATATTTTGTTATAGATTAAATTATATGTTATATGCTATGCTATATTTATTATAATGTAATAATAAAATAAAAATTAATAAATATTACACATTTATATAAGTCAAAGGTATCATTTGCCTAGAAATGATGAGAGCTGCCATCTGAACTTCATTTTGCCCTTTCTTTTGCACTAGACACAACATCTGTAACCTAGGAGTACTGCATCCACATATGGTTCTGACACTGCTTTGCCAGTGTGAAGAGTCCCATGTAAAACTGGCATAGCTTGGCCTAGAGAGTTTGAAGTCTATGCAGAAAATACAATAGTAATACTATGGCAATTGTAATAACTTGCAAATCTGTGATATTCTTAATACAACGTCTTTTCAAAAGTTTCCCTTTTTCTTACCCTAAAATTGTTTGCAAAATCAAATCTTGGCTGGAAGTTGTCTGCAGCTACAAGGAGGTTACACAGACCCACATGAGCTGCAGAGCTTCTGGGAAAATGAAGGATTTGCAAGTGCTGTTCTCTAGTTCTTGCTGAGCTCCCTGGCTGGACTGAGAGATTTAAGGGCTTTCCTTTGCTTCTGTTTCTTCAGTGATTTACCCCATGGTGCCAAAAGTAAACATGGTATTGTCAGGACTGGTGCTCAGAAATGGGGTGGGTTACACACAAAATTTTACCTCCGACACATAACTAAAGCTATAGACTTCCACACCTCCTGTTCCTGGCTGTAAATGAGAGTGACCCTCTGAAAACTTAGGTCCATTGGAGGTCTCTGCAGAACATTTCTGCCTGTACTTTTGGATGTTTTTTTAGGGAAACCTTAGCAACTTTTGCCTTTTTGGGAGAAAGATTTATTGTACAAACGCTGGGATTGACTGTTATAAAAATTTACTTCTAGAGTTTTCATCTAATGCCTACAAAAAAAAAAAGGACAAAAGAGCAATTTCTAAAACTAAAAATGACTACACACAAAGTCAATTTGCTAGTGCCAATAGTAGAGGCACACGCCCAGGGTTGCACTGAAAGGCAATGCATTATTTTGTTCAGTGTGGCTGACAGAGTCACCTTGACTGGCAAACGATGCAATCATTACAAAACAATGTTCCAAAAACCTATGACAGGATAAAAGTCTCCTCTGGATGTCAGTAAAAGTCAAGATTTGCAGGTGAGAAGACAAACACCCATGAGGTTACAGTTGTGCTATCTCACTCTGCATTTTTTGGGAAAAAGTTTTTAACTGCTACATTTAATTGTCTTTTCAACAGAAAGCAACATTTTAAATAAGTTATGTCTAATTCAAAATAGATAATGCCAATTCCATGATTATACCCTCTCAGATTTTTGTATGCCTGGTGTTAAGAGATTTGATTGCTTCAAAGCTTTTGAAATGCAATGAGACACTTCAGTCAAAATGCAAATAAAATGCTTTAAATTTTTAAGATGTAAGCTATTATACAACTTCAAAAATATAATACCAAGATCAGGTAAACAACCTGTGTTAATACTTACAGGCAAAACGACTGGTTTTAGAGAAATACACCTTTAAGTATATCCAGATTCCCTGTATCGCCTCCTGCAGCAAAACACAGTATGTCCTTGCCCTGCATTGTGACTGACTTCTTATAGTCCATGTAGAAATACAAACATCCTGAAATATGACCCACAAGGAAATGCCTGTCTCTGCATGGGAAGCAAATTAAAGACTGTTCTGGAGAGGGGAACTCCAGAAGATTAATATTCACAAGCAATGAAAAATACGAACATTTGAGGCAGTGATAAATGTCTCCCATACAGAAAAAACCCTGGAGACATCTTGTTTCTGTTGGTTCAGCTTTCTGAACAGTCCTCTTCATTTCCCCTGAGCTGTGTCTAAAGCATAATATCCACCCATGACTGGAAGATAAAATAACATTAAGAACTCTGAAAGATCATACAAGCACCATAAAATGTAGCCAACTTCAGATTTAAAGAATTGCATTTTCTAAAACATACAACAGTGAAGCAGGATTTCCTGAGCTGCCTGTATCATGACAATCTACTTCATTGTAGGGTCAGTGTAAGTTTTGGTTATAATAAACAAATTTTTGGGGATTCTCTCCAGAAACAGCATATCATTAATGACAGTGGTTTTACACAGTAAACCATTTGGCTAATCCTGCAGATGTCAAGGGAATTGCTTTTAGATAGAAAATAGTTCTAAATTTGACCAGGAAAAAAAGCTAAAATGCCCTACAGCTTCTAAGTCAGTATTCAACTACCTGGCCTTGCTTGAGTGAAAGAACCATTCTGAATGGGTTCCTTCAGGCTCTTGGGCTGGCACAGCCCTCAGCACGTAAACATCTCCAGTCAGAGGTGATGTCTGTCAGTAGGAAATTTTCTTTTTAAATAATATTAATGTTTTTTTGATCTAAAGTAATGTTCCATCTAGCAGAGACACTGGTCTTGACACAAGAGAATGTTTTTTTCTTTCACTACTACTCTAAGTTATCTTTCCTCTCTGGCAGCATCTTTGTGTATTTTATGCTGATGTTTGTATATCTCATATCCTAGAACTAGCCCGAAGGTTAAGATACAGCCTCCATTTCTTCCTTTTGTTGTCAGCTAGCAGGTAGAATTGCTGTGCTCCTTTGTGCCACACCATCAGCTTTTTCCAGGAAACCTTTGGTCTGCCAGGAGAGCTCTTGCAAACATTGAGAGTGCCTTGTTGGCTTGCCACCTTACAGCACTGAAGAGCTTCAAATAACATTCCTACTTTGACTGTTTTCTTAGACAGACAGTTACTTTTTCTCCTATTTGTTGGAAAGTCCCAAGCTGCCCTCATTTAGAGTCCATCATGGTAAATGTATAACAAAATTTGACACAGGTTCCTGCTGCCCACTTTTTTTTTTTTTTTTCTCTTTTAGGCAAGTCCAGTAAGGAAAATAGTTTTCTTACTCATAGATGAAACTCAGTATTGTTAACTCTGATTCTTCCCCAGTAGTCCCTTGTAGGCTTGACCAGGGACTATTTTTAGTAAGTTTTATATCTCCCCAATGTTTCCAAGCTAAGAAAAATTTGTTAAAGCTTTTTAAAAATAAAATACCATTCTCAAAGAACCTTTAAGAAAAAAAGCACCACACAAGAGGAAACGTGTTCCTTACCTGTTACAGTCCTTTACATTATTAAAAAAATTAAACTGCCCTGTTTCAGAGACCCTACTCGCTCCTTTACTGTTCCCAAGGCTCTCTGGCTTCAGAGCTACAATGTATCTGAATAAAAGGATGGCTTTAGAAACGGGAATATTGTTAACAGAAGTTTAAAATCAGGCTAAACTTCAACCAAATAAACACTAACGAACTATAAAGACATGAAAGAGCTTCCAGAGAAGTAATCAATACCAAAATGTTGACTGGACTCATTTCCCATGGTAAACCATGAATGCCAGAAAATAGTTTAAGATGGAGCTATTTGCCAGAAGTAATGGGAAGAATATTTTCATATCCACTGCTACACCACTGTACAATTTACTGTAAAAAGGGCAAGATGGTAGATCACTGGTAGATCAGGGTATTTCTATTAATATATATTCAGTAACTTTGGTTTAGCCTAAGAGAGAATTTGGCCTGCCCGAGGTAAGTCACCCAATGCCAAGTTACTTTTCTACCTTTCAACTGACACTAAACCTAGTCTTGAAAAGATGCCAGAGACCATCTGCATTCTTGAATGACAAAGGTACTGGGATGTACTTTGGTTGGTTTCACTTCACCAGACTGAGTGACAAACATGCAGATATTCACAGGAAATTTACTAAAAAAAGGCCTTTATTGATGTCATGCTCAATACGTTCATAAAACAACCATTTATTTAATTTAAACAACTGTAAATTTGACTTATGAAAAAAATATATGTCTCACTATGTCACAGTATTTGTAAGAAAATAAACTTAACAATTTTGTAACTTGGCCTTAATAGTATGTACTTATTTTCTTAGAGGATTGCAAAAGAGTATAGAGTACATTAACTGGGAAAAGAGTGAACAACTCATCATTTATCAGTTTAACCAAATAATTAAATTCACTTCTGTGAGCTAGCTACCAACTATAAAGAGTATATAAAAAGTAGGAATATAAACATCACCAACGTAACTCTGAAACACAAAATCAAGACCATACAGTAACTAAGAAGGCACTTCTGGTTTCTGATTCAAGTAAGCATTTACAGTTTTGGCAAAACTCCTCACAAATAGAAGTTAAATCTAAACATACATTTGTTAACGGAACAAATAATTCTATCATTTCAACATTAAATTTTAATATTTTACAACAAAGCCTTGCCATTAACCTTCTGAGGGTCCAAAAATTCTGAATCAACAAGCAGACATTCTCCTTTCTGCAAGCAGAAAAACTGCAATACCACTGTTTCAGACTGTTCTATCAGTCAATTGCCATTTGCAAAGCAAAAATCTTTTTAATGGCACTTTAATAAGGCATCATCCAATTAAAGTTTGCCAATCTTTTACAAGGGTTTTGAATTTCATTTTTCTATTTGTTACATTTCCATATTGTCCAGGTAAATCACCTATAAATATTGATTTTTTAATATATTCATCTTATGCTAGAGTGACAACTAAGTAAATTGACTTCCAGGTTAAACACAGAGGAACCATTAGCCTTCATTACTAATGTTCATTAAAAGGAAATTAGACTAAGAAACACCCTTTTAAGTAGCTACAAACTGTTTGTCACTGGACATACCCAATAATATGATGGTCTTTGGAAATTTTTGAGGAGATTATGGTTCCATGAGCTAGTAGTAAAAGAGAAGGAGTCTCATGAACTTTTGTTTTATTCTTAATTTACAATCTGCTTTCTGGGAAAAACCTTTATGGGTCAGGAAGGTGATTCTCAGAACTTGTTTAGTAGCCAAAAATCATGACAGCCACACTAACGGAAATCAAGATACAATAATTTTGAGTTGGGTAATGTGCAGTCAACCATATTCTTCTTCCTAACAGCTGTCAGGCTGTCCCCCAGCATTTACTTCTTTAAAATATTGCATATTGTCCATCCATCAGATACTCGAGCTTATACAATATAAAAATCTAGTGTTATTACATTTCTGTTATTAAAAATGTATTGACTCCTGTTTATAGTCAAATCTCCACCCAACACCATATCCTGATCTTTCATTGCTGGCTGCATTAAAATACACTTTCAGAAGTAAAGTTCCTTTGTGAGCATAGAGACCACACAGGGAATCTGCTTCTTCTCACTGAAGCGTGGATCATCCGACTGGGATTCAAAATTGGTGGCAACCACATAGTTGACTCGTGTGAGGATCTGCATGATCTCAAGTTGTTTTCCATGCTCATTTAGAACAGAGCACAAAGACTGCACAAACCAGGAGCCTCTTCCAGGATTTCTCCAGGAGTAATAACCTTACAGGAAAGACAAGTAAGAAAGTACAGGGGATTATTTTTGCTCTTTTGTGTGAAAGATTCTGGGCAAAGATTAAATATCCATACAAAGAAAGCTTAACTCTTATCACTTGTGTCACATATCCTACTTCATTAGAGTTGAGAATAATGTGTATTAACTCTCCAAACCTCACACTACTAAAGCACCATTCTACATTTTGGCATTTGGGAAACTGTGAAAAGTAAAATTTCACAGGTTTCCTCTCCAAGAATAATTTTTGTGCTGTAACAGTTCCTCATCCTGCCTTCATCACATATTCAACACACTTACTAAACTGGGATATGGAAGGACAGGATTCCGAGAAAACAGTATTGCCTTTGCCATCTGTAATCTCCCATTTCCTATGTAGCCAGTGTAAAATGGGTGGACACAACACACTGGCCCAATGTACACTGGGCCTTTGTGTTTTGTCCATCAATGTGCAATGTGTCATCAATGAGGGTCCATCTACAATCCAACCAGTATGGATGATTGGCTTCTATCTCCACCCTGACTCTCTTTTCTTTACCTGGCACTGTGGAATATGCAAATAGGAAATCTGCTTCTACTGGGATTTTGTATCTCGGGTTGGCATCTGTTTCCAGAGTGTCATTTGCAGGTCCAGAGTCAGTTTGTATACCTTCATCAAATTCAGAGCCTCTGCATGCCTGAAAGCAGAGAAGACAAACAGAACTTGCCCAATAAGGAGAAAAAAAGTGTTATACCAATAAGTATTCATCAATATTTTTAATAGATTCAGTTTTAAGCAGTATTTTGCATGTATTAGAAGCAGAAATGCAATTCTGGGGGATACCTAATTGTTCAATGATAAAGTTACTGGCTTAACCATTCTAAAATATACATCCCATACAGTAAAGGGAGGTAAAGGTGTTGAAGCTCAGTTGTTTGTCAAAGCGCCAGGGGAGCATTAGTTTATTGTAACCATGACTACTTTTACTAGTCTAGAGTCATTCTCAGAACTCAGTTATTACATAATGCCTTGTGCAGCGGGACTTCTGGTCATTACACATTGTCATTGGTTCCTGACATGCACTGCTGAAGCACTGCATTTCACAAAATCACATCCTGAGATCATCTAGTCCCACCCCCCCCCTTCTCAACCAGGGACAGCTACAGCTGTCCAAGTGCATGTACAGTTGGGTTTGGAATATCTCCACAGGTGGAGACTCTACAGTATGGGCAACTAGTTCTAGTGTTTGACCACCCATTTCAAGTATATTGCATTTTTAATATTTTTCCATATATTTTTTTTTATTCTTAATTTTCTCTTAATCATGGGTTCAGGTAAAGGGCACACTGGGACAACAGTCCAGGTTGTTAAGTTTCAGCTCTTGATCAGTAGTTTGACTGACAGCTCTTGCAAAAGAATAACAGTCTGACTGGCATGTGTAATAGGGTTGGTTGCCTTTATCAGGATAATTTTAAAGGCTATGAAGTAATCATTCCAAACTTATAATTAAAAGAAACACCATTTTAGTAGTATGAAGAGTCTAAATAGACACAGTTTTCACTTTGAGGTTGAGGATTAATTGATGGAACAGCTTAGGGAAAACCACATCTGCTGCAAGTCCTATACATCTATAATACCATGACAAAAAAGAGACTTCATCCCTGTGGTATGTCAGTTAATAGTCTGAAATAGTGGTCTTCACAAGTTTAACTAATATGCAATTATTATATGATAATTTAAAAATGCAATATAAGTTTTTAGGCTATAGAGGAAGGGAAAAATATTTCTTTAGCAGAATTCAGTAATCTGTAGAGGTAACCATAATTCAAAGAGACATGGACAGTATTATTGCTGTTGATAATCATGTACTGTCCTTAGCTCTCTCTGCACAAGAGGAGTTTATCGTTCTGCTTTGAAGTTCATATATTACCAGGAGAAACCACGTACAAAATTACAGTGATAATGTTCTTTACATCTGTGAAACTTGCATATAAATTACTTTTTAAAAACAAACAATACAAGTCACCCATAGACAACTTCTCTTAGCACATTTTTTTCCCAACACCTCCAGCGACATTCAGTAAATTAACCTACGAGGCTCTTCTAGAGCAGACAACCAACAGAGCATGTTTTCCCCACTGCAGCAGGTAGGATACTATATTTACCTTAGGGCTATTACCTGAATGAAAAATAATTTGGGTTTGCCTATAAGGCTTTTACACTTGTCCCCTCTGAACAGCGCAGTCAAACTCTTGATAGCCATGGGTCCATCTGTGCCATAGATGAGTCCTTCTTCCCCATGGCTCAGAAGGATACAGGCAAAACAAGCGGCATCACTGTGATTCTCCTCAGCAGCTACAAATAAAATACTTCTTAGTCAAAAGGCAGCAACATTTTAAATGACAACTATATTTAGCAAACACATTTTTTTGAGACTAAATATACACTGGGCCTCTACTGGAAGGCACGGGAAGGAGTGGATAAAGATGACACAACCCAGTTTTTACAATGTGATGAGTACCTTGAATACAAGGATACATCCTTCACTTGACTCTGAGCCTGGCCCACTGGGATCAACAGGCTGGATTCATTATCTAATATGACAAGGCTCTTCACCTAACACCCAGGACAGGTGATCACAAGAACACTGTGCATTTCTGAATTGATGCTGGAGAAAGAGGTAGGGAATTAAGCCTAATCCCTTCAGAAACCAAATCCTTCTATACAGAAAATTGTATGTACGGGGCTCAAGCAATCTGTTCTACTGTAACCTTCTTTGAGAAGGTAGAAGATTCAGTGACTTCCAGAGGTCTTTTCCACTCTAAATTATTCTATGATTCTAAATTTTTACCTTGCTTCAGTAATTTCTCCATATCATCACGGCTTCGGTCATTGTACGTATAAACCTCAAAACCTAAGCTTTTAAAACTCTTAGCCAGATCTCCAGCATCTTTATCAGTGCCATTGCGTGTACCCATTCCTGCCGGAAAACAAAGAATATGGTTGACTGCACATTACACAACTCAAAATAATTCACGTGTTCAAAGGTAAATTTTTAGGTTTATAATTGGTAAACCTAAACAATGTCATGGTGACACATTTTTAAAACAATCCTCTAACAGCAAAGAGAACAAATCGTGAGACTTTAAAAATAATGCAATGTTCAATGTAAACACATATCTTATCCTGAAAAATGCTGGCTTGCCTCCAGCACCTTGCAACATAGACCTCTGTGGATGATTCATCTCCTTTGGATTTTGCAGTATAACACAGGCATACAGCACCCCATGGAAAAACTGTTGAAAAGAGTCCCTGTGATACCCAATAAAAAGAATTGATATATAATCTTTGCAGAAAACAAATCCGTGTGTTTGCCAAATGTATAGGAAAAATCCTATAAAGCTCATTATAACACAAGTATCTGTCCACTTTGAAACCATATGTGGTCTGAAAAGTTAAATGCAGGAGTGTGAACAGAGCACAGCTACAGCTATTAGCTTTTGTAGCTCATAGCTGTAGCTCAGGAACAGAGAATTTATAACATGGGTTGCAGATGCCAAAGTTCAAATTTTAACAACACAGGTTTAGTTTGAAGTTGGTAGAGCAAGGAGACATGGTCTTTGAAACATATACCTCAAGGAAGTTGAAAAGAGTTACTCTAATGTAAGTTTTAAAGAACAGGAAAAGTTTTAGGAACAACCATTTATCAGAAAGGATAAATACATTCATTAAAATTCCATGTCCTAAAACTAAAATGCATATTGATTATGCTCTATAATGTGTATCTTCAAAGGAAGAACATTACCTGTTTTGTCCTCAAAATTTTTGTTGTTTATAATAATACATTTACCAACTTTCTTGTAGTCCATATTATACTGGAATGTGGGTGTAACAATTCGGTATTGATTACTGAGGGAGGGCTTTGGCTGCTCTTCTTCTCCATTCTTCTTTTTTCTAGGTGAACCAAATGAAATTATTGTTAGTGACTGGTCACATGCATGGCCTATTTACCGTAATTCAAACCATTCGTGCAGCCCTACCCAATGTTTTTCCTTCTCTAATGTTTGTTTTCTTCCCTCAAGGCATAAAGATCTTGTGATTTCCATGAAGTGATTAGTGTCTGTGGTTGGATTCTGATGAGGTAAAAAAACTCTAGAGTGGACTACAGCCAGCACCAGGACACGCAGATCCTGACCCACAGATAAAAAAATGGCTCAAACACGAAGTCAGACTGGCAGTAACCTTTTGCAAACTGTTTCTGGACATATTTTACTTTTATTATAAGTAATTAATGAAGGGACAAACAGATTTCCTGTACTAACTATTCCAAGCACATAAAGACATGCTGTTTACTCAAAGGTATGGTAAGATTTGTTTACTCAGTCACCATCATCCCTGAATTCTCTGAAAATTAAGACTAAGCAGTAGGTAGTTTCTACTGATAAAGGCTACAAATGTGAGCAAGTCATGTGTTAATTTAGTTTGCCAAACAGCATTCTGAACTCATGCAAAACCTAGGCACATTTCAATGTAATCATCAATACCTGAAATTCACTTCAAATAAAACCCATGAAAAACCAGCCCAAACCAAAATGAATTATATTAATTGGTTATGTTAATAAATATTCTCTGGTTATATGACTGTGTAATGACTTTTCTGCTGTGTACAGGAGTCTTAAGATTGTATTAGAAAGAGATGCAAAGGGATAGCACAGACATTAGTCACCAATTTATTCTAAACGAAGTAATAAAACCAAATAAATGACAGCCAGCATGCATGTCTGATGTATAAGCATGAGGAACTCATCAGTACTTGCTTTGAGAAATGGACTTCTGGTCCAAGCAGGTGGCTTCAGTTGTCAGTAAGATCTCCTCAAGCAGAACTGAAGCCAGTGAGAGCCTATAAAGGGCTCAACCTCAGAATTATAAGCAAGCTTTGTAGCAAACCCAGTTAGAAAGAATGCTCAGAAAAGGGCAGGAGAAGTTACTGGCATCTCTCTTATTTGGTCCAGTGTCCTGCTTCCAATAGTATTTATTGCTGATGTCTGAGAGGAAAATAAGACCTAGTTTCACAGCACAAAGAACTGTATAATACAGTTGGCTTTAACAAAATTAGATTTTTTCCATAATTTCAATTAATTTAGACACTTTCACTCTTCTAACTCTGACACCTTTCTAAAGAATTACTAAGTTCTTTGCTTCAATAATAGCATAGAGACATGAGATTGTTGTGAACCAATTAAATGTTGATTAGGTAATCTATTTTCTTACCTGCCTGATTTAACAATGGTTGTCTTTTAGCTTTAATTGTATTTTTTTATTACTAATGAACAAGACTAATTGGAATCTATAATAATCCTTCTTTAAATGATTCATCATGTATAAATGGTACAGCAATTCAATTTTAAAACAGCTTCTTCTTATCTTTGAGTGTTGTCATGTTCTGTTATACAGGGCCAAATTAAATAGCTGCATCTGGCACTCTCTTTACATGTGACCATCCTAATATCATCTCCTCTTTTAGACTTCTCTGAGAGACTACAAAACAAGATATTGAATCATATCTACTTGAGGATTTTGTCTGATACTCTGGAAACACAGGGTTTTTTCTTACAAAATGCAAGTATCGGTATTCTCCTTGCATACTGCTTCTTGAGCGCTCTGGGAGCAATAATTAAATATGCTTTGCCTCAAGAAAAGATTTTAACCATTTTCAAGAACTACTCAGAGCTGTATGATGCTAATATTACATCTGGCTTTCAAAGAGATCTTGGATTCTTATTTTAACGTAAAATTCCCCCAGCCCTTCATCATCAGACAGCACTCTGGCAAAGAGAGAAAAAGAAATTTCAAAACAACAAATAAGCACTCAGGTCAATGAAGAGGCATTTCCTCAGTCCACAAATTCAAGTTTCTACAGATTTATCTGGCTTCATTGATTTCCTGAAAAAGCTCTATGACTAACAGTGGCTGTAAAAACACAATAGGATATTTTCAAGGGGATTGTAGACACATTTCTGTTTATGTCCAACTCATGAACAGCTGTGAACACTCGAGACAGATCCACATGAGCAGTATGGCATAATGTTTGCACTGTCTGCTGTCCTAAAATGCTGGAAGTAATCTAATTCTAGTCCAGAAATCAGGCAGCCACATTACCCCACAAAAAGCCTCACTGAAAATAGCTGCTGGGGTCGAGTGGCGTAATAACACAGTCACACAACTTCTCTGAAACCACTTTACTTCTGAGTTCAATAGTTTGCACTCATTCATGCAGAAATACTCGTGAGTTTAAGGGATGTAGCTACTATTGCAGGTATTCTCAAAGGCACGCCAGAGGCTCTGTGCTGGTCAGTGTCAAATGTCACAGACAAGCCTTGGCAGCACAGTAGTGCACACAACTATAATTTCCCCATTCCTTTACAGGGGCTACTTGTGGCTTTGTTCTAATGATTCCTCCCAAGCTGAACAGGTTAATGAGATACTAAAATACCACAGCATGCTTTGTAGGGTTATGCCTATCATTTCTTTACTGGCAGACAACAAAAAGTTCCAGAAATCTTTTGGTATCAGTCCAAACTGAATGGATAAGGAAGCAAAGGTTGTGGAGTGTACTTATCCTGGGCCTCCAGTCCAGATAGAAATTCTTTTTTGAAGATTCTGTTTCCTGTGCCAACATAATGCAATATGGGAATTGCCTTACTGGAATAAACTGACTGTATAATGTCCACCTCTTCAGTTTCAATAAGCTAAATCAGACCTTGTAAATAATGAGTCCTTAAGGGAAATGCTCTGTCAGTGACAGGCTGGCTTATGACTGAAAGCCTAAAGCTTTATTTTCTTAACTTTGAACTAGACACCTGTAAATATAAATGTTTACTGCTGTTGTTTTTACTAAGCTTTCTAATCACTGTATTTTCTGAAAGGGTTTCCATAGGTTAGTTATGTGCTGTTATAAAATGTCTTAAACTGTGTGCCCTCAGTTTTATTTCATTCTGCTTCTCTGACATCCAGTGTCTTTTATTTCCCTCTTTTGGGAAATAAAAATTTGAATTTCATGACTGTTAACTCATTCTTCAGCTCCTAATTACAACTGTGCCATAACTCCTCACTCCACTAGTGGTCACTGATCCTTCCCTTAGACAGAAATATTTTTCCTATCAGTGCTCTCACATATTTCATGTCCTCCCCCTTCGGTCAAGAGTTCAGCAAAAGTGAAACTCCACTCTGGTACTCTCATAGAGCTTGCACATTTTCACCCTTACAGTGTCTATAATTCCAGGCCTTAGGCTTGACAACAGTATGTCTGGGAATGTGATTTCATCAAGTCTAGACTCAATCAGTGTCAACCCTATGAAAATTATTATCATCAACTTCTCACTTTCCAAATATAAACCTAAAGTTATCCATACCATTTATCATCTTGTTATTGAACTTTTAAATAGTAACAGTCAAATTTCTTATCAACATGAGTGGCTAAAATTCTGTCACAGTCCATGGAGATATATCCCTTGCACCTGTAGTGGACTTGATTGTCTACAGGACTGCTATCACAACAAATTTTCATTTTTCTTATACTTTGGGTAAATTATGATTTCATTATGATTCAAACTTTAAGGATAAAAATACCACTAATAACATTTAACTACATCTAAATATTATCTAGAAAAAATAAAACAAAGCAGTGTGTCTTAGCAGATGAGATTTTCTCTCCTTTGGCTTCCTTTCTACTGACACCTTCCTGCAATTCTGGTTTGCTGTAACTACATGGACTCCCCTTGGAAGAATACCAGCATAATGTAGGGAAAGTTCTCAAGAGAAGAGTGGAAAAAAGGGAAAAATTAGGAAAAGAGTGCAATCTCTAGGGTAGATACTGCTACACCAATTCATTCAATTAACCTCAACATTAACAATGATTAAAAAGAGGATGATAATAAATGACAGACAATAGAGCTCTTCTAAACATGAGTTGCTTGTGTTGTGACACAAGCAATGTGACACTTAGCACACAGAAGAAACAGCTCTCCCTGAAAATAAACAGTCACTTAAATAGTCTTTCAGGTAGAGGATTAGATGAATAAAGACAAATTTTACAATCATTACTGCCCAATCACAGAATGGGAGGACTTTCCTCTTTATTTGTTTGTTTTTTTTTTTTTTTTCTGTTTGTTTGGTTTTCTAAGAGGAAATTAATGTCTCAATCAAAGTGAACTCTAAAAATGATTTTGCAGAGGGATACCCAGGCTTCAAAACCCTTATCTCCCAGGAAAGTTAGGGACTTTAGTCGCTGTTCTGAAAAATGTAAGCAGATAACAAAAATTCTACAGTTATGACACTATTCAATTTAAGGAAGTTGACGTTCAGAGATGGGTGGAAAAGGCTATACTGATTCCATTCATTTTTATTTCAAGTGCACAGACACAAAAGAAGAGAACTCTGTCTTACTCTGCTCTATGCAGTTCAGTAAATTTGAGTTTTATTTGATAAGGAATATCTCAGAACATTATGATAGTTTTTACTCTGTCCTTAATACAATGTGCAATCATATATAATTTTTGAATGACTGATAACAGATTCCTTTTAAAAAGAAAATTTGCCTTTAAAAACATGGTGTCTCTGAAAACTCACTATTTCAGGATCCCTTCTAGAGTCCAAATGCTTTTTGGCATTGGAGAATAGTTCTATTCCAGTTTCTGTCACACTGCCAGCCCGTCTGTTGAGTCCAGGCAAGATTACAGCAGTGGTACAGTGACAAAGTGCACAGGACAAATATTCTTAGGTAATCCATCAACATCCACCAGGACTTTCATACACTTCTTGTTGTGGGATGCAAGGCATCTTAAAACTGCAATGCTCTTTATTCTGTTACAAACAACTGAGATGTTTCTCTTGTGATTTTTACATTTGGGGACCTCTTTATAGGCTTCATTTAAATAAATTCCTCATTAAGCTACAATATTATGGAGTAAGTGTATGGGACAATACATTAGTTTTAAGATCTCTGAAGAAACTTACATAGCCTGTATTGCTGATTTATTTTTATGCAGTTTGTGTGGCTCTAAGCTGCTTTTTCTGCCTAAAAAACCCCCACTCCTTCCAGTGTTGCACAAAGAGTATAAATTATGTTAGTGACTACTGTTCATCATAAGTGCTGTTTGCTGGGGAAAAATCCTGGATTGGACTTATTTACTTAAATAGATAGTTAAAGGATAGACAGAAGACAATGAAAATGTAAAGAGGAATGTGTTTGAATTCACAAATTTAAAATTCACCAATTTAAAGCTATTCTTCAAAAAAGTAAACAGAATTCATAAATCAGACAAATATTTTCAATATTTCAATATATTCAATATTTTGTTCTATGTTTCTATCTTAGCCTCAATAACTATTTGTCTATTTGTATATCTGATGCTTTCGCATAATCACACATTAGTATGTCTTACTTCTAGATAACCTTCTCTCCAAACCATCAGCTTTAACATTTTTATCCATATTTAATACTTTTATGCAGTCTAATTTCACTGTATTTAGTACACCCCTAATTACTCTGCACTCTCCCCTCCTTGATTTTCTTTTTAATCTTGAAACCTATTGGCAATAACAAGCAAAAGACACTTGTTAAACTTGACTAGAGCTTTTTAGATCTTAAGTTCTTTAAGGCAGACTCTTTGTTCTTTGTCAGATCCGTTTTGGTAGTGTCATGTAGATTTAGAGCTGCAAGCAAATAATAGATTACCCTGTTGCCTCTTCCTATTAATATTGCATCAGGTTGGCAGCAGCAACATTTCTGGACAAGAAGAATGTGTCACTACTTGAATTGTCTTTTATAAAAATGAATATTCCTTTACTATTGAAAACCAGAAGGCATAAATTATATGGCATAAAGACTAAATCACAAGGTCTAGACCAAATACCAAAACCGCATTACAGTGCATTTGAAGGTGTGATCCTGGGTCGCACACTGAAAAGGCAACATGCTGGAACAGTAAAGGCAAACCCTGAGGATCCACTGCAAAAGACACTGGCATTTCAGAGACCTCAATTCTGTTTCCAAACTGTCACATGCTATGATCTCTCAAACCTTTTCTCCTGAATATACTCATATGACAGGTGCAATTTCCATCTCTTTTCAGAAAGATAACACTTTAACACAGACTCTTTTGAAAAACAGCTCAATAGCTGAAACAAAAGTCTCCTGAGGAAAAAGAGACAACACTAATTATATAGAAAGAAGTTCAAGTAAGTATTGCATACTTTCAGTTTCCCTACTGAAAGCTATTAGCAAGTGAATACTGAATTTGATAGATGAGCACCAACAAAATAATCAGTCCTTAGAAGGCTTTTTCTAAAAATATTCCAGATAGATGTCAAAAGAAAATTTTAAAAATTTCTAATATTAAATCAATGTCATTATTTCAATACAACAGAAAGACTCCATTTAGAAGAGAGAAGAAAAGTGGTTGTACAAAACTGCACATAAAAGCTCCTCAATAACATCTAAACATTAGTTCACCTAGTTTTGCATACTATGGCAAG
The DNA here is from genome assembly GCF_009829145.1 of Chiroxiphia lanceolata. Taxonomy (NCBI): domain Eukaryota; kingdom Metazoa; phylum Chordata; class Aves; order Passeriformes; family Pipridae; genus Chiroxiphia; species Chiroxiphia lanceolata. The sequence goes on from NC_045644.1 coordinate 8,817,879, forward strand.
CAGATGTCTCACTCAAAAGTGAAACATGAAAACTGCATGAAAACTGACAGCTGTGATTTAGAATAGCACATAAACGTAAACAGCACAATAAAACATACACAGAGAATGCTAAAACAAAAAAAACAGTGAAGTGGTCCTAGATTTCTGTTCCTTCTCTTGGTCTTGTTTTGCCTGCTAAAGAAATTTAAAATTACAGTGAAACATACTAAACTGATAATACTGGAGTCTGAAGTTCATATTTATCAATGACATATAAAGTCTGTGCAGCCCTTGCATATTTTTATGCTATTCTGGTGAAATTCCTAAACTTTCCAAGTTGGTTTTGGGAAGGGGCAGAATAAAGGGAAATGGCCAGTGTGCTTACTGGAACACCACAGTGATGAGCACACTCCACTTTCCTCTTGGGAGCTGGCCTACTAAAAGCAACAGGACTAGTCAGGCAATAAAACAATGACCATCTGTAAATGTCCTCAAAAACAGGGCCATAAGAATTATTTACCCTTCAGTTTCTTTTTGAAAAGCCTTTTGCTTGAATGAACCCAAAGCTAGGAAGCTGCTAGGGCAGCACTGCTTGTTCCTTTGGAAACCCATGTCCTAGGCTCTTCTAATAATTGTAAACACAGTAATTTTGAACAGAATATATTGCTGTAGCAGTCTTGAAAGAAAGGAGTTAGTTAAACTATGAGATTATTTCCTTGAACTTATAATAATAATAATAGAGATAATAATAGAGATGGGATGAACTTAAGCTATCATTAAAAAATTCTTTGCCCAAGACTGCACTGAGTTCATTTGTCCAGTAAAACCATATCATACTAAAAACCTACTTTTGTTCTTGTTACGACTTATGTAGCAGTACTGTTACAGATTTCACAAAAAATTTGCAAAACAAAACATTTTAATTTATTTAAAGAAATCCTTGTTATTCCCTTAGTTTCCTGTAGCATGCTATATCACCTCCAACAGCAGAACGCAAAATAAAATATATTTATTATGGCTATATGCTTGCTATGCTTTGCCCAATGAACTTTGTTAAAAGTATCATACAAACCAAAATGTTCAACAGGGGGGATATGTTCTGTTATCCACTAAGACTCAACTGATTGTGCTCTGGATGGAGAACTGAGTGTAAATTGTGCTTCTACGGTTGAGTACCATTGGGAAAGTAACTCCATATCTCTGGGTCTTAGTTTTCCCATTACAAAATGAAGCCTAAAAAAACTTATTTTATAAAGCAATAGAAGATAGTATGGTTTTTTCCCATGGGGATAATAGTGGTCAATATTTTCCTGGAAGGAGTGGCTGGTACCCCAGAGAGCTGTGCAGCTGTTAAGAAGGACCTTGACAGGCTGAAAAGATGGGCAGAGAAGAACTGTATGAAATTGAAAATAAGAGTCCAGCACCTGGGGAAGAATAACCTCATGGACCACCACAGGCTGGGGGTGATCTGAAAGGACCTGGGGTTCCTGGTGGACAACAAGCTGTCCCTGAGCCAGCAGTGTGTCCCTGTGGCCAAGAAGGTCAATGGTGTCCTGGGGTGCAATAGGAAGAACATTGCCAGCAGGTCAGAGAGGTGTTCCTGCCCCTCTACTCAGCCCTAGTGAGGCCATATCTGTAGTGCTGTGTCCAGTTCTGTGTTCCTCAGCACAGGAGAGACATGGAGCTACTGAAGCGCGTCCAGCGGAATGTGGCAAAGATGATTAAGGGACTGGATGATCTCTCTTATGAGGAAAGGCTGGGAAAGTTGGGCCTGTTCAGCTTCAAGAAGAGACGACGTAGAGGGGACATCAACAACATCTGTCAGTATCTGCAGGGAGGGGTCAGAGGATGGACCAGGCTCTGCTCAGTGGTGCCCAGCAGTAGGACAGGAAGCAACAAACAGAAACTGATGCACAGGAAGTTGCACTTGAACAGGAGGAAGAATTTTACTGTGTGGGTGACTGTGCACCAGAACAGGTTATCCAGAGAGGTTGTGGAGTCTCCCTCTCTGGGGATATTCAAGAACTATCTGGACATAGTCCTGTGCAACGTGCTCTAGGATAACTCTGCTTGAGCAGAGAGGTTGGGCCAGATGCCCCACTGTGGTCCCTTGCAATCTTACCCATTCTGTGATTCTGTACAGTAAACTACAGAATAAATTTAAACCCCACTATTTTGTACACCTGTACAATATTTATGTCCACTGTTTGAGTTAGCTTACTGACACATGCCTCCTGGAAAAAAAAAATCTGTGAAACAAAGGCATTCTTATTGTCCACTGTGGAGATTTACAGTGGATCTCAGTCCAGAAACAAACTCCCGTCTTTGATTCCTGCACATTAACCTCCCTGAAGAGAGAAAACTGCTAGTACCTGCACATGATTATTTAACATCAGCTGCAACAATGACAGGGCAGCAGTTCACAGAATATGGTATTTCCCCAAAGTATCTTACAGCTCCAAAGGTCTCTGGGACCTTGGCTTAACAGGCAAGCTACCACAGCCCATCACATTGCAGTTACTCAGCTGAACTACAGTAATGGCTATTTGTACATTCCTTTGAAAGCACAATCCGAAGTGTATTAGCTTGAATCCCAACAAGGCCTCCTCTATCACAAAGACATAGAACTGCAACAGTCTCAGCTGTGAAGAAAACCAACTAGTGAGCTGCAGTAATAGTGCTGATTGCAGTAACTGACTCACCTGAGTGTGAGCACACTTTTCATTTGATCCCTTGCAAAGCAAGCCACAAACAAAAATTCACTAGTTTCTACACCCCTGCAGCTTCTGTTTAATGTGCAGAATATCTTTTAGATTTATACCTAATCTTTTTTTTGAAAAAGACCTATTTATGGATTAATTTATGAATTCTTTGCTTAGAAAAAGGGCCTCCTATCTTCTGACCTTCCATCACTTATATCTTCATATTGCACACTATATATTTGTATAGTACAAGCAAATTATCTTTCAACTTTAGTTAGAGGAACTAAATACATTTTAAATCCCTCATTATAAGACATTTTTCAGACTCTCTTGTAGCTTTTTTGTCCCATTTTAGTTTCAGACCCATCTCCATTTAGGAGGGAGAACCTTCTCTAAGAACCTGGAAAACAGAGAAACTAAGTCCAGGACAACTGAAAATTCATCGTGTAATGAAAAGAGTTGAGCTGTTTGAAAGAACAAGGCTCAAACCACAACTTCTGGCATACTTTGTAAATATCTTTTGGAGTTCTGATAGTTACATCTAAATATGTCTTCCTCTCCTTTTAATTATGTGCTAGTGATGGCCTTAATATAATTCAAATCAAAACCATGGCTGTAATTTTATTTATTATATACAAATGAAGCAGACTAAGTTCACTGGGACTAAGCCAGCTGCACTTTGTACAAAAGGTTTCAACACAGACTTATGTCTAATATTGTCCACACTTCACAACAGTCAAAAAGACACAAAAGCTAAAAAAAAAAAAAGGTAACAGAGCCCTACTCTTCGTGCACTTAATATTTTAAGTATCGCTTACAACCTACATGTCAATTTTGTGGTGTAATGCCTGCAAAACAGAGTAAGTTCTAAACTCTCAATCATCACTTGGTAATCCAGATTCAGCTTCCCAATTAGCTGCACAGTATCTACTGTGTAGGCCTCACAATATTGTATCCAACATAATAGTCAAATAACATTCAAAAGATAATTTTTTACAAATAAAGAATTTTGCTTGCTGAAAGGCTTTCTGCTCATTTCTAGAAAACCTGCACGTACGTGGGTGTTCTGGAAACTGAAATCTTGCATGTTCATATCCTAGGCAATATAATGCACACAGGCAACTGACAACTATATGCAAAAAAAAAGAAGCTTCTCTTACCTATCATAGGTACTAAGAGCAGTTAACAGGTATATATGCATTGCTTGGAAAATGACTCAAAACAAACCAACCTCTTCAAATGCTCTTTCTCAGAGAACACTCTGGAAAGGATCATCAATTGCAAAATGCCAGTGGGATTACAATTAGCTTGCTGTAAGCACTGAAACTAAACTCTTTTTGAGTACCAATTCATGAGATTTCCAAACAGGTGGCAGAGAAGGAAGGAGATGAATAACACTCTACAGTACCTTGGCTCATCATCAAATGGTACTCCACACTGCATCTGAAAACAGCTTCAGCTTGTCCTCAAGAGGAAGTCTAATGTTCTTTGCTAATGCTAGGAGCCCACCATGCTCAGGGTTACATTGCAGAGTGAAACAGGGTGCTGTGTGTGCTCAGGCCCAAGGATTCGCATGTGTCAGCAGTGGGTCACGCTGGACTGTTCTGTGGGGCTATTCAAACCCCCGGAGCCATCACCCTGCAGGCTGAGGTCATGCAGGCCTGAGCTACCTTTGCTGACAAGTGGAAAACACGCTCCCATCGCCCTGATTCTATCACTGCTCCTAAATAAGAGTAGAGAAAAATAGAGCAGATTTTGAGATGGAGGTGGGACAGCAGACTTCCCTTTGTGGTATGTCCTTCTTCCTTTTGATCCACCATTACTACAATATTTACTCAATGAATATTTCTAAGAAACTAATGCAAATTAACTTGCATAGTTTACAAAACCTCTATGTACTTTAATTCATAGAACTTACTTCCTAAATATTTGCCCTTAAACAGTTTCGGTTTATTATAAATTTGGCTTAAATTTGTTCGGATTGCTTTGAAAGCTTAAACATGACACCACATAATAGCTGTCCTCCAAATGTTGTATGATACAGCCCAGAGTATGCTGTACTGAAGGAAATAAATTACTACACTAAAAAGTAATTTGGATACTTGACTGTGCTGCAGATACTGTTCCTGGATAACCCAGTGTTTGCTGTTCTTCACAATATAAAATCTCTAAGGAGACTAGAAACAAATGTTGACTGTGGATTAATGAGTTCTTGTAATTTAGACTAGATACTATTTCAAGGTACTTGGGCATTTCCTACAGGGTGCATCCAGTAAGTGTCTGAGGGAAAGTACAAGTACCAACCACAATTTCCACTTGTTAAATACTCCCACAGTGTTCCCAGAAGTCGAATTCCAGATCTAACAAACATTGCATTAACAAAAATAAAAAAAATCCTTTTGACTTTAAAGAGAGTAAGAAAAATGAAACATCCCTGTTGTTCCACGTTACAATCTCTTTACTGTCTTTGTAAGAACAGGCTATAGATTACTTCTGAAATTTTATGTTCAGTGTTTTGGGGTGAACATAAAATACAGATATTTAGCTTCTGCTAAGCAGAACCAACATACTCCAAACAAAATTAAAATTACATTATGATAGATTTTGGAGTTATGACAAATAAAAGGAAAGATCATCACCCTTTTGCAGGACAGACTAAGGCACAGAGTGATTTGCTTAGAGACATAAAGGAATCATGAGGCTGAAACAGGAGGTCAGTTCAGATATGTGAGTTGCAGCCCAGAGCATAACTTCAGATAATGATTCGTCAGCTGTTATTTGTTTCAAAGTAACTTGCTATTTTTAGTCTGCCGAAGGATAAAAGAGATACTTTTCTAAGCAATAATTGAGAGGTCTGTAATATTTTGACACCAAAAACCCCATAACAGAACTGCATTTTTAATTTTAAAACTGTGAAAGTTACAATAAAAAAGATGAGCTATGATTCAAGGAATCATCTGTATTTGAACACACTAATTTTAAGGCAGGAACAGTTGATATTCACACAGTGGAGGCCAATACAGTTTCTTTGTAAACAGACAGTACTAGCAGTAGCACTTTTTCTACAAAACAAGTAATTAATTTATAAGATCAGTGTGTTGGGTTTATTTCTCATTACCCTACTCTGATTTGATTGGTAATAAATTAAACTAATTTCCCAAGTCAAGTCTGTTTTGCCCAAGATAGTAATTGCTGAGTGGTCTCTCCTTGTCCTTATTTTGACCCACGAGTCTTTTACACTATTTTCTCTCTCTCCTGTTCAACTGAGATGGGGAGTGATGAAGTGGCTTTGGTGGGTACCTGGTGTCCAGTTAGGATAAACACACCACAGATCAGGCCCACGGTTTTGAAATGGTCTAAAAAATAAAAAATGGACAACTCTGGAAAACATATGCATCTGCAGCACTCTGAAACTGTTCTTTGTAAAGTTCTACCTGCAAAGCAGTTTCTTTTACAAATCATATAAAAATAAGCTGTTAGCAAACAAAAGTGGATGAAAAATAGCTCCCTAAAAGAGCAAGGAACAACAGATGAGCACAGCTGAAACAAAGACAACTTTCCACACCTGTTACAACTCCAAAGCTGAGGTTCAGCTGACGTTGAATCTCAAAAATGAATATTTATTCTTTGAAGGATGAGGCTATTTATTTTGGGAAATATGGCTATACTGAGAGAAGGGCCATGAAGTTAAAATAGACAGCTTCAGTAACATCTGTGCTTCCCCACTTGGATGCCCTGTGACCCAAATAAACATTGGACACATGAAAAGAAAACTTATATATCCATGAATCGTTTTCATCTAAATACTAGTTTACAAACGTGGTAGATATCATAACAATACAACAATCACAAGCATTGAACTATAGAAGGCAAGATGCACACTGACATTTCCAGGAGACTTTCAAGTTAAGCAAAACAAAAAGCCTGCAGTGTTAAACAGCTGAAGCGCTTTTGGTGACTACTATAAGGCTGTGTAACAAGCCTCTCAAAATCCTCAGTGGGATTTTCTTACAGTATTTCACATGCCTCCATTAAGGGCATTACAAAATCTCACAGTTTCAGCTGTAACCAAATAAGTTACAATTAAGAGTTCTAAAATATATATCTAAATTATGTTTTCTGTTTCCAGGTGAGAAGGGGAATATTGATTGTAATACAAGACAGTAGGGCTGGAGCAGGTAAAAGTAATCAGAGGACAAATGGTTCTATACAATTAAATTAGAATAAGATTGGTACCCTGATACTACTCACAATCATGCTCTTCTGTGCTATGTTTTGTCAATGAAGCCCATGAACAGTCAGGATTATTGACAGTGCAAGTTCAAGTCTAACAAGTCTCAGGAACTTTCAGATGCAGCTTTTTTTTTAAAAAACAACTTTGATTAGGATTAAGAGAAACCTTAGCTCTACTTAATACGGTGGAACTGCAATTTTATTCCATTTCATGTTACATTTTGTTTCCTGGATGCTAAAGTAAGTTTGCTGCTATCAATCTCCCCAAGTGTGTTGCCCAATAAAACCCAAATGATACTAAATGGAAGATATTAAATCACCCTGTGAAGAAGTGAGACTATTTGTAAAGCCTTGAAAGTGTAACAGGAGCACACACAGCATAGAAAACAAAAATTTCTATGGGAACAATTCTAATAGTTTCTAACTAGTACATAAAAACAGATACAGTTTTGAAATTCTCAGCTTAATCTTTGTTTAACTGTGTTTTAAACTTTCGTTGTGCACAGACTTGCCATTTCTGCTTTCTGAAACGTAACTTTTTGCTCAACTGCAAGTCATCCTTATTTTTGTTCGCTCTTCGCAGCAAAGAAAATTGATACCCTCCTGCCATCTAGTGGTCAAAGAAACCCGGCACCAAACACTGCTGGCAGATGTTAATCCAAAACTTTTTCCAGCTCTTTTCCCCCACCAAACAGTTTTTCCTCTGCAATATTAATTAAGTAATAGCACTTTTTCAAAGAGAAGGAAATGCATACATACAACAAAACTGTTGAGCAGCCAGAAGAACCTGCCTCCCCTGGCATGTTCTGAGCCTTATGGCCTCTGTGGTAAAGGAGGCTCACAGACTTCTCAGAAAGACATGCTGTAGTGAGAGTAAGATTTTAATTCAATTCTATTTACTGCTCTTGCAAGATGGATCTCCAGTCACAGCCAGAGAGTGACAAATTGAAGCTGTGAAGCTACTGGAAACAGCTGGTCTTTCTGCACAGCTTTAAATTCAGTTTCTCACCACTCTGTTCTCTCAAATTAAAATTGATGTGCTTATTTAACAACATAAGTTACTTGTTTTCTTATTGGACTTATATATTTTAATCAATACAAATGTAATGCAATGCAGAATTTCATCGAAAGTACTGCACAGCTGGTAAATAATGGGTTGCTAAAACAAAAATAAGGGACAACAAAATTGTAGTCCCTCTAAGCCTTTCTAGACATTTTATTTTACAGGTTCATGTTACCAAAATGAAGCTTTGGCAATCAAGACACAGAGACACATTGCTTCAAGTAAAAGTACATCTATCCTACTATCTGGTACTGATTAGTAAAGAGTTTAAAGAAAGAAAAGAAATTGAGTATAGAACCTATTCTGACAGAAACCTGATTTAGGAACATCTTGCACCAAAGATTTTAACATTGATATTCCCACTGGACTTTTCTTCCACAAATACATCTAATCTCTTCTGAACTTATCTAAATTCTTGACATGTGCGTATCCCATGACTTTAAGTCAATGGCATTCTGCACTATGTGAAAATCACATCTTACCAGTTGTTTTAACCCTATTGCATGAACCGTTGATTGGATGTCCCCTAGATTTCCTGTGAGGTACAAAGAATGATCATTCTCTCTTCACTTTCTCCTTCATTACAGTCACAATTTTAGATCATATCTCATCTTCCTTTATCCTCCCACATTGTTCTCCTATCTTTCAAAGAGCTTTAGCTTTTATAAGACAAAGACCTTGTCACTGTGCTTGGATTTTTAAGACCTTCATTGTCAAGCACTTCATTACTCTTTAGGCAATCATCACTTTCTTCAAGGTGATAGATTTCTCATTTTTTCCTACAAAATCCAAGTTGAAACTTCTCAATCACCTCATACTTAATCTGAGCAATTTTTTACTTCTGAACAAAAATGTTTCAAATTGTTATCTTCAAGGAGTTCCCAAAAGATGAATGCCTCAAACTGATGAATAGCCAAATTATTTGAAAAATTTCTTATAGAAAAAAAGAGAGAAATGCTGATTATTGCCTTTCCTTCGGGAATTATTAACTTTGAGTTGCATAATTTAATAATAGTATTAGTATATCGCCTCTTATAAAGAAGATCAATTCAAATATTAAACCACACATTTCATAATGTTTAAAAGAAGCCTTTGAAAAATCTTTGGCAAGATATAGAAACAAATGTTACATTTATTTATTTTTTTAAATTAATAAGACATACACATCATGAAATATATTTGAGGGATAACAAGATGAGACAGAGAAAGTACAGTGATTTTCTTAACAGCACATGAAAAGTCTTCCAAGACTAAAGCATCTTCACTTCTCTCACAGATTTGCTACCCCTACTAAACTCATAAACAGCAAAAATAAAAGTACTTTCTCTGAATTACACTTCAATGTAAGCGTCCAATAGTAAAAAAAAATCAAAACCTTTCTGTAAATACATTAGCCTTTGCATTAAAAAGCTCTTACAAAATCTCACTAAATCCAATGCGAAGTAGCCTTTTGCTTACACTCAATAGTATATTTATAAACTTCGCATGCTCATTTCTCATCTTTTGCATTTTCAATCACATTGATCTCATGTTTTCAGGACTACATCAAGCAGTAAATAGTTCTTGCTTCCTATTGATTTAATTAAAGTCTGTGCTTCAGTGAGACTACTATGCTTTAGAATGAAAGGCTTTTCATGTATTCTGTAAGGAGTTACATCTCTAGACTTGGTGAGGCTTCTTTGTGCTACAACCTAGATGGCACATCCAGGCTTTAAACTAACTTAAATAGTCAGCAGGGGATTTCAGTGATGCTGCAGATTAGCTGAGCTGAATGCAGTAAAATTAATGGCATATTTAATTCCCAGCTCCACCAAAGGGTGATGTTTAAGATGAAGGATTATAATTGATGCTAAATGAACTTAGTGGTCTCTTGACTGCCAAATAAAACTTATGGGAGATATTATAGGTCTTCCTACAGGGAGATACTATAGCAAAATGCTTTAAGGTACAGACCAGATACATTAAATTCATACAACATAAACCTTCTCCCTATCCAGACCATCTATGACATTGTGGACATGGTAAACTGAACACCAAATCCATCCTTTTTATGTTTCTATGGTTAGAAGGCTAGCATGACAGCTGATACAACAACAAGAACAGGAATAAAAGCAGTAACTTACTTTCCAAAAAGTGAGAATCTGCTACTTCTGTCTGGCCTTGCATCAACTACATCTTCACCTCCCTCCTGATTAAAGTGGTCACTGTGCTGATCTTCCGACATCTACAAATAAAAGTGCAAGAATGTAATGTTTCTCAGTGAAATACTTCTATAAACCAAACCATTAAACCAGACACATGTGAGGTTGTTAGTTATATACTTTATAATATTCCATCAAGTAAGAGTGTCTACAGACTTTTGGCCCTGAATTGAGATGGCATTGCATATGGTCAGCCATTTGTATTGCTTTGTGGCAGTTACTAGAAGAACACGTCAAATACCACTCTCAAAAATGCAGATTAGAGCAGAACTAAAATTAATTTTACGGTGAAAGATCACAGAATCATAGAATAGAATCACAGAATAAAATCATAGAATATTCTGAGTTGGAAGGGACACACTAGGATCATCAAAGTCCAGCTCCTGGCTCTGCACAGGACAGTCCCAACAATCACCCCATGTGCCTCAGAGCATTGACAAAATCTTATGAGTAATTCCCAGATAATTTTTCATGGCCTGAAAAGAAGTAATTGGGATGAAAGCAAGGGCAACTAACATCAAAATATTTGTATTTGCAATTCTATCCAGGACTAAATCACCCAGAGAGCTCTCGTGTTTTCATTTACATATAAAGTCAAATGTGCGTATAAGCGAAAAAAACCCTGTGTTATCTTCCATGGATGGTTTTAATTTAATACAGATCATTACGCCGGCAGAAAACTACCAGAAGGAGTAATTTTTCTGATAGCACAATGCTCTGCACCAGCTCAGCGCAGGTAGAGAAGTGCAAGGCAGCTGGGAACGCAGGATTCCCAACTTCAGTCCCAGCAGGATGCGCTGAGCCATCTTGTCCAACTCTGGCTCCAGATTCTCATAAGGAAAAGCAAGAGTGATTCCTACCCCTTCTCCATATTTAGGCTGAATAAACTTGCTTTTATCATCCATTTACTGAGACGACCACAAGTTTAAAGCCACCTTGAAACCCACCCCGGAGACTTTGCAGCAGCAGCTCAGGGGCCACCAGTGACTCCATGGATGCCAGCACCTCTCCGGCCGGGTGGCTGAGGTTTAGGAGCACCCTCAGAGTAACTGCAGCTCCCAAAAGGTGGGGATCTAGAATCGGCTTTGACCAACAAATACACTTTTTAATCACCTCGTTAAAAAGCAGGAAGCGAGGAGCACGCAGGCCGCGGGTGGGGCAGTGCGGAGGAGAAGCGCGGGGGCTGCCCCGGGCAAGCAGATCCACGGCCAGGAATGCGAGTGGGAAACCAGCGCCGGGACGGAGGCGCAGGGGAACGGGGCAGGAGGAGCGACGGAGGGGCCGCGGCTGGGAGGGGGTCGGGGCCGGGTCTTGCCTTGGCGATGGGGTCCGCCGAGGAAGGAGCAGGAGCGAAAGCGAAACCTAAAGCGAAACCTAAAGCGAGAGCGGCGGGTGGTGCCCCCGGGGCGGGGCGAGCTCCGGCGGCCTGTCCGTACCTCTGTCTCTGTCGCTTTCCCTGTGTCTGTCACTATCCCCATCCCTGTCCCTGTCCCCGTCCCTTCCCCGTGGCAGAGGGTCTCGGGGGCATTCCCCAGGCCGTCCTCGCTTCCCAGGTAATGACGGCTACATCACAGCGAAACCGAAATTACCACTTCTTTAATAACTATACCACGACACACCCCCGAGAAAGAAGAGCCTTAAGTTTCATGGTGACACGAGATTGTCTAGATCTAAGGAAATTTTATCCCCTTGTATAAACTTCAGTGGCATTTCCCCATCTTCCCAATTATTCTGTGTGTTGCATCTCTGCTAATTATGATATCCTACTGTGTAGCTGTTGCATCAGGCCCAGCAGTCCAGTACGTGGACTGAAGACTGGCACAGTCTTGCTAATTACTCCTGGATGTAGGCTCCGATCCTACAAAATCATACACCTACCCAGCGGTGCGTGGTGTTTAACATTCACTACCTGAAGAGATTTACATCAAAGAGACATTTTTCAGTGTAACTGCTTCATAATTGGCACAAAACACAGGCATGGTAACAAACAGCCTTTTTCTTCACAACAGGTCACTGCTTCGATGTGGTGGAGGAGCATCTGAGCAGCACGGGGCTCTTGCCGTGTGTCTGCGTGCTACCACTGGGACCAGGCTCTGCTTCGTGGGGTTGTGCCTGTAGCTCCTGACTGGATACATAGCCAAAGTTTTCTCCTGAAAAATCAGACAGAATTCCATGGTTCCTCTCACGCCACCTGTTAGCTGCTTCTTTTCAAGAAGACAGCATCACTTCTGAATCTGTAATCGGTCATCATGGAAAACAGATACACTGGAAATCCATAGATTTCAAGTACATGCATGGAGGGGAGAGTGCTGTCACCAGTGATGACTGGCAGTGGCACCTGACCTTCAGAACATCCAAATATGCTTTCCTAGGGATGTGTATGGGAGTTATCTAGGAAATCCAGAAGCAGTTGTCTTCTATATCTTGATGAAAATGTTTATCCATTACCATCTGACCACCACAGCCAAATTAACAGACCTTAGAAATGGCTTTTTTGTAAAGGTTATTGTATTGTTATCAAAAAAGTGGCCTGATAATCCTTGCCAATTTTAAAGAGTTTGCCAATAGAATTGGGTATGGGACACATCTTAAAAAATGGTTTCTTTTTTCTTTTCACATTAGTAGCTGGCATTCACAAAGACAAAATTTGATTCCTCGATGCGCTGCAATACCTTTTTTCAATGCATGTTAATTTTAATGCAGTGTAAGATGCTAGATTTTTTTTTCCCACAAAATCTTGCTTGTTTTCAGTATGGAGTAAGGGAGAAATTAAAAAGACAGTAGAAATAGGAGAAAGTTTCTTGCTTCAGGGCGTGGAGTGATTGCCACCTAGGGAAGGGTCAGGAAGAAAAAACTTCTCATGTGTAATGTTGCACAGCTGGCCATATGCATTACTGGGCAGGGGGAAGAGCCAGCAATGTGATACCTATACCATCAGCATTCCTTTTCTTATCCCTGGAGACTCTCTCTACTCCCTAAAAACATTAATAATGAAGTCTTTGACTGGCTATATGCATTGTAGAAAATAAGTGTTTAACCACTGCGTAAGCAGCTGCAGGATGACAGTGGAGTATGCCTTTGGGAAATCGAAAGGTAGATGGCAGGTACAAGGCTCGAGGCAATTGAATAGTACCTGTCTGGAATAATAACTGTGTGCTGTGTTCTGCACAAAGTCTGTGAAAACAAGAATGGGGCTTCACTGAGACCTGGGAGACAGGTGTGGGAATACTTTTAGGATGGAGGATTTGAGTGACTCACAAGGTGCTCGCTCCCAAATGACAATTGTTAGGTTTTTATATATTTTGCAAGAAAGGATGGATGGTTTTGATGTGTTGTGGGGAATATGGGGGCAGCGTGGTGTGATTTGGCACACCATGACTTTGTGGAATTCCATAGAATAATGCATCTCAGTCAGTTTGGTGTATGTGTTTTGGTGGGATTTCTCTGTAATCAGGCAGAGATGATCTGTTGCACGTGCCATGTTTTATGAGTTTTAAACTTGGGTCTTTTTTATGTTATGATACACAATAAATTGGCATATTTGGACACTGTTAGTCTCATTGTGTGCACATGAGCTCTGCTGTGCATGCTTTACGCACATTTCTTCAAGCTTTCAGCTTAAATTGTAGCACATCCTCACCAGTTCTTTCTCTGCTCTGTAACAGTGATGCCTTCTTCTCCTGTTGGTTCTTTTTTCAATTTCTCTTTTACTTTGTCTTGCTCTATTAAAAGCATTTGCAAAATCCCTACACTCTCAGGTTTTCCTGACAGTGGCAACAAAGGGAAAGTGCAAGCATAAATCCTTTTAGTCATGAAATGTAAGCAGCTGTTGATTAGTTTCCAAAACAGCAAAAATGTAAAAACCATTTGGAAGGTGGTTCCTTAGAAGTTTTTCTTTGAGTCTTAGGAGATTTTGGTCTTGATAAATCTTTTCCAGCTTTCTTTCAATATTTTTGCAAGCTGGATTTGCTACTATGCTAAATTTCATTAGCATGGAGAGACTGTATGAGGCAAAAGACCCTGAGTCCAGGTAACTAATCAATCACGGGATTCAGGAAAGATTATAAAGAGGCTGATCTAGTGTTTGAAATTTTACAGGCAGCTTTTAACAGTGCGTAACACTCCCAGTTTGTGTAGTGAACTAGCACCAGTTTTGGGGTTTTTTTTACAAGTAGAGAGAGGATAGGGTTGCCATAATCTGTGGTGTCTGACTTCCCGCTATTCATGTGGTTGAAAGGGCACAGCTCCTATTCAGGAGGGACAGAGGGGGTGATCTTGACTTGAATGTCTCTCACGAGGTTACTTTGTGTAACTAATGTGTGCTTTTTAGATTCAGATTGAGGATGCAGACGTGCTCCAAGTTTTCTATGCAGTTAATTCAATGAATTTAAAGAGGTTGGAGAGGTAACAATGTTTCTTCCTACTAATTTGCACTTTCAAGGTACTGTCTCCTTGTACTTTATGTGTAACTACAGTACTTTTAAACCACATTGATTAAGGTTCTACTGTTAAGTAAAGCCTTTTAAGATTTTCAGTGATATCAAAAAGCCTTTATGGGGCCTTACTAAAGGAGAAAAAAAGCCACAATGAGCTTTTAACTGAAGAGAAAATGTCTTGCTAAGATTTGTCAAGATAACAAACTTGCACCGGTTTTGTGATTTAATTCCTTGCATGATCAAAATGCAGTGCTTACTTTGTAATGAGACTGTACAATGCTTATTTTTCAATACTCTCTCTTTTCTGTTAGCAACTCAGTGTTAATCCAGGGTGGTGAAGAACAGACCAGGCAACAGGACAGTTTTGAGGTGCTCAGAAATGGGGAAATCTTCAATAGACTCCAGCAGAAACTGCGCACAATGGATATGAGGGAAGTAGTGTGGCTGGGAAAGACAGCGGCTGTGTAGGACATTGTGGCTTACCATGCTTCTCCTCTTGAACATGCTGTAACTTGGGAGAAGCAGAAGAACTTGGAAAATGTATTTTCTGACTTCCAGCCAAGCTGGTAGTGTCTGTTGCTATGAAAAGAAGCAGTCTTTGTATAACTTGAAATGAAATACTATTTATCTGTGAAATAAAGGGCTTCTAGCTGTCTGAGAGGCTTCTTGGAAGGGACATATGGTCTCATTCCTTTCAGGGACCACTAATAAGCTCTCTGGGTGCACAGTATACATGGGGTCTATACACTTATGATCCACGCTGGAGTCCTGTCCGGATGATCACTGTTCATGTGGCTCCTGAATAAATTATTTGTTCTGTAGTTGCCAAGACTTTATGTTTTGTGTGATTCAGGGATGTCCTGCTTTCAGCACCTCTCCAAACTCATTTCAGGGGGTCTTAAGCAATGTACTGCCTGTGCTGGGACAGAAGCAGGCCATGCATCTTTTATTCTTGCTAAAATGTGAGATAAGGGCTCTAGCATGGATTCAGGTAGTGTGAAGACAACTAGGACTATCGAGAAAATATACAATATAGTGACTCTTAGAGTACACGAACACAAAGAGGCAGCAATTGGTAGTGTGCCAAGTGCTAAAGAAGGAGGGGACAGCCAGGCCACTGTGACTCCAATATAGGTCACTTGCATAAACAGAATGGCAATGTGGGACAAGATGCAAAGCTGTGTGAGAAGGGAACTGGAAGAATTCCAAACTAATTTTGTTCACAGGTGTGAGTGGGATAAATATTATTGTGATGTAACTTGGTCAACAAAAATCGCTCTTGATCCCAAAAGGAATAACAGGAGGTAAATCAGCCGTTATTTTAATACAAGAAATTGTGTTGGGCATTTTTTTAAAATGAAAAATGCATCTGTTTATATACTGATATATCACTTTGAAAGGCCTCAAGTGTTTTCAGGACTTTGTGCCACTGCTCTTCAGATTAGAGACTCTATTTTCAGCACACCAGTTGCTGACAGTACATTGTGCCAGGACATTGTCAGCATTCAGTAAAAGGAGTAATAATAAGTTAAGCAAAACTGCATATCTCTGTGGAGAGATGAATAGGAGGCTCTGTAAGCATACCTGGAAGGTTTAGCCAGAAATTATTTTGATGGAATTGTTTGTAATTTATAGAAAAGAAAAGTGCTTAGCAATATCCCAGGACTGCTGCAGGCATGGGAAGTGGTGCAGATGTATGAATGACTGAGTAGACTTTTAATCAGATTGAGATAACTCTTAGCTGTGTCCCAGGGTTATGGAGCCCTGCAGCTGGAAGTATTATGATTAGGTGAGATATAAATCTCAAATCCTGACCATTTGTAGCTGGTAGAATTTAATAGCTTCTTTTGCTCAGAGAAGACTTCACAACCTTGATAGCTTGCTTGAATCGTAATATCAGATATAATAATTCCTTATTGTTATTTGGTGAAGGAATTTTTACATTCTGATCTGTGCCAGCCTACTCATTGGGAACACTGCTAAACAGCTGCTTTGTTCATTCTATGCAATAGTAAATGGTTCCTTTTTGAAGTTTTTCCTGTAGTAGATAGAAGTTTGGATTTGTGCCCATCATGTTTAGAACTATTTGAGATAACAGGCTCTGCCTGTCTCACAATGCATCCTCCTACAGCTGGAGATGGAGTGACAGGTTGATGAAACAGAAAGATATGAGAAATGAGTGTGCCCTGCTCTGCTGCCTGTAATACACAAAGGGAAACTGAGCTGGCACCAAGGGAAAAAAGTAATGACTCATCTGGGACAATGGTGCTGCACCTCTTCTAGATGTACCAAAGGTCCAGGAAGCTCCAAACCCATCTCTGGCCTGTATCTCTGATGGTACCTTTTATTATGAGGCTGTTCCTAAATATGCAGTAGTCCTCCGTGAGGTCACTTGTATATGAGGATGAGGAGAAACTATGATAAATTGCTGCTGCTGTGTATACTTTTCTCTTCATCCTGGGCTTATGACAACAAAGCTGAAATACTAAATGATCAGGCTCTAATATTCACATGGACATGATTCGTTTCTGTGAGTTCATTCTTCTATTTAGAGAAAGATATTGCTGCCCTCCCTTACGCACTGACACAGTTGCCAAAATAACCACTCTTACTAACTGGCGGCTTTAAAAGCCAGCCTGCAGCTGACTTTGAAACAGAAGGTCAGCAAAAGGAGCAGCAGACTTCAATTCAGAGCTTTAATGGGAGCCATTGACCACAGCAAAAGGCCCTGACTGGAGTGTCTAGAGTGTTCTTTGCACAGGCCAAAAAGTCACTTTTATACTCTTTGAACCTTTTGTATAAACCTATATATTTTTCACTCTGTGGATTTCAAGATGAATGTGCAGCCGTGTGCTAGATGTGGCTATGGGGTTTACCCTGCTGAGAAGATTAACTGTATAGATCAGGTCAGTTCTCTTTCTTTATCATTTTGGAGTATAATAAATGTACAGATTGGCACTTTAAACACAGTGCAAATCTCTTGGTTCCAAAAATTCTTTACTCACAACTGATTTCAGAACTGAAATGAGTTAATTATACATATATATTTGAAGAAAAATGCTTCAAATTCGTTAAATGAATGGTAAGGATCAAACCTGAGATTTAAAACTTAACAGAATAATAATGAAATACAAATCATGTCTGTTTGGTTTCTGTTTTGTGGTATTTCTAGACATGGCATAAAGCCTGTTTTCACTGCGAAGTATGCAAGATGATGTTAACAGTAAACAACTTTGTTAGCCATGAGAAAAAACCTTACTGTCAAGCGTAAGTCTGTTTCCTTCTCTTTCCCTTCTCTTTCTCTCTTTTTTTTTTTTTTTTTTTTTTTAAGTTTTAATTTCCCTAATCATTTTAATGTAATAGAACATCACCGTTTGGACTCAGCCTGGTTCCATGTGTGATGTGAAATTAGGTATTGTTACTGCCTTGGTGCATATCTTTGGTTTTTCATGAATCACAAATGATGGGAAACACTTGTTACTGTACATAAAGCTTCCTCATTTGTTCAGTGTGTTAAAAGATGGCAAATTAAGTCCCATTTTGGTATTATGGGAAGAAAATAAACCAAACCATAAAATTCAGTGCTTTCCAAATCAGTGGTTAAGAGTTAACAAGGTTGAGCTAATCATAAAGAAAATATATAAAATGCAGATTTTTGCATTGGTTTGTTCTAGGAAGTTTTTATTTTATAATGATCAATTCCTGTCAAATTTCTCAGCAGAAAAAGGAGAGATGACAGTTGTTTTTTATTCTATTATTCTCTTTTGTTATTAGAAACACAGCATTGATATGACGATCATTAAAATTAATTTTGCTCTAGGCACCTACTCCATGCAATAATAACTTGAATGTAATCTGAGATCTCTGTGTAAGTGGGAGAAAAGTTATGTATAGAGGGGTGGAGGTTGGTATTGTGTTCTTGAGTGCTCAGAGAGAACCTTTCTCGTGGGCTGCCTGGTACATTCCTAATATCCTTTTACACTTCCCATTTTTTTCAGGCATAATCCAAAAAACAATGCATTCACAAGTGTATTTGACACACCAGTAAATATGAATGCGAAAAAACTGTCAGAAATTGTAAGTGAGGTAAGAATCTCGATGGTCAAATGTGTTAGTCTTTGTTCTATATTTTGATGATGTGTCTTGCTTTATAAATATAAATACGTGCTTTTACTTACCCCCTGCGTTCTTTTTGAGCAGTAAGATTTCAGCTATGTTTGAATCATAATTTTTTAAATGTGATTACTCACGAGAAAGAAAGGTTAGATCTGAATTTGCTTCTGTTTTCAGAAGGAAAAATGGATAGGAGCTTCTCACCTGCCATATCTGAGAACCTATATGGAATCACTGCTCACATAAACTGCCCAGAGCTTTGTAAACTTAGCAACTAAGGGGGGCTACACAGGCTTCAGTAACAGGAACGACCTATTTGCTTTGTGATCTCTTCAGAAACTGATGTGAAACAATAAATGAATTATACCCAGGTGGCACGCAGGCGAAAGTTCTCACAAATACTTTGGGAAGTATTTCTGGCAAACCTGAGGCGCGTAAACACGAAGTCCAGGGATCTTTGCGCGGTTTTGCTGGAGGTGTAGGGATGGAAGCGCTTCCCGCGCCCTTTCAGCCACATCCACCCTCCCAGGGCTGCTGTGCCCCGACCGACCGCGAGAGGCGCTCACGGCCCGCCGGCTTCCCAAACGCCATCCCTGGATCTGCGCTGTTTCCCTACAAACACATCGGTTTCAAACTTGCATTTCTAAGGATTTAATGAAATTAAAATTACAGGAACGGCCAAAATCCGATAGATATCTCACTTCTCCACGTGATAGTATTTTCTTGGAGATCACGTCTTTTTATATTGTCAAAACAATGTGTTTTAATGTGATTAACCATCATTGTTGTATTTCTTATATTATAGCATATTGAATTTGTTCTGATGTTCTGTGTCAGCTATGCAAAGTTGATGCACATTAATAGCCTTCATCAGACGTTGTGTCTTTTATCATTTTGTACAGCAATTCTTGTGCATCAGTTGTTGCAATATCATGGGCCATAACTACTCCAGCAGTGACTATCACACTTTAAACTGTATGTGACGGATCTGGTCAGGAATGAGTCTGGGATTACTGCAGGTTCTATTTCTGGTTTTAGGCAGTGATATGAGACTGATACTTCCAGTGCATGTGAATATACCAGGCAGACAAATGATAGCTCAAAGATCACTTTCCCTTGTTCTATACACCTAAAACACCTTCTGTCCTTTTCAATCACATAATGAGGTTCTGTTCCAGAGAGAAAATTGCTAAGAGTAAAGAAGCTGATTCTGCAGAACCTACTTAAAGGGAGTGCTTCTGTAGAGATTTTGTGAGGAGGAGAAGTTTTTCATACTAATGTATAAAATAATGATAACTTGGGAAAAGGTTTCACTTACTGCTGTAGTTTGTTGGTTTTTATATGTAAGGTTATTTTTGATGCAAAAAATAGAAGGTGTTTCTTCAATCCTAACATGATGTTCTCACTTAAGTCTTATGCTGAGATGTCAACTCGAATGCAGAGATAAAAATTAAACTCATTCCCTCAACACAGAATTTCTGTGTGAGCAGATGAATCATTTAGCTCTCTGCACCTCTGTGCTAAATTTATAAATGGGAATAATGGTACATATAGTCAGTAATATTTCTGTCCACTCAGTTTAAGTTTTGTAGTCTTTGAGTTTTTACATCTGAAGAGTGAGTTATTACCAGAGCTGTGATTTCAGTTGGATTTCTATATGCTATCATGCTAAAAGTAGCAGTAGGAAAATAATGACCCAGGACTAAATATAGTAGCCATTTACATATACAGAGCCAGGATACTTAGTGGACACCGTGCTGGGAAAAAGGAGAATAGAATATTGCTCATCTGGTAAAAGTTCTTTCATCTAATGCTACACTGACATGTC
Source organism: Chiroxiphia lanceolata (assembly GCF_009829145.1). NCBI lineage: Eukaryota > Metazoa > Chordata > Aves > Passeriformes > Pipridae > Chiroxiphia > Chiroxiphia lanceolata. Next base: position 8,838,434 of record NC_045644.1, read on the forward strand.
CTGCTTAAAATCTCTTAATTATTCTCATATTTTATCTCATCCAAAAGTATCATCTAATTATCAAATTATTCTTTCAGACTGTCATGCCATATTTCAGGTGTAATACACTGCTCCTTTAGAGGAGCTCTCCAATATTAGCAGAAATCTTAGGTAGAAGCTGTGTGTGAACTAGAAAGCAGAATTTTGACCTTAGGGCTAAATGCAATCTTCACCCGGTTTATCTCCCTTCATGTTCTTCTCTGAAGGGGAGGAGTGTTGTTATCTACTAATAAGCTACTAAAACAAGTAATCATCTTTTTTTTTTTCAGATAAAATATCGAGAAGAGAGTGAACAATTCAAATCAGTCTTTCAGTGGGATGTAAGGTCCAGAGAAATTGAAGGTGTCTATAAAGCCCAACAACTGGCTACCCAAGTAAGAAATATCCCTCAAGTCTCCAAGCTACTAGCCTGCAGGAGACCAAGGATTGGCACTGGCAGTCCTCACTGTTAGGGGGTTTAGTCACAGGATTTAAGTGCTAAAAAAAAGCCATTGCTTCTCATTTGGCTAAACGTTTTAAAGTAACACAGCTCAACTATAGCTTAGGACGCAAGAATCAGAAGAGGAGGGAGTGTATCTGTACAGTTAACTGTTTGGACTGCTGCATGTACAGCCATGCTCTATGTATCTTCTCTCTACTGGCACTGGAGCTTCACAGCAAGTGATCTGATTCCCAGGGATCGTTATTTGAGTCTCACTCCAGGATCCTAGATCCTGTCATCTTGATGTCAGTTCTATTATATAAGTTCTGCCTTGGCATTTTCTGAAGGTGTTTGGAATGTAGGCCTTGTGCTGTACATCCGCAGATTTCACTTCCACAGCACTATGTGTGTTTCTTTTTTTTCCTGTCAGATCAGCTGTTTGAGTATTAAAACAAGGGTGAAGATTGGTAGTTATTTAATTTTTGTTTTGTAGAATGCTTACTATGCTGCCTATGAGGGAGGAAAATCATGGTACTCAGGAACTATCCCAGATCCTGAAATGGTCAAGATAACGCAGGCACAGAAAACTCTGAGTGATGTAAGTGGACTGATGCTTGGAATAGCTTTATTTTCATGATCTACCATATTCTGAAGACTTACAAATGCATCAAAGTCAGTGTTTTGTAAGATTCACCTCCAGCCTTTGCATGAAATACATCTTTGGTAAGATGTTACCGTAGGAAAGACTGACATGTTTACTTCTGTCAATAACAATACTTAATCATGGAAGTGATTAAAGTCACATAACAGTTCTATTGCCCATTCTAGATATCATACATTTATATATTTTTGTAATTGAGAAGCGCTTCAACTATGACCAAACTGAGGTGACCTGATCTAGCAAGTGATGCTGTCTCAGTAGAGCAGAACTCATGATGGAAAACATCCTATTTCCATTGACTGTATTTCCATGACCGATGAAAATCACTTCTGAATTATGACTGATTGTCTGTGTCCATACAATGGGTTAGTGACCCAGTCAACATAGCAAATTAACAGTGGATAATTGATATGAATGGGAACTGTTTTCTGTTCTATGTAGGAAAT